>NC_050082.1:21618557-21924288 GCF_009764565.3 Dermochelys coriacea
GAAGATAGAAGCACAAAATTCCAGACGTAAGACTGAAGCAAAATAGTTTCTCTTATACCTGAGTGTGTTTTAAATTTCAGGTAAATTTGAAGGTTTCTTTCTTTTATTTTTCCTTTGTGAATCCAATGAAAAATGTATATTTTACAAGAGAAAAATAGAAAAGCAAAAATCTAGCAATTTTAATCTGAGCGATTATCCTCAGATCGAAGGTGTTAAGAGACCCAAAATAGAGTTGCAATCTATCCTAGATACCAAAATGAAGCAAGATTGTGTAATCCAGCTCAGCTCCTCCTAGATACCAGAGACTATCACAGAACCACTATATATAATTTTATTCCTCTTTTAAAAAGGCTCTTACCTCTCCACTCCACAGCTCTGAGAGATGTTCTTGGCTTCCTTGGCTTCTGCTTTTTCAGGACGATCCAGGGGGCACCAGGGGTATTTGCAGGCTTTGGGACTGTAGTTTACTTTCTCATCTGCTATAAAAGGGAGAAGGAGGCACTGAAGCACAAGTAGAGAGTTCTCCATACTGTAGGTGCCTAAGTCTTATACCTGAAGGAGAGCCACTCTGCCAATTTGTCCTCACTCCACTGAAGGGATTGGTGACAGGGACCAGTGGGTGACCTACAGACTGAGAATTGGCTAGAATAAAACAGACATGTTGCCAAGTCTTGTGATTTCATCATGAGTCAGGTTGTATTGGGTGCTCTAGCTTGTGGAATCATGTACTTTTGAGAAGATCTGAGTTTTCTTTCTATTTTTTTTTTAAAGGTAAGTTTCCAGCAATCACGGTTGTAGAGGAAAAACTTGAAAATGTGATACAGGAGCATCCTAAAGACTCAGAAACCAGAAGGCAAATAAAAAGTACGCATAATATTTTATTTTTTTAATCTCTTGAGGGCCCAACTCATGGTTTTGAAAGCATGAGGTTTGCAATACTGCATTCACTTCCTTTTTTCCCAAAGAATATTTGGTATTCAGCTAAGTGGTGACAGTGCAACACTTAGCTAATGCTTCCTGCACCTCTCACTGTGCTAGACTCAAGTTTTTCCAAATTAATCTTTAAAATAAAAAGTGTAAAAAGTTGTGAAATTGGTAACTGGCGTTTGATCATAAGAGCTCCTCATGCTCTCCTCTGTTCATGCAGTCCATGTCTTGTGCTTTCACCCTGTGCGGATGTGCACGTCTAATATGAATAATGTTTTCTCTAGGCTACCACGGGCTCTGATGATATGAATGCTAAGTTCCTTCACTGAGCTGCTGCACCGTTTGCACTGAAAGGAGACTGAGAGCCAGCTTTTTAGAGATCCCTTGTTCAGAACTTTTCCAAATACTTTATCTATAGCTCCAGCAGCATTCTTCTCCGGTCACCCCCACCCTCCTGATGTCCTACATCTGGGTCAGAAAACTTCTGCCACTCCTAATGCTTGGGAGTGTGTACAAGCACTTTGCAGAGAGATACAGCCTCTCTGTTCCTTTTTACACACTCTTAATGTTGGCCACAACATCAGCAGAACACTTTCCTGCTTGATCAGGAATCCTGTTTGATCAAACCCACTATGGGCAAATTTCTGCATCTTTCTTCTGCTCTGCAGACCTCTTTGCTCTTTTTTGCATATTCTGAGTCATCATATAGAAACATGGTTTATTTAACTGATTTATTTATTTCAGTTTACATTAAAAGTCTTCACACGGTGTAAATTGGCATCGCTCCATTGACTTCAACTGAGCTATGCTAATTTATACCAGCTTAGGGCCTAGCCTTAAACTCTTATCTTTAGCTTTAGGCACTGGCATAATTGTAAATTCTGAGCACAGGCTAAATGCTGAATAAGGGTGGAAGGACCATTTTATGGCCAAAGAATGGGACATGCAATCAGGAGAACTGGGTACTGTTCATGGCTGTGACATACTCTGTATGTGTCATTGGGGAAAAAAACAATTAAACTCTCTTTACCTCTGTTTCCTCAAATGTAGAAAGGAGATGCCCTTAATCTCACAGGGGTGTCATGAGGC
The DNA here is from genome assembly GCF_009764565.3 of Dermochelys coriacea. Taxonomy (NCBI): domain Eukaryota; kingdom Metazoa; phylum Chordata; order Testudines; family Dermochelyidae; genus Dermochelys; species Dermochelys coriacea. Next base: position 21,620,574 of record NC_050082.1, read on the forward strand.
TTATCTCATTAATGCTCATAAAGCACTTTGAGATCTTTGGGTGGAAGTTGCTGTAGAAAGGCAAAGCATTCAGTTCAATGCAGATAAGCAGTGCTGATTAGAGAGGAGAGTTTTGTCCAATACACAGATGAACCTACAAAACCCCATTTGAGTTTTGTTCCCATTTCTGTGTATCCCACCCCCAAAGCTACAGTGTTTGAAGTTTCATGAAGAGCTCATGGGTGTGTGAAGAGAACTTCATGGAAAACCTGTGGGATCTGCATTTAAAGACAAGAGAAGGGAAACCCCAGTCATTATTCTGTGGGAATACCGATGAGGCAAGTACAAAGAAGCCCATGTGGTGGTCTCGCAACATTTTGCCAAACTGCCAAAAAGAGCATACATTTGTGATCTTCTCAGGCCATTTTCTTAAAAAATTGAGTGTACTTAACACTCTTGAAAGTGGGGGACCTGGAGCATATTCTAGAGACAGACTCCACCATGCACCTCTACCTTAGTCTGCTACATCCCTGCTGCTCCACTTTGGGTCCCTTTTGGACTGATCACTAAACATGCCATCTCTAATGGTAGTTCATGATAGGATGAGATCTCCACATGCATCTCCACTTGTGTCCTAAGGCTCAATTTGAATTCATTACAACAGTAAAGTAAGTCACTGTGTCATGTAGCTCCTCAAGGTTTGCTAAATCTTGAATATGTCCTTTGGGGAACACTTTTTTTAAAAATTGACCTGTATCACTTAGCTTCATCTTTCCAACAGATCCAATGTGCAGATTATGGACAACCTATTGTAAGCATCTTCACTCTGTTCCTGACATTGGTTAATGGATCCTAATTAGTGGAGCTTCATACAACCCCTGGTGAACAATCACGGAAGAAATGTGATGTCCTGAAAACACATAGATTTCAATGGGAGTCTACAAAAAAGAAACATATGAACATAGGAATGGTCATAATGGGTCAGACCAATGGTTCAGCTAGCTCAATATCCTGTATTCCAACAGTGGCCAATGCCAGGTGCTTCAGAGAGAACGAACCAAACAGGGCCAATCATCAAACGATCCAATCCCTATCATTCAGTTCCACCATCTGGCAGTCAGAGGCTTAGGGGCACTGAGAGCATGGGGTACATCCCTGACTATCTTGGCTAGTAGCCATTGATTGACTATGAACATGTCTAATTCTTTTTTGAATCCACTTATAGTTTTTGCTTCACAACATTCCCTGGGAATGAGTTCCCCAGGTTGACTGTGCTGTGTGAAGTACTTCCTCTTGTTTGTTTTAAACCTGCTGCCTATTAATTTAATTGAGTGACCCCTGGTTCTTGTGTTATGTGAAGGGGTAAATAACACTTCCTTATTCACTCTCTCCACACCACTCATTATTTTGCAGACCTCTATCATATCTCTCGTTAGTCATCTCTTTACCAAGATAAACAGTCCCAGTCTTTTAATATCTCCTCATTTTTGTTATCCATCTCTTTACCTTTTTCATTTCTAATATGTCTTTTTTGAGATGGTACAACTAGATTCAGAACTACATGCAGTATTCAAGGTGTGGGTATACCATCAATTTATATAGTGACATTATGATATTTACTGTCTTATTATCTATCCCTTTCCTAATGGTTCCTAACATTCTGTTAGCTTCGTTGACTGCCATTGCACACTGAGTAGATGTTTTCAGGGAACTATCCATAATGACTGTAAGATCTTTCTTGAGTGGTAACAGTTAATTTAGAATCCGTCATTTTGTATGTATAGTAGGGATTATGTTTTCCCATATACACTACTATTTATCAACATTGAGTTTCATCTGCCATTTTGTTGCCCAATCACCCAGTTTTGTGAGAACCCTTTGCAACTCTTCATAGTCAGCTTTGGACTTACAAAATTACTCAAGATAATTATCATGTGGAAATTTTGCCACCTCACTTTTTACCGCTTTTCAAGATCATTTATAAATATGTTGAAAGCTTCAGTCATATCAGATCTGCCTGAATCAACACGCAAAAAATCCTCAATCCCAAGCCAATTTTGGAAGCCAGCCATTACATTTGTTTTGTTGTTTTTCTTAGTTATTTGCATGCGTGCCTTTACTAGGGGGAATCTAATGGAAGACAATTACTCAAGTTACAAAAGGGCTTTCCTGTCCGTTTACTCTCAATGTCTTTTTAATGCTGTGCAGTGCTTTAACTCAAGCACAGCTCTTGAAATTTTAAACATCGAGGAAAGGAAATTGGTCTCCTCATCTGCTGTCCTGTGTGCATCATTGACAGCGCTCTCTGCAAATAGGAATTGAATTCTCCAAACAGTGGTGCAACCGCAGCAGGTCAGTTCTATTCTTTATGTGCTGCTTTGCTCATTGCTGATCATGGCATATAGAACAGTGAGCTGTGTGGATAAAGATTTCCATCCCTCGGTTAGGAAAAAGATATTTGTTCTCTTGATGGGCTGTTATCAGTTACTCGATCATTTACACTTTGTATGGGAGAGTAGAGACATAAAGTAGCAGTAACCGGGCGGGGGGCTGATCTTCTAAGCCACTTTCTGCAACAGTCCCCTGAAGTCTTTAGTGTTAGTGTATCGGATAATTTATAGCAGTATTTACTTAAAATCCCAAATGCTCATTTGTCTGGGGTGCTGAGGACCCGTAACTCCCATAAACTTCACTGGGATTGGAAAGGGCTCTGCATCTTGCATGATTTGGGAATCGAACCCATGTTTGCTGAAAGGTTTTCAAGTTTTCCGAACAAACCTGAGCCGACATACAATTTTACATGGAAACTGAGTGGAATGTGCAGTTTCACATGATTTCATTCAAGACCTTTGGCAAAGTCAGCTACCATGAGCATATCAAACCTGTCCTCCACTCTCTACCCTGGATTCCCATAGAATATTGAGTCAAGTTCAAGGTCTCAGTCCTTATCTTCAGGATATTCAATGGTCTGGATCCATGGTATGTAGAGATCACCTAATGGTCTGGGATGAAGTCTGTGCTTGATTGCTTCACTCGTCCAGCACAATGGAACTTTCTACCATGTGGGCAAAGTTCGTCTGTACAGGAGACAGAGCTTTCCTGGGATCCAGTCCCAGAACGTGGAATGAAATTCCTCCAGGAACTAATGACGATCACAAACCTCACCCTCTTCCACTTCAAGTGGAAGGCACAAGTTCTTCAACCTGCCTTCTCAAACATAAACACAGATCAGCATGTGCATTCAAAAACAGACTGTGCACACACAATGCTCCCCTGGGGAAGTAGATGAGAGAGAATGAACAAAGATGAGAGATATTAGTCATATGACTTAACGCACTACTGGAAGGCACGCAGATACTGTAGAGCTGAGGACAGAATAAGAACCTATATAGAACAGAAATAGAATAGTTACCCTCTGTGTGCATCAATTCCTCCCTCTGGGGATAATAATACTTTACTGACAAGGTAATTAATGTTTGTAACATGCTTTGTTGTCTTTGAATAAAATTTGTCTTCTAGTTTGTGAGTCTTTAGGGTACACTCACCAATTTCAAGCTTTTCTCTGCAAGCCTGAGGGCAAGAATCTTACTTTTAAAAAAATAATACCTATCACATGTCTCCAAGAGCTGGGGCTTTATGAAAAACACCAACTATCATGAAATTGTATATAACCTAGGGTTACCCAGAATGGCAGCAGAACAATTAGTGCCACCATCAGTACAAATCCCAGTTCAGTACAAGTCTGACGTTTCCAAACTCCTGTTAACCGACAGCCAGTTGGGGCTGTTCTGACGGAAGAGTCATGTCTGTGATGCTCCTGTGCCTCACACGAGCTTTGTTTCTCTACCACTCTGGGTAACTGAGACTACCAGGGAACTTCAGTCACATGGAGCTCAACCGGTGCAGGGCTATATCTCACCATGGAATACTAAACTCGGCAGGTGGGGCTGGGGAGCTTAGGAACACTTCAGGAATTTAGTTTGAGCCCGGCAGCATTTGGAAGCTCAGCTTCAGCCACGTGGTGCTTATTATCCAGAGCCCTAATTTGACAAAAGCTTGCTGTGTAGCTTTATAAAGGCGTCCAACAGAAAAGGAAGTAAGAAAGAAGAGAGAAAAACAGCGTGGGGAAAGGGGAAAGGAAATATAGACCTTGGGCATGATTCACCACTGTTATTCCGGTGTTGTGTTGGCATAACTCCACTGATTTCCATCTGGCCCCTTCTTTGCCAACGGCATAGTGGGCATACTCAGAGGCCTGCATTTACTTGTGCAGCCTGGCACAAGTCTGTGAGTGCAAATAGTTAGACAATTGTGATATTAAGAGAGGAAGGAAAGAAATACAGAGAAGAAGGATTTCAGAGTAGCAGCCGTGTTAGTCTGTATTCGCAAAAAGAAAAGCAGTACTTGTGGCACCTTAGAGACTAACAAATTTATTAGAGCATAAGCTTTCGTGAGCTACAGCTCACTTCATCGGATGCATTTGGTGGAAAAAACAGAGGAGAGATTTATATACACACACAGAGAACATGAAACAATGGGTTTATCATACACACTGTAAGGAGAGTGATCACTTAAGATAAGCCATCACCAGCAGCAGGGGGGGAAAAGGAGGAAAACCTTTCATGGTGACAAGCAAGGTAGGCTAATTCCAGCAGTTAACAAGAATATCAGAGGAACAGTGGGGGGTGGGGTGGGGGGGGAGAAATACCATGGGGAAATAGTTTTACTTTGAGTAATGACTCATCCATTCCCAGTCTCTATTCAAGCCTAAGTTAATTGTATCCAGTTTGCAAATTAATTCCAATTCAGCAGTCTCTCGTTGGAGTCTGTTTTTGAAGCTTTTTTGTTGAAGGATAGCCACTCTTAGGTCTGTAATCGAGTGACCAGAGAGATTGAAGTGTTCTCCAACTGGTTTTTGAATGTTATAATTCTTGACGTCTGATTTGTGCCCATTCATTCTTTTACGTAGAGACTGTCCAGTTTGGCCAATGTACATGGCAGAGGGGCATTGCTGGCACATGATGGCATATATCACATTGGTAGATGCGCAGGTGAACGAGCCTCTGATAGTGTGGCTGATGTGATTAGGCCCTATGATGGTATCCCCTGAATAGATATGTGGACAGAGTTGGCAACGGGCTTTGTTGCAAGGATAGGTTCCTGGGTTAGTGGTTCTGTTGTGTGGTGTGTGGTTGCTGGTGAGTATTTGCTTCAGATTGGGGGGCTGTCTGTAAGCAAGGACTGGCCTGTCTCCCAAGATCTGTGAGAGTGATGGGTCGTCCTTCAGGATAGGTTGTAGATCCTTGATGATGCGTTGGAGAGGTTTTAGTTGGGGGCTGAAGGTGATGGCTAGTGGCGTTCTGTTATTTTCTTTGTTGGGCCTGTCCTGTAGTAGGTGACTTCTGGGTACTCTTCTGGCTCTGTCAATCTGTTTCTTCACTTCAGCAGGTGGGTATTGTAGTTGTAGGAATGCATGATAGAGATCTTGTAGGTGTTTGTCTCTGTCTGAGGGGTTGGAGCAAATGCGGTTATATCGTAGAGCTTGGCTGTAGACAATGGATCGAGTGGTATGATCTGGATGAAAGCTAGAACATTTCAATCTCTCTGGTCACTCAATTACAGACCTAAGAGTGGCTATCCTTCAACAAAAAAGCTTCAAAAACAGACTCCAACAAGAGACTGCTGAATTGGAATTAATTTGCAAACTGGATACAATTAACTTAGGCTTGAATAGAGACTGGGAATGGATGAGTCATTACACAAAGTAAAACTATTTCCCCATGGTATTTCTCCCTCCGACCCCACCCCCCACTGTTCCTCTGATATTCTTGTTAACTGCTGGAATTAGCCTACCTGCTTGTCACCATGAAAGGTTTTCCTCCTTTCCCCCCCTTGCTGCTGGTGATGGCTTATCTTAAGTGATCACTCTCCTTACAGTGTGTATGATAAACCCATTGTTTCATGTTCTCTGTGTGTGTATATAAATCTCTCCTCTGTTTTTTCCCCAAATGCATCCGATGAAGTGAGCTGTAGCTCACGAAAGCTTATGCTCTAATAAATTTGTTAGTCTCTAAGGTGCCACAAGTACTGCTTTTCTTTTTAGAGAAGAAGGAGAGACAGAGAGAGATTCTTTTTGCTGGGCATTGTGTTTTCTGCAAATGACTGCTGATATCCGTGCAGAGGACGACAGTGCATTTAGAACTGGGATTGATTGAAGGGACACCAAACCCCCTCTTTCATTACAGTCACAACGCGCCTATAGTTGGCCATGAGCAGCCCAGTGGATAGGACAATGGGCAGGGATGAAATCGTAACCCCACCGAAGCCAATGACAAAACTCCTATTGACTTAAATGGGGCCAGCATTTCTCCCCAATTTCTATTCCCCACTCTGCTGCTAATCTGCTGTGTGACCTTGGACAAGTCATTGCACCTCTCTATTGAGTTTCGCTATGTGCAAAATTGGAGCAATGATAATTGTGGCCCTTTATAAAGCAGTTGCAAGCTGCTACAGAGGAGCTAAATATTGTTGTGGCTATTATTGTTATTACTGTTACTCAAAATGTCCCCAAACATTAGGCTAGAATTTCAATCATTGCATTACAACTAAACTTGTTATGGGTTTTTCTCTCCTTCAGCATTTGCAGTAACCATCGCCCCTGGAAAATTCAGGGGGATGAAGCTGCAACTGGCATGGATAGAGATTCCTTTCGCTCTCACAGTGGAGTGTATAATTGACAGTAATGGCTGCAAAATCCAGAGCTCAGGGGCTAGGATTTCCCCCTCCCCCACCAGCCATTGCTCTGGAAAATGCACAGTTTGATCAATGGCTCATCATTCCAGGCTGTTATTAATACATGTTAAAGATCCACTTTGAGAACTAAATCACTTCATTCAGTTTACAACTCTCTTTCTTAAAAAAAAAAAAAAAAAGAAAGGGGGGGGGGAAGAAGAATGAAAACAAATTACCCTTGATTTAAATATTAATTTTATATGATAATTATGCCTGGATAAATATTTCAGTTGCAGAGAGTGGATTGTATTGTCGAACACTGCAGTCTGAGCTGTGACTGAATTCAGTGTCCTGTATTTACGTTTCCTAAAGAAGAGCTGAAATATTTTGAAAACTTTCTCCTGCTGTGTCTCCTCTACGTGTGTCATTGTATGTTATGATATGCTTCCCTGAGTGATGTATTGTAACTGAAAGAAGGAAACAACATCAATTTTGCACAGGCTCCTTGCTGGGTTTGCTTCAGCCAGATCAGGGTGATCTATATCACTATAAATCTAGCACCGCTTACTGCATTGCTGGACTGGGTGCTTTGAATTGCGTAGGAATGTGGAGCACATCTGAGAATTTCTCCCTGTTGCAGTGTCTCAGGAGGGACTGGCGTTGCTGATATGTAAGTCAATGTTGCTAACCTTATGAAGTTATGAAATTCTAGGCTGCTGAACTTTCGATCTGTATCTATACAACATACATCTCCATTCACCTAGAGAGATGGAATCACTGAATGCTGCTTTCCTTTTTTCTTCCCCGCAAGAAGTGGAAGTCTACCACATTGCTCAGAATTAGAAGCTGGATCTAACCAGCCTGCAAATTTGTAGCGGTTCAAATCTGAATGGGTTCTGCCCTGTCTCTGATTAGAGGATTCAGTTGTGCAAGCTGACTAAGGGCTAAGGTCTCCATGTTAAAGAGCCTCAAGATAGCCATATTGCAGGGCTCATGTGGGAAATCAAGATGTTTGGTAGAAACCCCTAATTAGAATGGAAATGATCTATCTTTGAGGAACTCGTATTTGGGACCTCCATTTACAGTTTTTCCTTTACCCACCACATTGGGAATATAGCTTTCTTGAGGATGAAGGGCAATGACAACTTCAGTCTCAGCTAGAAGCATTTTAAACCATTCTATTCCACTAATACTAGAGGATGGGTTTTGGTTTTGCAAAAACTCAGTGACCAAGGTTTTGTCTCACAGATCCAGAATTGGGAGCAGTTTGGACCAAGGTTCTTCCTTCATGCCTCTTACACAGCACTTTTCATCCACAGATCTCAAAACCCTTTACAAAGGAGTTAATCATCATGATCTCCATTGATCATATGGGGAAACTGAGACACAGGAAGGTGAAGTGGCTTGCCCCAGGTCACTCCCCACACCTACTTGTAGAGCCAGGAAATGAACCCAGTTCTTCTGACTCCCAGTCTGTAAACGTGTAGGCATGCATGGCTGTCTCTTGCTGTCAATCTCTGAGGGCATCCATGTCTCTTTACTGTCATGCACCTGGAAAGGCAATCTGTACAAGGGGGAAATTAGCTGTCTCTAGAGCTCAAACCTTCAAGCAGGGTAGAGGCGTGAATAGCTCAGAGGCCCAGACCCTCAGGCAGGGCGGGGCCCCAAGCAGTCAGGCAGGGTAGAGCAGGTAAGAGCCTAGGAGCCCAGCCTTCAGGCAGGGGTTAGCAACAAACACAGTCTAGGGCTCGGGCCAGGGTGAGCACCAAACTCAGCCTAGTGTCCTAGTTTGGCAGACAGTAGATTGACACAGGCCTCCTGTATCGGTCCAGCACTCAGACTATTATCTAGTTTCCCTGAGGTACTTTCTACATCCCCTCTACATTGTAGTTGTCCTCTGTCTCCCCCAGGTAGGTGGCCAGTGGCAGCCCAAATAGCTTGTCAGTGTCTCAGTCGGCTGGCAGCTCTGGGAGCTCGGGCCAGTCCTCAGGAGGCAGCCCCAGCAGCTCCTCGGCATCTCTGTCAGCTGGTGGCCTGGAAGCACTTGCTAGTCCTCAGTATGGCCAGGGTCCTCTTCGGGCTCCAGCAGTAAGCAGGATGCATCTGTCTTCTCATTCATTCATGAAGTTATGCTGCTTGACACCAGCTGAAGATCCGGCCCTATACATTTTTATTATGTGGTATATACCTAGCTCGTATAGAAAGAGAGTTTCCATTATATAATCTCAAGTCCCTAGGTATACCTCTCCAGTGGACATGATTTATGATTTCCTGCCCCCACCCTCCCAGTCCTTCTCTCCATACAGTTTGTTTATCCTCATTTAGCCAATTATGCAAGAACTTGGTGTCACTCCTTGATCATTTCGTAATCATGGACGCTTTACTCAGGAGGGTTAGTAAAGCATCTGCCAGCAATTTGGACGCTGGTTTGTGGCTCTTTGTTTTACACATCCATAAAATATGCAGAAGAAGATACTGCTAGTCTTCTGAACAAACAATATGAGCTCTAAATTATTAAATGTGGAGATAAGATGTAGAGACTTTTTTTCCAGTTGTTCCTGTCTTTTTGCCATGTTGTGAGAACACAGTACATTTCTATTTTCAAACCAATCCTTGCTGCATGTTTATATGGAGGAAGTCATGGCTGCATTTTTATTTATTATTTATTGGTCCTTCCTGAATTTCAGATGAACAGTGACTCATAGGAACCCATGGGAAACTATATGAGCTGGAGAAGAGTCCAGATCAGCCTCTACTCCCAGAGTAGCAAGATGAATGAGGCCAATCCAAGTAATCAGCCTCTATACTGTGCTAGGAGGCTCAGCAATGAGCAGGAAGCCTTGTTTGTGCACAATAACGTTCTGAACATTGGGTTGTCACTATCCTATACAGCTTGTGGTGGAATTAGAATACTTCACAGCATTGTGTATGCAGGATCCTATTTGTTTGGTGCTATATTCCTGTCATAAATATAAAGGGAAGGGTAACCACCTTTTTGCATGCAGTGCTATAAAATCCCTTCTGGCCAGAGGCAACATCCTGTTACCTGTAAAGAGTTAAGAAACTTGGCTAATCTGGCTGGCACCTGACCCAAAGGACCAATAAGGAGACAAGATACTTTCAAATCTTGGGGCAGGGGAAGGGTTTTGTTTGTGTTCTTTGTTTACGTGTTTGTTCTCTCTTGGGACTGAGAGAGGCCAGACTGAAATCCATCTTCTCCAACCCATCCTAATCCAAGTCTCCAATATTGCAACCAATACAGGTAAGCCAGGCACGGCGGATTAGTTTCTCTTTTGTTTTATCTGAATTTTCCCTGTGTTAAGAGGGAGGTTTATTCCTGTTTTCTGTAACTTTAAGGTTTTGCCCAGAGGGGGATCCTCTGTGTTTTGAATCTGAATACCCTGTAAAGTATTTTCTATCCTGATTTTACAGAGATGATTTTTACCTTTCTTTTTTTTAATAAAACCCTTCTTTTAAGAACCTGACTTATTTTTCCATTGTTCCAAGATCCAGGGGTTTGGGTCTTTGATGATTTTGTAACCAATTGGTTAGGATATTATTCTCAAGCCTCCCCAGGAAAGGGGGTGTGTTGGGTTTGGGGGGATATTTTGGGGGGAAGACATCTCCAAGTGATCTCTTTCCCTGTTCTTTGTTTAAAACGCTTGGTGGTAGCAGCATACTGTTCAAGGACAAGGCAAAGTTTGTACCTTGGGGAAGTTTTTAACCTAAGCTGGTAAGAATAAGATTAGGGGGTCTTTCATGCGGGTCCCCACATCTGTACCCTAGAGTTCAGATTGGGGAAGCAACCCTGCCAATTCCCTGTCAAGGTAATTTTTCCTGTAGTTTAGAGAGAAAGGGGAAGAAATATCTCTCCCATCGCAACTTTTCTCCTAGATGTATTCATTCCATGAAATAATGCCTACATCTTGTATAGCACCTTTGATTAAGTAGATTTCAAAGCGCATCAAGTCTTCAATGTATTTATCCTCACAGCACCCCTGTGAAGAAGGGAAGTGCGATTGCTCCCAGGGGGCTCTGAGGCATGCTGATAATAGAGCAACGCATTTAAGGATGTGCTCAACTTATAGAATGTGTTTGGGTCCCACGGTGCTTTCATCCTTTGCTGAATAGGGATGGATTTCTGAACTAAGGCCTCAGCGAAGCCCATGAGAGCCATAGAATCCTAAAAGTTAAAATGGAAAAGAGCTATTAGGCCTACCTTGCTGCCAGAGCAGGGAGTCTCCCATCTGGTGCTTTATACGGTCTGATTTTATACCATTCCGATGATGGCTTCTACCATTGCCTTTGGGAATCTCTCCCACTACCTGTCTATCTGCTTTGTACTCAGCTAAAATTCACATTTTCTTAATTCCATCCCACTGCTCTTAATTATACTCTCTTCTACCACCTTCAGCAATTCTCTTCCCTCCTTGAAGTTTAAAATCTTGTAGATAATTATGATTCTCTGCGCCCTTCACCTGATAACCATCACTTATTCAAACCAAGGTATCTATGGCTTGATTTTTTTTCCAGAGCTGTTGAATACCTGCTTGCTGTTCCCATTGAGTTCAGTGGAAGTATTGGCTACTTAGCGACCTCTGAAATCAAGCTGTTAATTTTTCCACTCTTTCTTTATAAGACAATCCCTCCACTATTTAGTTCTTGTCACTGTTATCCGAATGCCCTCCAGTATCTATACTTTATTCCGGTATTGCAGGATCCAGAACTGAATGCACTATAGTTCAAGCAGTGCCGATTAAGGAAGAGGAGAATCTGTCCCAAATACTCAACTTACATTCACATACTGTAGTAGTAATTTTGCCGTCGTTATCTCCTTGCTTTTCATAACAAAGGTTCCCAGACACAGCAGCTGCCCTTTAATTTTTCCATTCATGTCCCAAGAAGCCGCTAGTTTTGATGTCTTAAATATGTGACCTGTCTCAAACATCATGGACATCCAGCCTCGAGAGAGATTTTTAAGTTTACTTTTCGCTGCTCTTTTTTTGGTGCTGTTGGTGCACCCTTGAGGGCTTAACATTGCAGTATTGTACGTACTGTCAGTGGTTTGATGTTAGCCTGGGAAAGAAAGACACTATAGATTCAATTAAGACCCTGTCACAAGATTGGACTCTGAGACTACAGCACAATAGCAGTGAGAGTGCTAAACAAGGGAGAGTCAATAATTTCCAGCGCTCTAATATGTCTGGTAGCTGCCATGAAAACCTGCTTGTGTTCTGAAGCATGACTTCTTCACCTCAGGTCTTATTGTCAGCTTCCTTTCAAGCTATGCTATTCATGAAAGGAAATCTGGTTCACAAATTTCAATAAGGATGGCAAATTTTCTGATGCCTTGGAGTGAAAATTGATCGTCACTTTCTGCTCCTCACTGTTATGAGAATGATTTATGAATCCATTGAAACCAATAATGATTTCTGGCATTACTGCTTTCCTGATGATAATAATTAGGGTCCCCTTTCCCCTGCCTCCAGCTCAATAGGATCAATATTTCCTTTTAAAGGGCTGGATGTGCAGCTTCCCATTGTCAATTATAAAGATTTTTAAGTACTGAGACTCTCAGAAGTAGAAGCAACGGTTTGTGCCACTGGTAAGCACTCTGATTACACAGGTTTGGTGGTTGTCTCCATGAAAGTGTCTTCCTAGAATATAGGATATGTCTTCATTGCAATCACAGGTGTGACTTCAGCATGTATAGACATAACCAAGCAAGCTTAGATCTAGCTAACTTAAATAACAATAGCAGTGAAGCCATGGCAGCTTCTTGGTCTCCCTGACATGGTGTCCAGACTCAGTTTAGATGTGATGGGAGATGAGGTGAGTTCTCCCAGGCTGGGTGGAAAATACCACTGAGAAGGCGGCTACCAACTGTTGGGCTTGGACCTTCTGTTCCAGTGTAAGAATGTCTCCAATACAGACTGTCCCAGGGCCTGAGATGCTGGCTATTTGAGGCCCTACTCTAATTCTGGATGTGTAGGGGGCTGTAAATAGACCATCCTGGGATTTAGGAGAGTGACAGGATACATTTTTTGTGGTCTTTTTGTCCAACTGCCTGATTTCATAATCATGTCTGGAAATGAGTTTTAGGGGTCCTGGCAGTGAGCCAACAGTTTTGACTCTGAACTAGGGAGCAACAAGAATACTCAGTCTCTGGGTTTGAACCCTTGGAGATGGGCCCCCTTACTGTACGTTGTTTGTCCGGCACTCTGTGCATTTAGGAAATTTTCTGAAGGTGCCTAAGATTTCTGTCTCCTCACAAAGTGTGAGAAGATACAGCATAACATTGTCATCTTGGGAAGTTCAGTTCCTTGATCTGAGTTGTACATGACACATACAGCTTCCTGGACCTCTTAAATCCTGGTGAGGGACGATCCTGGCAGGGTTCTTAGGATATCGACCCTCTCCCCCAGGCCAGTTTCTGTTTACCTTGGCCCCACGGGTCCCTCTCTGGATGTCACTTCAGCTGTCCTAGCCACTGTATAGATCTCCATTAGCTTGATGGCTTTGGCATTGCCTCAGGCTGGTAGCATAAGACCAAGTTCCTTTCCCTGGTAGCAGTATCTGAGTAAATTGTTCAGGCAGAATCATTTCCACTGCTTTTACGTTTTTCTCTCTGATCTAAGCCAACTGCCAACACCAGTCTCACAGTTTCTGTAGGGCCAGATGCCTGGAGGATATCGCTCCTCCCAAAGTCTCTGGCAGAACGCTTTCTCAGAGATATATGATGAGTTCAAAACGGACATCTTGACTTGTGCATACTCCCATGATGGACAGCTTTGCGCCATCTTGGGCAGGTATGGGGACAATCATCGTGTGGCTGCTTTCCAAGTCTCAAGAAAGGCCTCTGGACTGTCTTCAGGTCCCATCTTTGTTAATCTGATCACTACCTGGGCCTCTGCTGGATCCATGCTGGAAGGCCCAGTTGTCGTGGGAGGCTGCAATAAGGTCATGACCTGCTGCACAGCTGTTATTGTTGCTGCTGAACAACTAAATCTCAGATCAGCTGCCATTGCTGGGTGACCATCTGCTGTCGGGGATGCTGCCACTGGTGTTGAGCATTCTGCTCCACCATCCATTTCAATAGTTGATCTGTGTCAGTGCAGCTAAGAAACCATTTTCCTTTGGATTTTTTCTTTTTCTTAGGTCTTGACCTGCTCTCTTCTGCAGGGACTAGGTCAATGCCTACATTCTCCACCACATTTGTAGCTGGGTTGCCAAAGTGGCCTGGCCTGGCCTCGCAGGATGTGATTCACCCAGCTCTGGGTCCCTGATGGTTAGACGCCACCCCTCACAGGTCCAGTTCCGTGATGCCTTAACCCTCCTGCTATGGTACGCTTGAGTCCCACTCCTTCGGGAGTATTAAGAGTCCAAAATAAAAGGAAAATTGTGTTAATTCAAATCTAGGGTCATCCCAGAATTTGTCAGCAGGACCCCACCCTTTGGCTTGTCTTTGTGTGACCCATCCCTTTTGTTAGTTTTGCTGGGTCCACTCATCCCATCCACTGGGAGGCTTGCTCAGGTGGGAAGCTGTCTCAGGCTCTTGGCTGGAACCAAGAATCTCTTGGTGAGGAAGAAGCAGAGCTCTGCTCCCCTTCCTGGTCAGCCCCAGACTGAGCTGGGCATCTCCCTTTTAAGGCCCCTCTCCATTCTCGACAATTATTGTGGGTGTAGCAGGGAAGGGGTGTCCACAGGCCCTAGCTAGGCCCCACACTGGCTGGGAAGAAGTTATCTGCCCCATCCCACACAGCGGCAGTGGGGGTCTGCTGTATCTGATGCAGCTTTGCTGAATCTAATCAGGTTTTAACGCTCCACATAAGTTTCCTTTCAGTAGCAGAAAGTCCCTGTGGCAGCGGCATGGGGTGAGCATGGCTGAAGCATATTGTGCTCAGGCTATTCTGGACAAAGGCTCAGTGTTTTGTGCTCCATCCCTGAGGGCTTTTCTTTCTTAAGCTGGGACTGTGCGGGTCCCCCAGCAGTGCCCCAAACCAAGAGGTAAAAGGTTGCCACTCCCTCCCCATTCTCCTGCTGAGCTCAACTCAGCTAGAAGAGTGAATTATCTGTCACATGTATAAACTGGTCCTTGGCTGTCTCTCCACTGTATTAGTTGGAAACAAGCTTTTCTTAACCAATAAGCATGCAGGTCTCATTGAGCAAACCCATTTACTGGAGCAAATCCTTCCTTTCGTTCCTGCCTTGAATCCCCTGAGTGCTTCCAATAGTCTTTCAACATAATAATGCAGGATGAGCTGGGGTTCTACACTCTTGTCATCCTAACGGGATCCTCCTGCTGGACTGTAGGTCCACAGAGCAGCTGGTAGTGTTTACTATCTTTATGCATCAGTGGTTCCAGATTTTGGGCTTTGAAATAGATTCCTCTTCTTGGCAAGGGAAGATCCAGAGTGGGAAATGTACTCCATCACCTGGAATTGCTCAGGGGGCACTAACAACAGATGATGTGAAGTGCCAGTCTCCGGAACATCTGCATGAGCAAGACTGAATGAGATTGTTCAGCTTGCCTGACAGCTGGTGGCCGACATTAAAGTGGACCTCACCAGCTCAGAGAATCCCCCATCTGGTGGCTGAGCTTGCTTGGTGCACATGCATAAATCATCTTGCTTTATCTTTCATGCTGCCCTTAGCTGGAGACTGTTTGACAGACTGCTCTGAAATTAATTTGTTGGCCTTAGTACAGATCCTAATGAATGCTTTCTCATGGCACAGAAACCACTGTCACAACTGGCACTAATTGATTTCTTTGTTGGTATTCCCAGTAGAGCAGCCAAAGATTTCAGGGATATGGAAACTGAACCAAGTACAGAGGGTATGTTGGGGGAGGAAGCGGGCATACTTTGCCTTGGGGCTGCTCTAAATTATGCTCTGTGCTGAACTGACTCCCAGTAGGCCCTGGGATTAGAGGAATGCAATGATGGTGTAAAGCCCCCTTTGTTAACTCTCCCTTTCTTAGCTGTCTAAGCAGGGCTCAGGTGCAGCTGAAGATTTAGCCCCCTGTGGAGAAAAGCAAAGTGCTGACAAACCTGACAGCAGTTGAGATCCAGAAAGAATAACACTGGTTGATTTAGTGGAATAATTGACACAAATGCAAACATGAGTATTGCATGGCCTGTGATGTGCATGTCAGACGAGATGATCTGGCCTGAAACTCCCTGATTTCTATGACCTTCCTGCTAATGGAGCATTCAGAATTGCCCCCAAAATGGTGTTCTACTTGCACTTTAAGTCATCTTAATAAAAACTAGCATTCATTCTGTGAAATGAGTTGAAAGGTCTCAGTATAGTTCCAGGAATAGCTTGAAAACCCCATCACACATTGGGGACCAATTGGCATCCTTCTTTGGCAGTCTCAGGAGTGATACCAGCACTGAATGGGCAAGAGGATGAACCATTCTCTCATGCCTGCTATTGATCACTTCAGATCAGGGTTGAGATATGTTGAGGAAGGAGTATGACAAAGCATACTGTACTATAGGTCCAGGAGTATCTGATCTGTGGATAAATAGAGACCTTTAGTCCTCAGGGCTGGCTTTCCATAAAGCTCCATTTTGTTTCTTTCTTTCATAGATTCTAAGGCCAGAAGAGATCATGATGGTCAGTTAGTCAGACCTCCTGTATAGCACAGGCCATAGAACTTCACCAAAATAATTCCTAGGGCAGATCTTTTAGAAAAATATCTCATCTGGATTTTAAAATGGTCAGTGATGAAGAATCCACCACAATCCTTGATAAAGGGTTCCACTGATTAATTATTCTTGACGTTAAAAAAATGACAGCTTATTTCTAGACTGAATTTGTCTAACTTCAACTTCCAGACATTGTTATGCCTTTCTCTGCTAGATGGAAGAGCCCATTATTAAATGTGTTTCCCATGTAGGTACTTAGACTTTAATCAAGTCACCCTTTAACCTTCTCTTTGTTAGACTCAAGATGCTCAAGACTATTTAGCTTAGCAGTATAAGGAATGTGTTCTAATCCTTTAATTATTCTCGTGGCTCTCCTTAAACCCTCTCCAAAATTCTTCTTGGATTGTGAGCTCCCAAACTGGACACTGGATTTCAGCAGCAGTCTCACCAGTGCCAAATACAGAGGTACAATAACCTCACTCCTGCTACTCAAAATTCCCCTGTTTATGCATCCCAGGATTGCAATAGCTCTTTTGGCCACAGCGTCACACTGGGAGCTCATGTTCCGCTGATGATCCACCACGACCCCCAAATCTTTTTCAAAGTCACTACTTCCCAAGGAGAATCCCCCATCCTATAAGTATGGCCTACATTCTTTGTTCCGGATTTATACATTTACATTGAGCCGTATTAAAATGCATATTGTTGGCTTCTGCCCAGTTTACTAAGTGATCTAGATCACTCTGTATTAGTGACCTGTCCTCTTCATTATTTACCACTTCCCCAATTTTTGTGCGAGGTATGCTTTCTCTGATGTATGTGTCACATCTGAATATAAAATATATTATTGATGATATACGCAATACCTACAAATACGTGTGTGTGTGTGTATATAGATGTATATGTACATAAGGGTGAGATCCTCAGCTGATATAAATCAGCACAGCTCCACTGAAGTCAATGGAACTCTGCCAATTTACACCAGATCCGAATATATAATTTCCAAAGTCATTGTAGAATGTATTTAATTTCAGATGTTTATTTCTCAGCTGAGTCTTTAAGCCCTCTGCTGTTGGTGATCTGTGCTTTTTTTTCACTAAGGTCTCCTTTCTTAGTGAAAACGCAGTGGATGTTAATGACATTGAAATAGATGGCTACATTTTAAACTACTCGGTTGTGCTAAAGCTCACCAATCCTTTGTAGTTAGCAAATGGAATTCTGCAACTGAACAAATGGAAAATAGAGGTGGCAGTTTTCCATTTAGAACTGGCAATCAGCCGCTATTGGTTTTGCTGCAGGCCAGACAGTCTTGAAAATAGGTTGGCAAATCATGGTGAGAGCCCTATCATTTAATTTCCAGCTTTAAGTAAAACCTATTCAGCATTGCAGTCCCTGTCACATAGCTTTTTTAGCACTCCCCCAGATCCTTTATTTTCAATTTAAGAATCTATTTTTGGTGAGGATGGCCACAGAGAATTTACAAAGCTCCAGCTCTCATCACACACCTTAATGATTTCTTTCCATTAACCTTGGGCACAGTGGTTTACAAGATCACTCCTCCTACAGCACAGCAGAGTGGAAGGCTCGTGGACATCTAGATAACCCACAGCTACTTAGTTGCAGTCAAGTCTGGAATCCTCCTTCTAGTAAATGGGATTGGAGAGGTCTCCATGCTTGTGTCTGCATGTGTTGTGTGCGTGGGTGTCAGTGCATATGGCACTCCTCAGTGTGTGCTAATGCATTCTGAGCCTGACCTGGGGGGCAGTTAATGGGAAGGAACCTTTCACAGAGTTCTCCTCTGGGGTAGTTCTCCCAATCTGTTCTGTTGGGGGCAGAGGTTGCCACCTACTAACTCCACAGATCCCAGAAAAACAATGAGAGGCTGGGGTATCCACATAAAGCCCCAGTGATTCCATGCTGGCTCTGAGTCTCTGCCTTTCTTTCCCTTGGAGCTGCACTATCAGGGATGCTGCAGCCAGTAAGTGCCACAGGGACCCCTGTAAAGAAGATACCTGGCTATAAAGGGAAAGCCTGAGGTTTTATTACAGTTCTGCCCTTAGCTTCTCAGGGCTAGTGGGAAATAATGCACAGTCCCCTGATCCTGCCTTTGCCTATCATCTCCTTCCCCACCCACTCCTTCTATGCAACCTGTGGAGAATGCCCCCACCCCCATCTAGAATCCAGAGGAAGTGGAGGTGATCTGTTTCCCACATGGGAGACTGAGTCTTTCCTTACATGCAGATTGTGCAACTGGGTCCATTACCAGGCTATCCAAGTATTTCCAAAAGAGCACAGAAAGAATCCCAAAGATCACCCTCCTTTGGAAAGCAGTAGCAGAAGTTTCAAGCCACTTGGATCTATTTTTCATTAGGTGCTTCTCAAAAACGAGGAAAAACTCAGTTTGGATGGTCTCTTATATTTCTGTTTGAAGTTATTGCTTTACAAATGGACAGGAAAACCGATATGGGAAGGGTCTTGTCCATAAATATTTCATTCCACCAATGCACACACCTTCCTGAAAACAGAGAGCTTCTCTTTCTCTTTTTTATTTCTAGAGTCGGCAGAAAAAAGCTGTATGTTTGGATAAGGGAAAAATCGTGGGGGGGTTAGATTAAAATAATGTTATATTTGTGCAATTTTCTTCACTTCACAGAAATAAATGTTGAATAATTCACAGCAGAGGAGGTTCTTCCACAGAGGACAGTAATCTCTCATTTATTGGCTACACTCTGGCAGACTGCAGAAGAGCTTCTAATTCTGAAATATATCATGGCCTTGGGTCTTGTGAAATGTAGCTCGGCTCCCATATATAATTTCATTTGCTCAGGAGCCAGTCTGGACGCTAATAAGCAAGGTATAAAGAGGAATGTGTTATGGATCTCACCTTGGAAGTGTGGAATGGGCTATGTGTTAACATATTGGATTTTCCATTCTGGATTTAAGACTGTAATTTGTTATATTGGATTCCAAAGTAAAATGGCCAAGGTAGGCATCAAAGCGAGTGAGTGATGTTGGAGTCATGGAGCATCAGGTAACACAGTTATGTGTGTTATGAGAATGCAGAAATAGTAACGTATCCTGGAAAAATATTACACCACACAGAGACTGAGCCTAAAGACTGATATGCCTTAGACCACTGTTTCTCAGCCTTTTCAGGTTGGCGACCCCTTATTCAAAGACCTTTTTTTTTTAATTCCCCTTATTTTTATTGTAAATGTAAGAGTAAAAATTATCAGTGATAACAGTGATAAACCTAGATAATTCGTCTGTGTGTTTCAAGAGGCTGACAGAGAGTACCTCATCTTAAAGGGTAAGAGTGTGCAGAGAGTGGGGAAGCGAGATTTTCTTTGCTTTAGATGGTAGAAACACTATCAGTGCCTTGTGAGAAACACTATGTTAGACACTGTTGGATATGGGGGGGTGCTACAAAGGCTAATATATACAGTGCAGGCATTTCCTTCCGCAAAGAAACACATCTGAAGCACTGGAAGTCAGTGACTGGTTGGATATCTCGTGCTTCTGCATAGAGATAGCAGAACTAGCCAGTCTGGAAAGGGTGATGTATCAGTGCAATAATAAGTTAGGTCCCAATCATACTATGTGCTCTTTATGGGTTGACACCTGCAACCACAAGCAGCCCATAGACTTCAGTAGCACCCCCTCAAACCTGCCATGTGAAGACCACTGAGGGGTCATGATCTTAGCATCACAGTCCAGCAGTCCTTACTCAAGCAAAATTCCTACTGAATTCAATAAGACTTTTCTTGTGTAATGGGTTCCAGATGAGTTCCACCAAATGGTTAGCTGTCTTGGAGGTAAATGGCTAATTAATGAGACAGTTTGAATTTTGTGGCCCAGTCCACAAATATCTATGCACGTGAGTAAATTTACTCACAGGACTACTCCAGGTATTGATGTGAATAAGTATGTTTAGGATCAGGGCCAAAGTTTGTGATTCATTAGTTATGTGCCTGACTGTGCAGGCATTTACTGTCAAACACAGACTAATTGTGATGAATTATTTTGCAGTACACTGGGATTGCTCTCAGTAGTAAATGTGCAAGTTGGGCCCTGTATTTTCTGTTTGCATGCAGGAACCTTGGGCTCTTTCCACACTGTATTAATCCAGTGTTATGCCGGCACAATTCAGCCCTTTTCCATGCAATTGCTTTTATTTAGATGAACACTGAAGTGAATCAAGCCCCTTGAGCCATCTATCTCTCAAAATCATGGAGAAAGGGAGACAAGATGAAAAGACACAGAAAGAGAAAACTATCTTTGAGGGAAGACTATTACACGAATGACAGGTCTCTACCTGGGTTTCTACTTGTATTTAGTTTTAGGAATGCTGTTGCGGAGGTGTCTGGTGTTTCAAAATATAATCTAAACAGGAGAGGGAGCAGATAATTCCAGAGTGGAGATCAGTGATGGAAGCTGTGTAAAGGTATTTTGAGATAAGATTTGAGGGAGAAATGGGAAATTTGGCTGGTAACAAACTATATTATTCAGCCAAATAGTAAGTGTCTTCATGTGTCAGAGACATACAATGATGTACAATCCACACGATACCTCTGTTTTTAAGAAATTGTCATACCAAAGAAGCAGCTATGACTTTATTTAGGAATGTTGATAACAGGGAAGGACAATATTGTGATTGAAGCATTGGGACTCAGGGGATCTGGGTTCAATTCCTTGTCCTGCCATAGACTCCCTTTGGGACTTGGGCAAGTCACTTAGGATTTGAGTCAGCAAAGCACTTATGAGTTAATTTCACTGGTGCCTTTGCAAAAAGAAAAGGAGTACTTGTGCACCTTAGAGACTAACAAATTTATTTGAGCATAAGCTTTCGTGAGCTACAGCTCACTCTGATGAAGTGAGCTGTAGCTCACGAAAGCTTATGCTCAAATAAATTTGTTAGTCTCTAAGGTGCACAAGTACTCCTTTTCTTTTTGCGAATACAGACTAACACAGCTGCTACTCTGGTGCCTTTACCTCTCTCTATTTCAATTATCCATATGTAAAATGAGGATTGTACCTTCTTTCTCCTATTCTTTGTCTGTCTTATCTGCTTAAATTACAAGCGCATTAAGGCAAGGCTGGGCTCTT
This sequence comes from Dermochelys coriacea, assembly GCF_009764565.3. NCBI lineage: Eukaryota > Metazoa > Chordata > Testudines > Dermochelyidae > Dermochelys > Dermochelys coriacea. Next base: position 21,642,044 of record NC_050082.1, read on the forward strand.
ACCATGTCTACATCTGCACTCCAGCTGGAAGCATGCTTCCCAGCTCAAATAGACAGATGCACTAGCTCTGCTTAGGCTAGCACACTAAAATCAGCAGTGTAGCCAGAGATAGAGGCTAGCCACCCAAGTATGTACCCGGGGGGTCCAGGCATGCTTGTATTCAGGTGGCCAGCCCAACCTGTGCTATCTCTGGCAACACGGCTATTTTTAGTCAAGTTAGCGTGTCTACCCGAGGTGGGAAACAGTGCCACCGACAGTGTAGACATATCCTCTATGTACATACAGCGCCTAGCACAATGGAGCCCCAGTCTCAGTTGGGCCCTTCAGAGGCTGCTCCGAGATAAATAACAAAGACCATACGATGAGGCAGAGTGGCCCCACAATGGCGACAGAGAGGTTAAGGAAGCTGACAGGGTCCTCACTGGCAACAAAAGTTAGGGAAAGTTTGTGGGCCCAGTTGGCCCCGCCCCACTACGTCTGCAATGTCAGGCATGGAGAAAGCAGATAACAGGAGAGGGCTTAGCCCAGTTCAGGGCCAAGCAGGATGGCGATGGCGCTCTGCGTCTCTTGGTGGGAGAGAAGCCTGGCTGCAGCACTGAGACGGAACTCGCTAGCCAGCCAGACCAACCCTCCTGGGAGGGGTGACCAGATCCCAGGAAAGGAATCAACAGAAGCACAGACTGTTTTGGAAACAAGCCTATATAGAAGGGTAGGGCCCCACTGAGGGTTTGTGGGATGACCCTGTTTTTGAATAGTGTTTATTTTTGTTCCTGATTCCCTTTGATCCTTAATCAGCCTGAAAGGAGTAGGACTGAAGGGTGTTTAGGCAGGAAGCCCAAATCACCATTATGCTGGACCTCACTGGGATAGAGACACACCAGCAGAGACCCACAGCTGGGTGAGTTGTGCCCAGAAGGGACACCAGGGGGTTCCACCCTGACAACCCAGTCACAAATCCTGTATGGCTGTATATATGGATTGCTTCCCTCTGATTCTCTCTGTTCCACTGTATTGTATATTAGACAAGACATATTTAATGCTTTAAAACAATAAAAGTGAAGGGAGCGAGGATGGAGGGATGGAGACACATCCTGAGAAAGCACACCTGCTGTGTTTTATCGGACTTTCAGTTCCCAGTAAAAACACATTCTTAGCCCTGCAGCTTTTCCGCCATTGCTTCTTGATTGGGCTACTTCAAAAGTGCTTGATGTTTACTGAGTGTCATGCTGAATAATGTATTGGATTATTATTAGATTGGTTGCAATGAGTTCCGTGTTGATGTATCATTTCCTTTGCATAATGTGGCAAATAATGATTGGATTTATTATGTCGAGAGAAGTTCGGAGCATTGACAGGGCTCTCTCAACTGAAATGCTGACTTGATGGGGAGTTGGTGCTTTATATTTAGTGTTAAAATCAAGCTGTTGCACATTTTTTGCTCCCTTTTGAAGGGAAAAAAATCAAATGACTGCCCACCTAACACCACCCAGAGAGACTTCTACAGCTGGAAAATTGTGTTGAATAATTCATTGAAAAATAGCGCAGAGTTAATCAAAAAATTATTCAGCAAATATTATTCAACCAGCTCTGCTGAATCATGCCTTATCAAGATGGTCTAATTTTTTTAAGCACCACCATTTCATGATTAGCAGGCTCATTCTTTTGCAATTTTTCTTGATGGTTGGCTTATGTCGTAGGCTGATTCCTAAAGAAAAATTACCGTTCAGCCCACCCATTGCTGCATATTTAATGCTAAAATGACACTGAATAAAATTAAGTTTTAATTTATTACTGTATGTCCCACCTTGTATATCAGTGGTGAATGATGGTCTTTTGCTTGATGAACTGAACTGGGATTCAGGGGATACTGGTTTCTGGACTTCCTGTGACACCTTGGGAAAGTGTTAATCTCCCTGGACCTCAATTACTCATGTGTAATGGGAATAATAGTTTTTCGCCTCCGCTGTCTATTTAGATTGTCCACTTTTTGGAGCAGAGGCTGACTCTGGGGTCCCCATCTGGGTTGAGACCTTTTGGGGCTACCTTGAGACAGTTGGTAATAGTTTTGATTGGTTACATTTTAATATTCTAACCTTATCAAAGGAGCCAGAGGGTTGACTGCACTGCTGGTCATTTATCAGACCACGCACGTTATAGGGTCAACTGTAGTGAAAAAAAGCTCTTAGCGTCTAGCTCTGTCTCCTGGTCCATTGCATTTATGTATGCTGTATATTCTCTGGGGGTTCAAGGCCACAGCTGAGCTCAGACCACACTACCCCACCTAATTATAAATGTAGAAGGTTGGTTGGTTGAAGTTAACATCAGAGCTGCTAATTCTTGAGATTTCATCACAGTCTTGTAATATCTTTAAGCCCCCGCTGCTAAAATCAAGAGATTGCATGAGAATCACAGCTTTCACTTAACCAGACAAACTAGGTAAGTGTCTATCCGTTATGGTTGCAAAGAAAAGCTTTCCTGTGTGAAGTGAGTGCTCTCAAAAGGCTCAGAAACCAGAAATCAAATAAAAAGAACCCCACATTTTTTAATTTTTGTAAACCACAGGATTGCCAATCTCCTCATTTTGAGGGGACCTAACATCATTTTTGAACCCTTGAGGATGGCAGCATAGCCCCAAGGAAGTCACCAGCCCCAGAGATATCAAGCATTTGAAGCTTTTGTATCATTAATTAAAAGTTTTTCCCCCTGTTTGCTTTCTGTGCTGTACTGCTGAGATCACATCTTGCTTGAAGCAGACATGACTGTGCATCTTGTGTGTGTACCTGACTTGGTAGTTTTAGGCTTGGTCTGAGCATGGATCATAGAACCCTTTACACTTTTCTGTACATTTTTTTGTATCAATGTTGAGATCCTTATTGATGGCTAAAAAACTTCTTGACCTGTCAATTAAAGGAGTAAGGGAAAGAGCCTTCTATTGCTAACTAGGTCTGGCTGAAACTGTTTTTCAGTGGAAAATTGGGTTTTTGACTAAAGTGTAGTTTTTCATGAAAGGTTAAAACTCTCAAGGGGAGACCATGGTGATATAGTCCAACCAAGGAGCCCAGCCTACAGAAGAAACTAGGAATATGAAGAATCCCAAACTACAACTCCCATGAGATACTGTGGCAGCATTACTTATAGAAATATTTTGGTTTGGAGACAAAATATTTAAGTATTCAAATTTTTCCGTGAAATATGAATATTCAGTGGGGAGAAAAAAACATTTTTGACCAGCTGTAGGGCTAACAGTGTGTCCCATTTCCACAGGCATTGCTGTGTTGTCGTTCTTGTTCTTGGACAATTGAGAATATCACAGATGGTATGAAAATCATTTCATTTTACTTTAGCCTGCAGTAGCATTTAAGAGAAAATGTGCAAAGAAGATGCATCCTAGTGAACGGGCCTTTCCTCTTGTTGTTGTTTTTTATTGAATATTTATATTGTGCCAACACCTAAAGGCCTCAACCCAGTTGGATTCCACTGGGGTAGGTGCTGTAAATGACTATGATAAATGAGCCCTTACCTCAAAGATCTTACAGTCTAAAAGAGGGAAAAACCTCCAGTCCACAAAATGTGCAAAATCTTAATATCCTTATTCATCTTTTTTTACCTAGTCTTTGTTCAGGTTTAACTCCCACTGACTGCAGGGAGAGTTTTGCCTGTTGGGTAAAAATTGAGGCCCGATTTAACAAAGTACAAAAGCACAAGCCTAACTGTTAGCACTTGATCCATTGATGTCAGTGGGACTAAAGTTAGGCAGATGGTTAAGGACCCTGCCAGATAAGCTTCTGAGTTAAGGAGGAGAGGGATGGCATAGAGGCAGGAAGAGGGAAGTAAGTGTACAGAAGGTGAAGAGAATATTTTTTAAAAGGAGTCAAAAAGGTGTGGGGGGGACTGTGTGAGGGGGAGAATGGAAAACTCCTCTGTTCTTCCTCTCTAGCCTCTCCCACTTTTCTGTTATCCTATCCTCCAATTCCCTTCTCTTCTCCTTCATCTTCCCCTCTTTTCTTCTGACTTTCACTTCTCCCTCTTGCCTTCTAATCCCCTCCATATCTTGAAAAGTTTTCATTCTTTCTTTTTGTTAAATTCTCTCCTTGCAACTGCCACTCTCCTTGCAACTGCCATGCCGTCTCCTCTGCAACGCCAACCTCCCCAGTAGCGCATTATATCCGTGACTGACAGGAGACGCTGCCTGTTACAGCACCAATTCTACAGAGCCAGGGACTAGTAGCAGTGGCCACCGGTGCAGGAAAAGATTAAAGAAAGGCAACCTGAAAGAGAGCTCAGAGCCAGGATGCTTCTGTACAATGATTAAATTTGTTTCTTTAACAGAAGTAGAGTTGGCATGTGTTGTACAAAGCAAGATAAGTATCATGCATTTATGGGTAATGCATGGCCTGTTTCTGTTTATACAGTAAGGGCAACTGAGTTTCAATTGCAGCCGCTGCATAAAGCAGTTTTCTGGTCCCACTAAGGTCAGGGTGGAATATGGTTGCATTCAGTATTTGTTTGCAAACTGCACTCTCATGGGTTTGACATAAAGTGATGAGCAATTGAATAAAATGTAAAATCATTCAGCGACATTAATTCTGCAAGTGTGGAGTGGATTCAAAGGCTCCTTTTGAAAATTCTCTGTGTGACAGACTTTCAGCGGTCTGCAGATTAAAATCTCCAAGCAGTGGCTTTAGACAAGGAATTGAACAGAGCTGAAATGATAATAACCCTGGGCATTTTGGGAGCAATCCTGAACTGGGGCTCTTGTCACAACTGGTTCTGATCAAAGAGATGACTAGTTTTAACTCTCTTCCCACAGCAACCAGGGAAGATTGCAAGGTTTAAAAGGTTTCAGAGTAGCAGCCATGTTAGTCTGTATCTGCAAAAAGAAAAAGAGGACTTGTGGCACCTTAGAGACTAACAAATTTATTTGAGCATAAGTTTTTGTGAGCTACAGCTCACTTCATTAAAAGTTTTCCCATCAGCCGCTTGCTGTTTTCTTTCTCTTCCAGTTGTGCCCTCTGAGACAGGGTTGCTTGAGCAGCTTGTGATCCGTCTGTAATTGTGATATTCCTTCCTTCCTCTCAAGCTGTCGGGTCTCATCCCTGCATTGAAATAGATTCAACCTTCACCATTCACCCCTACACACCTGCATTACAGATCACTAAATGGCCTTCAGTGGCTGAGGGGTAAAATCACTGTCAGCTTCAATATCCCTCAAAATGTTGCAGTGCTAGGGAACTTCACTATACATCCTGAGATTTTTGGGGCCCCTTTATAAAAGCAAAAAGAAAAGGAGTACTTGTGGCACCTTAGAGACTAACAAATTTATCTGAGCATAAGCTTTCGTGATCTACAGCTCACTTCATCGGATGCATGCAGTGGGGAGATTTTATATACACAGGGAACATGAAACAATAGATGTTACAATAGATGTTAATAGAGAGAGAGAGAGGGGAAAAAAAACAAAAACCTTTTGTAGTGATGATCAAGGTGGGCCATTTCCAGCAGTTGACAAGAACGTGTCCCCTCCCCTCCCCCCTGCTCTCCTGTTGGTAATAGCTCACCTTACCTGATCACTCTCCTTACAGTGTGTATGGTAACACCCATTGTTTCATGGTCTCTGTGTATATAAAATCTTCCCACTGTATTTTCCACTGCATGCATCCGATGAAGTGAGCGGTAGCTCATGAAAGCTTATGCTCAAATAAATTTGTTAGTCTCTAAGGCGCCACAAGTACTCCTTTTCTTTTTGCAGATAAAGACTAACACAGCTGCTTCTCTGAAACCTGTCTTTATGAAAGCAAGTGGTCCATAGATCTCACCTCAGCAAGACGTGCAGTAGAATCTTTACTGGGCTGTTTCCTATGCAGTAGCTGATTTTATCACAAGGTTTACAGACTCTAACGCTCTGAGCCCCTGATCAGTTCCCCACTTTAAATCTCTCCTGAACAGCCTCCATTTTCCCTTTTGGTTGTGATTCATTTGCTCTCTAATGGATTTTGTAAGACGGTGTACAAAAGATACATTTTTACAAGATAAAAATAAACAGCACTGTAATGGTGATGTATCGAACATTCTAATGCAGATGATCCAGGGATATCACAGATAAAACATTGTAGTTCTCTACTACCTTTTACCCAAAGATCCCTGAGTGCTTTGCCAACATCAACCCAGCCTTGTAACACCCTGAGGAAGTAAAGCTGTAAGCGCTATTGTCCCCATTTTACAGATGGAGGAAACTGAATCACAAGAGTTTAAGGGTTTGCCCAGGGTGTCACAGTAAGACAGGGGCAGAGCCAGAAATAGCCTCCAGTTTCCTCCATCCTCCCCTTTTTAAAGGACAGAAGCTGCTTCGAAGGAAGGATCTACAACGGTCTCACATCTCAGTGGGCAACTGCCTCTAGGTTATTCCTTTTGCATGCTGCTTTTAACAAGGGGGAAATATAATCTGATGGTTGGAACACAGAGTTTTGGAGTCAGGCATTCCTGGACCTGCAACTAACTCACCCTATGATTTTAACCTCAACTCTTAACCTCTCTCTGCCTCCATTTCCCTCGCTGTAAAGCACAGATAGTACTGAGCTACCAATTTTGCAGGGGTGGTGCAAGGCCTAGAAAATGTCTGTAAAGTGCACTAAGATCCTGGGATAATACATGGAAATAGTTAATTTATTTCTAATTCCTACGTCCCATAAATCCTCTCTTAGGAAGAGCAATAATTCAATGATTTATTAGTATAGATGCAATTATATTGCTGGTTTGTCACTCACCTGAATTAAGGCATCTCTCTCTTTTTTTCTTTTTTTTTCCAGGGCCGGCAGTCCTTCCTCAGAGATCATGCAGATTGATTTTGAAATTGAAGATCTAAGTGATCTACCTGGGACCCAGCTGATCACATGGCAGGTTGAATATCCTGGGGATACGACATCTGATCTAGGAGTCTCCAAGATCTATGTGAACCAGAAGGATCTTCTAGGAATCCTTCCTTTGGCCATGGTAAGGAACTGCCCATTACTTGCGAGGTCTGAATGTTGCTTACAACTATGGCAGCAAAAGTACATACATTCTGTGCAAAAGGGTAGGGAAGAGCTCCACTACAATGATGAGGTTTTTCTTAAGACTTGAGTCCAATGTTCTTACCTTGTTGCTAGCTGATCAGAGAAAACCAATTACAATTTTCATTCAAGAGTACTAATAACTACAAAGTTAGATAATTTATTTTATTTCCCTAAAGTATTAAGAATATAATTAATGTTGATATTATGATACAAATTGAGTTAGTCAAATCAAACTGTTAACAGTAATACAATTTAAAATTGGATAACCACGAAACACATAGCTGAAGACCAACAATTGGTCAAGTTATTGCATGAATGCAATAGTAATCAAATCACAAAGTTAATATAACACAAATGATTAAATTACTTATTAAATCTTGCAATTTCTGTAGGGTTTACTTAGCAGCTTTAACTTTCCCTTGTGGAAAGAATAGGCTAAGGTTCAATTTTTTATGTAGCCCATGTGATTCGTAAATGTGATTCTATGATAAGATTTGCTTCAAACATAGGTTAATCCATTCCTAATGGTAGCTCATACTATACACACTTGCTATGACTATTAATGGACACTCCCTCCCACCAAAAATACTGGGATAGGTCTTTCCTGGTACGCATCCCTGCATAGGTGTTCACATGTCCTGTTAAGGAGACAAAAAGAAAAAAGTTACTTAGAAAAAGCTGGTCTTGGATGCTTCAGATTCAGTCAGGAACTGCCATTTGGGAAACCAGGCAATGTCTTGTGGTTCAGGAACCATCAAACAAGTAGGCGTTCTCCTTTTAGGGTGTGTTTTCTTAGTCACGAGTTTGTCTCCTTCCCAGATAAGTAACATTAGAGACTAACAGGAGGGGATTATTCTACCCAGATGATCACCTTGTGTTTAGGTGATCAGCTAAGACTCTTCAGTAGGCTCCTTGTCTGTTGGGGCCTGTTGTCTTCTGGGTCATAACCTATGACCCGTTGTCCTTTGAGTTACAAAATACAAATGTAATTTCTTACCCATTCACACGTCTCCAGCTCATGTTTCCTCAAGATGGACCAGGCTTCATAAATAAAATAAGAAGAATGTGTGGAACTGTCACCGCATCTGGGATACTGGATGAAAGGTTATTTCACTCTCAGGGCTCAGAGTCAAGCTGCTTCATTAACTTATTAAAAATATAACCAAGTAAAGCCTATCTTCTGTGTCTACATGAGTATGTACCTAGATGTTCTACACTAGTATCTCAGTAAAACAGCTTCTGACCTCCAAAGCTCTGTCTCATTTATTGCTGAGCGTGTGCATAAAGGCTGCCATAGTTGCCTACATAGGGTCTAATCCTGTTCCCTTTGAATAGAGTTTTGCTTTTAACCTCAAGGAGAGCAGGGATTGAGTGGATGGTCATGGCAGCCCCAGTATTCTACCCTCATGCCTTCTGTGGCACACAGGCACCAAATTCAGCAAGGTACTTATGGACCTGCCTACTTTTAAGCACATATATACTCCCATCATGTCACCATTTAAATTTAAGTCCAGGCTTAAGCCTCTTCCTGAACTGGAAGCTTTTATTTCTTTCGAACTGTGGTTCTGATTTATGTGAGGGGCAACCAGTCACAATGTGTCACTTTCCAAAGAACTTTGAAGTACGTGGAGAATGAAAAACACGATGTAAAACCAAATATCTATTTTCCATCAACCCACTCAGAAGGATATCTCCACAATCACTATACAGAGAAGATGCTTCAAAAAACACAATTCTTTTACCTTAATCTCATCTAAGAAGACACTTGGATGCTCCAGATTCACACTGGAAACAATGTATTCTGTGGTTCCTCCCCCCTTAAATTACCTTACTGTCAGGGATGAAGTATAATCATCTAAGATTTGATTGCCCAGTGTCTGCTCCTAGACCATCAATTAGAAAATATTGACACGTTATTATTTAGCACTGAAAGAAAAAGAAAAATCAATCATGAAGTGTTTAAAAATAAAAGGAACCTGGATTGTTGCCTAGTGACAGCCAGTTAATTATTATGCCATTAGCGAAAGTTGAGGGTGTTATTGTGCACGTCAGAACTACACAGAGCTGATATGGGCCATTATTGTAATTTACCAACTTTAGAACAACTCAGACGTCATTCTGATGCTTTATTTCACCAAATGGTATTTTACTTCTCTCTCTCTCTTTTTTTTTTAATGGCTCCAGTTTCCAATGCTGCAGTATATATCATAGTTGAAACAGCTGCTTCCATCTGGGATTGTGATCACCTATCACATCCTAGCCATGTTTTTTTATAAACGTGTTGCTTTACAGGAATGTTTTCATATGCTAGTTCTCACTGTCAAGTAGTGGGTGAGCTCTGCTAGTTTGTTGATAACAGAGGGAGACTTGAGGGAGGTTGGATCCAGATCTGAACTTCCACAAAGTTCGGAGGTATTCAGAGCTGAAACCATAGATCTGATCCATTTTATATAATCTGTATTATTGGGGGTTGGGCTTACACCATGTCTGGAAGAAAGGGTAATGTGTTGCCTTCCTAGCAGTGCCAGCAGAGGAGAATACTATTTCTGCCTATGTATGCCCATAATCGAAAACATAGCTGGGTAGAGTAGATCATATTTTTTGGCCAATCAATCTTTTAAAAAAGAAACAACCATGTTCCTTGTAGTTGGTGCAAAACAACCAGTACTCTGTCGTCACTCGACAGATAAATGGGACAACATGTCAATAAGTCTAGAATTCTATACTCCCTTCATTATGAAGTCTACAAAGTTATCAACAAATGACATTTTGCAAGGCAACAGGTGTTTGGGATAAAGGGTGACAGAAGAAGCATAGATATATGGCAGAGGTCTCATGATTACTGACAAACCGAGGATAGAGTTAACATTCTTTGTGATAACTCCAGTGTTCCTGAAGAATCCCAAGGGTATCACAAATCTGAAAATCTTTGTAGTACCTCACTGTGCACTTAGTTAATGATGATTCAGGTGCAAACCTTTCAATATGTGTAACTCTTCGTAGTCTGGCACTTCAGAGTTCCCTGTGTTCCTTGTCAGAGCCAGGCTTGTTGGTTTTTTTTGAGTGGGTGAGGGGTAGGGAAATATATATATTTTTTTTAATAAAAGCCATATTAGCCATAGTTTGCTGTTCAGGGAAAACAGCAATGAAAGCAAAACTGTTAAACTGCTCATATATTTCTGTGAGTTGGAACGAGCTCAGGTTAGCATTGTTGGGCTTTCATTATTTATGGAGCATGTAATTTCATGTTTGTAAGTACCAAAATGCAGCGCAATTGAACATGGTGATTAGAAGCTAATCTCCAAAAGAACACTTTTACATCTTTAAATTATATACATTTTTTCTAATAGACTACCACTTAATACCCTACCACCCTTTTCTATTCTTCAATTTCTTTTTTGATTACTCTCATGGATTTGTGATTCAGTAACAGCAGCATATCAGTCAGTTGATTAACTGTATTTTTTAAGTTAGAAAACTCTAAGAGAAAAGATAATTAAATTCTGATTAATGCATCTGGCTATAGATTTTATCCTGGGTCATATCAACATCAAGATTTATTGGAAGTTCCTATCCCCATTAAAATTATTAGGACTGTTGCTACAACAACCTTACCTTTCCCCAATACTGGCTGCAGTTTTCTACAAGAAGCCAGCATTTTAACTTTTGGGACTCCGGCAGGACTATTGAACAAAAACAAACATAACAGAGCTCTAGGATCTTGATGAGAGAAGCTATGCCATGCATATAATGGATGTGTGGGTACCTTAAAGACCAGCCCCTTCTGACACTTTAATAACTAAGCCCTTTCTAATTTTAAAGTGTGACAAAATCCATGTAGGTAAGTTATGCATGAGAGCCAAGCATGCTCTTGCCAATGGGATAAGAAGTAGCACGGACGAAGACTTGTTTTATTCAACGTGCGTTGCATGAGCCTTACCTTGCATTGGAACATTAATCTGCACCCCCATGTGGAAGTTGGAATATGTGGGGAACAAGTGCCCTTTTAATCAGCTTTTTGAAAAGTGACGTTAGTGCTGCTGAAAGGTGTCCTGCAGACTGAAATCCTCTAGCCAGAGAGATTTGGCGGAGGAGACAACAGTGCCACTTACCCATGCTGTCCCACCAATATTCTTCTATCACCACAATCTGCAGGGAGCCTCTCTAAGAGCCGGGAGCGTAGTGCATTGTCCAGGACCATTCGGTCCCGATCTCTTTGCTGAGACTGCCAACCCAGGGGCCAATTAGTGCCAATTGCAATGTGGAGGCATGTTTATTAGGGACTGCAGTGAGACATTTTGGGACTGATCCAAAAATCCATTCAAATTAATGAGAGTCTTTCCATTTATTTCAATGGGCTTTGGAGATGGCGCTTTAAGGGAGGCTACCAAACAACCTCCAGATTTTCAGTCACTATTGATCTGGGATGAATTTGAACCAGTGATAAACTGTATCACCAGTTCCTTGAGTAATCCTGTCCCCAAAACCATTGTATTTGGCTCATGAAACAGAGTAGCTTTGTTAGTCTCCTCTGACTGGCCGCAGCTTCTGCTTTCTCTTTTATCTTCTGACCTGAGGATTACTCAAATCCAAAAATAAGAGGTGACTAAAGCATCTTTCAGGTTCTGATGATCCAGTGATCCCCAAAATCAATGTTGACAACAAACACTGATGTGCTGGAGACTAGCCAGCCTTAGTAGTCCATAACTCTCAAACATGGGCTTGCAAGTCAAATTTACCAATAACAAAGCACTCTTATGCCCAGATAAATCACTTACAACATCTGGATAGGTAGTCAGATTTTGGTGACCACCTGTTCTGGCACTGGGGATGCACTGCTCATCCCCTTAAACTGATGAAACGTAAGCAGAGATGCTTATCCTGCGTGCTACAGATTACAAACAGTACATGGCCTATTGCTTTGCAGTGCATCTTACAGGCCTCACAGAAATGCCATGTCTCATTTACATAAAGGGGGACATCCCACAGAGCAGGGAGAATAAGGTGAATATTCCTTCCCTTAGGTGGATTATTATGACCACACATCAGTTAAAGAAGTTTGGGCCAGATTCTGCTCTCAGTTCCACGGAGCAACTCATCAATAATCACTGTGGCCCCGTGAGTAGATATCCATACCCAGTGTTATTGTATAGCAGTGTAAATGCAATTCATCACCTAATGTATCACTTAGAGGCTGTTCCACCTTAGTACAGCTGAGCATGATGGGGAACTTTCTCTGCCACTCCCTCAACTCTCAGATTGTAGAGTGGCAGCAGAACTGCTCTGCAGCCCCATCCTAATGCTACAGTACTGTACACCCCCTCTCCAATGAGGAGGGATTAGAGGGTCTTTTCAGAAGTCGAACTTCCACCCTTGGCCCATCCCACCCACAAATACCATGGCATAATTCCGTTCAGAGATCACCTGCCGAGCTGCAGTGCACAATGTCTGCTGTTTGTGACAATGGACCTTGTAGATGCCTTTAAAATCCTTGGAAATGTGAAGTTAAAGCGGTGTTAGTGCCATTGGTTTGTTACCTGAAATCATCATCAGAATCTTCCTCAGTATAATAACACCTCACCCAGAGGTTTGCTGAGCTGAGGGCTGATGATATACCATGACAGCCAGAAAGACTCTACTCTCCGATTTTCTTGATATAGTATTATCTTTTATGGTCACTATAAAGAATCAGCCTCACCGTTTTTATTTGGGGTAATTTTTTTTTACTCTATTCCATCTGTTTTGTTAAATAATCAACCACACAATATTTACTGTTCCATTTCTTTTTTTTATTTTTAAACATCCCATCAGCTATTTCATAATTATGACATTTGCCTTTTGTCGAACCTCAGTAATTCGGAGTAGGGTGAGAGATGCAAATAGCGCTGAAGCCATCTGTAAACCATCTGTAATCTCTATTGGACATAGGCAGAGGGCAAGATTAATGTATTGGTAAATGAATGAGTCAAAATCTCATCTGTAAATGATTGATTAATCATAATGATTAAAACAAATCCATTTTGGAGTTGAACTGTGATTGAAATACCCAAATCACCTGATTGCCTCAGTGTTTTCCCCAAACCTTCTCCATACTGGGACCCCTTTTCAGTGCATCCCACCATCTAGCTAGCACCTCATTCATATTTAGCAATCTGGGGATGGCAGGAAAGTTATGCCCCTCCGATCCCTGTTTGTGATCTCCCTGTGGGTCATTGTCTCAAGGCTGAGAACCCCTGTCCTAACTAGAATAGCCAGTTGATTGATGCTAAGCAAACACTTCTCAGGGTAGCTAGCTTGAATAACAGTAAGAGTGAAGCTTTGGTAGCATGGGGCAGCATCCACTGTACAAGCCCACCTGGGATCCTGTGCATGTACTCAAGTAGCACTAGCCCATGCTGCCAAAGCTTCACTGCTCTTGTTATCCAAGCTATTTAGATCGAAGCTAGTTGGGTACGTGTACACATGCTACAGTCCCTCCTCTGATTGCAGTACAGATGTACCCTCAGTTTCAATGTACTCACATTGCACAAAAATGTCAGCACGTTGATTACTTTCCCTTCACAAATGTCTTGATCATGTTGTGCGTCTTTTCTAGTTAGTTCTGGTTTGGGCGGATTTTCCGGGCCAGGTAGCTTGTTGGACCTGCCACTTGTGACAGGGTTGGGCCAGATGGCTACAGGAGAGTGATAGAAGGCAGATATATTAGTCCCAGATTAAGCAAGTCCCTTTTCCCTGGGTAAGGTAACGGGGGCAGTTCCAGAACAATCAGGAACTTGCTGGAACCAATTAAGGCAGGCAGGCTAATTAGGACACCTGGAGCCAATTAAGAAGCTGCTAGAATCCATTAAGACAGGCGGGCTAATCAGGGCACCTAGTTTAAAAAGACCTCACTTCAGTCAGTGAGGGGCGCGCAAGGAGCTGAGAGTGAGAGAGCGTGCTGTTGGAGGATTGAGGAGTACAAACGCTATCTGGCATCAAGAGGAAGGTCCTGTGGTGAGGATAAAGAAGGTGTTGTGAGGAGGCTATGGGGAAGTAGCCCAGGAAGTTGTAGCTGTCACACAGGTGTTACACGATACACTGTAGACAGCTGTGATCCATAGGGCCCTGGGCTGGACCCCAGAGTAGAGGGTGGGCCTGGGTTCTCCTCATTTCCCCAACTCCCTATTGGATACAGGAGGAGTTGACCTGGACTATGGGCCCCACCAGAGGTGAAGTTCCCTGGCCTGTCTCCTGACCCACTAGGTGGATCAGCAGGGACTGCGGGGATTGTTCTTCCTTTTCCCCATGCTGGCCAGTGATGAGGTTAGCTGAGTGAATGGCAGGTTTGAGCCACTAGCAAAAATGGCCAAACTGAGAGCTGCCGTGAATCTCTGAGGCAAGCAAATCCACTAATAAGTGCAGGACCCACCAAGGCAGAGGAGGAGCTTTGTCACACACTGTGCTGCACAAATCCTATAGACCTATAAATCAGCACAGTCAATTATGGAGCCCAGCTGGATCAATAAGACAAGTGTAGCTGCCCTGATGCCCATGGTATTATGGTTTAAAGTTGTGTCCTTGGACTAAATGGTCCCAGGATTCAACTAAATTAGAACCCAGTGCTGTGATGAACATGGGAACCATGGTAATGTTTTTATGTTCCACATGTATGCCTCAGTTTCCCTATGTAGTTTGTACTGCTATACATTGAGCATAAAAGTGTGGATCCTTGGGGTCTGGCACAATAAAGGGGTTACATCCAGGAGACTATTTAAAGGCGGGGGCATAGCAGAGACCTTGTAAATCTGTGACAAGTGCCTTCACCTGGAGATTGTCAGACAGCAAACAATTCCTAATTCATGGGATGTTGCAGAAAGACTAATGCTCTGTGATCTGAGTGGGTGTCCAAAAGAACCAGGGCCATCCCCAGTGGTGACAAGCAAAAGCTACAAGAGTCTCAGTCCATCAACCATTCCCAGAAGCTGATGTTTTAGAGACATAGTGGAGGTTAGATGCAGAGTGTTTACATTGTTCTGGCTGGTTGTGCTGATGTGATTATAATCCAGCAAAATCCAGGTGAGTTTAGAGGGGGACTCTAATTCTGGAGCTCAGGGTTACTAGTGAATCTGCAGCCTGTCACGTGGATGTGTATCTGGGGGTTCAGGCTGTGCTGCATGAAATAGAGAGCTATGAGCTTTTTTTCAGTGATAGTGAATAGAGAACGATATCTTGGCTGTAGAATTCTATAGTACCATGGTTCTCACCTCATGTTACAACAGACGTGAGACCTGGTTTCTGATTTGCTCAAGTGCTGACCTCTCACATCTGCAAAAGAAAGCAGGGGAGCTGTGCTTTGAACATATATAAATTGCTGTATAATGTTAAATATTCTGATACATCAGATCCTAGGTATCTCAAATTGGGCACTCAAGATTAGTGACCATAGTCTCTCTGTACCTCAGATCCCCATCTGTAAAACGAGGCTAATACCCCTTCATCTCACTGGGGTGTTGTGAAGATAAATTCATTAATGTTTGTGAAGCACTCAGAGACTGTAGAAAACCCCATGAGCTAGAGCAGGGGTGGGCAAACTTTTTGGCCTGAGGGTCACATCGGGTTTCCAAAATTGTATGGAGGGCTGGTTAGGCTAGGTCTCCCCAGACAGCCAGGCGTGGCCTGGCCCCCATCTCCTATCTGACCCCCCCCACACTTCTCACCCCCTGAAGGCTCCCCCAGGACTCCTGCCTCATGCAACCTCCCCTGTCCCCTGATGCCCGCCCCCCGGAACTCCTACCCCATCCACTGCCCTCTGCTCCCCTGTCCCCTGACAACCCCCCCACCCTCACTGCCCCCTACTGCCCCATCCAACCCCCCCTCTCATTCCTGACTTGCCCCCTGGAACTCCTGCCCTATCCAATCACCCCTCCTTTCTGACTGCCCCCACGAGACCCTGCCCCATCCAGCCCCCCTGTTCCCCATCCTCTGACCGCCCCGCCCCCTAACTACACCCCCGCCCTCTGCTCACCACCCCCAACTCCCTTGCCTCTATCCAAACCCCCCTGCTCCCTGCCCCCTTACCGCACTGCCTGGAGCACCGATGGCCGGCGGCACTACAGCCGCGTTGCCCAGAGCACCAGGTCAGGCCGTGGCTCTACAACTGCACTGCCTGGCTGCCCAGAGCGTTGTGCTGGTGGCGTGGTGCCCTGAGTCTGCGGGGGAGAGAGACAGCAGGGGAGGGGCTGGGGGTGAGCCTCCCGGGCCAGGAGCTCAGGGGCCAGGCAGGAAAGTCCCGTGGGCCGGATGTGGCCCATGGACCATAATTTACCCACCTCTGAAATTGGATTGATAGAGCACAACCAAAATTTCAACCAAAATGGTTAAAGTCACAAAGTTATAAGCAGCTGAAAACAGGGTCTTGTATCAGGTAATGTTTTGGTTTTTTTCCAACGTGCATTACTTTACATTTATCCACTGTGACAGGGTCGGGCCAGATGGGTACAGGAGAGTGATCCTGTTGGGGTCCAGGAAGTGCTAAAGGACTCCTCTGCAGCCTAAGGGGATGATCCACAGGACCTGGAAACCAGGTGATTTCAGGGGACAACTAATGAAATAACAGGGACAGGAGTTCGGTCAAAGGGTCAAATGAAGGGAACTTGATGGGGACACCGCGCAGAGAACCCTGTACAGTGCTCACTGTTCCTCAAAGGCGTCAAGGGAGTCAGTGGACGCCGCCCAGAGGAACTCTGCCTGGATGCGTGAACGGACGGAGGATCGGAAATAGGCCCCACAGTCACAGGAGACTCCGTCAGCCAACCTCTTCTCCCTTGTTTTATAGATGACCATTTTATACAGGGCCAGGAGGAGGTCGACCAGGAGGTCCGTGACTTTGTGGGGCCACAGATAGGGAGTGCATAGATAAGGAGGTGAGGGGAAAAGTGCAGCCAGAAACATAACAGGATATCTGTGAGGAGACACAATAGGGGCTGCAGCCTGGTGCCCTCCAGGAGGTCCGTGACTTTGTGGGGCCACAGATAGGGAGTGCATAGATAAGGAGGTGAGGGGAAAAGTGCAGCCAGAAACATAACAGGATATCTGTGAGGAGACACAATAGGGGCTGCAGCCTGGTGCCCTCCAGGTAAACATGCACCAGGGTCTCCCTCACACCGCAGAAGGGGCAGGTGTCTGGGACGGTCGGGTAACGTTCGTAGGCAGTGTGACCAGCCCTGCCTAAATTATGATTCTTCCATTGGGTATAGAATGGCAAAGGCAGGGGAAGCCTGTCATCAGATCTGTCTCACTTCCTTGAAAGATTCCCTAACCCTCATGTCAGAGCTGCATGTAGCAGAGCTCCTTGTACGATTTGCGTAGCTAGGGAGTAGTGCAAATGCTCCTACTTTCTACGGCAAGAATCTCAGAACGGTTCAACCTAGGTAGGACAGTGGCCGCATAGCCCTGGATGACCTCATATTGATCATGCTATTAACATTTCAGAGCTGATCGTTTAGTTTTGCTCCTGCCCAGAGTCATCTCAATAATTAAACTCACTTGTAAACAAAGCAGCCCACCTGGCACTAGAGCCAAATTAACAGCTTTTATCTTTTCTAGGGACAAGCGGAACTTTTTGTTCATTTGAGCTTTATCAATCTCAGTTCCTTTTTGTTGGTGGTGTTAAATGCCTACATGTCCTTTGATACGCTTTCTTTCCCTTTCACTGAATGCACCTGGGCAGCTCCTAAATTTGATTAGAGTGCAGTTAGTATGAACTTAAAATTAACCTCATTACTAACTACTTGAAACCAAGGTGGGGAGGAAACTTAATTAACAATGAAACAACTATTGCAGTCTGCCTGGCAGGGGCAATATCTCCAGTTACAACGCTCATGTTCTTTTCTCCATACTAGCCATATTTAGAGTGTTCGCATGTTGAATTATGAAGTAGCAGCAGCAGCTCTGTCCATTATCCATCTGATTTTGAAGCCTCTTTTAAAATCCAGAAACAACAAAATACCAGCCTCAAAACTGGTAGGTAGGTCTGGAGCAGAAGTAGAATTTTGCCTACTGAATTGGAAGTAAATCAGACCTGGAGACTCCTGATTTATGACAGCCTAAAAAGAGAGATACTTTCCCTGAGTCCAGTTTGCTACTTTGTAGCAAACAAAACATAAAGATATAGGGGAATCAGATTTTGCTTATCTGGGCTCCAACTCAGGCAAGCACCCTTATTCAGGAAAACACTTAAACACATGATTAAATGCTTTCCAGAACAGAGGTTGAACTTAAGCATGTGCTTAAGGTCTTTCCTGAATCAGAACCTTAATCAGGCTCGCTTGCACAGGACCAAAGTGTAGTTGCACCAACTCAAAATTTTAGAAGTTAAAGATTTTAAATGGCAGAATTAGTCACCTTGTTATATGAAACATCACTGTAAAACCACTGCTATGTTCCATGTAACAGCCCCAAGCAGAACCGGTTTTAAACTTTTAGGGCTGGTGTAATTCCATTGATTTTTGTAGTAATTTAAAATACTACTGTAGTATTTCTTTTAGAAGGGCAGCTATATAAAAAAATCTGGGGAATGTGAAGGTTCTCTGTCACTGCTGAGCACAGAGCTTCTGTCAGTTGGAGCATGTTGTAAGATTTATTTTTAAAATAAGTTTTTTGTTCTTGAAACTGTTCTGGAGTCTCCTTTGATTTTGCAAGTGGCTGCCTTGCCTCAGAAGTTTCACCTGACACTTATTTAGCAACATAAAAATATAAACCCGGGCTACCTATTTATCATTTCCAGAGATGGTCATGTTCTTTTGTCATCATATCCATTTTGTCTGGCAGGCAGTGACATTTAAGCTGTTAAATCTCTTGGAGCCAAAAGAACAAATGTAAGTCCGATATTGTACCGTTAGATACTTAATCTTTCGACTTCATCCCGATGTCCTGTTGTTTTGACTTATAGCAAACGTCAGTAGAAAAAAAACATTTCTACATTCCATTAATATAAGAATCTGGATTGATAGAGCAAAACCAAACTTAATCAAAATGTGCTTATCACAGAGAAAGTATCTCTTTTATAGGAATCTCAACGCTAAAGTAATTCCATGTAATTACAGATGCCAGCAGTCCATACTGTGGCTAATACACTGCAGGGCTGCTGCAAACTAATAATGTGCTAATGGCCTCTTAATCATGCTTATTTGAAACATTCCATTTATTATTGTTTATTTATTATTTTATTTGTATCCCAGTGGTACCTACATGTCCCGCCTGAGATTGGGGCCCCATTGTGCCAGGTGCTGTACAAATACATAAGAGGCAGTCCCTGCTTTGAAGAATGTAGTCTGTTCAGACAAAAGGAGTATATATCACCTGCATTTTACAGATGGGGAATTGAGACAAGGAGGGTGAAATCCTGACCCCACTGAAGTCAACAGGAGCTTTGTCATCAACTGTAATTGGACCAGGGTTTTGCCTAGACAGATTAATTGACTTGCCCAAGGTATCAGCATAGATGCCTGTTTTGAGAGCCCAGAGTCTTAAGCTTCCCTACCTTCCTATTGCACCTCCCTGACCTTAACATCCAGGGCTGAGAGAGTAGTTCAGCCTCCATGACCAACACAGGCTGCCTACTGCCAAAATGGGGGTCAGATTGCTGCTGTTCTTATTTGTGTTGTATTAATAACAGGAAGCCCCCGCTGAGGTCAGGGCCCCATTATGCTGGGCTGCACCATCACATACGAGATGATTCCTGCCCTGAAGAGCAGTCTAAATAGACAAGATCAACAAAGGGGGAGAGAGAGGAAATATCATCATCATCCTATTTTGCAGATGGGAAAATGAGAGAAGAGAGAGATCAAGGGCCTGATCCAATGCCCTCTAAAATCTATGGAACAACTCCCACTGATTTTGACAGGCTTTGGCTCAGACCCTAATGACGTACCCACAGTCATGCTCTCGAGAGCGGAACTGAATGCAGGTCTCCTGAGTCCCGATCTCATGTCTTAACCACAAGATCAGGACAGCTTTGGTGAGGTGAGTTGCTGTCTGCTTCAGAGCTGAATGTGAAATTCCATGGATATGTTTGACATAGACTAGCAAATTATTGACTCCCAATGGTAACAACTATTGATCACTTGTGGCCTATATTTGAGCTGACAGCCTAGAAGTAGAAGGCCACACAGCCCACCTGAGATGTCTAGTTCCTGAAAGTTGTTTGAACTTTTATTTTTTTTAAAATCCATTTGATAAACACCTTTCAGAAAAACGGTCTGGAAATGATTTCCTACAATAGTGGAGAACTTTTTAGTCCCTGATAGCTTCTTGAAGGGTCTTGAATATACTATGCTCTGCAGATTTCTAAAGGCTTCATTGAAATTTGAGGCTAGTCTGAAAAGTGACTTTAAAAAAAAATGCTATCATTGACTTACCGATGAAATCTGCTCAGCTGACAGTGATATATTTTTCAACTAAATGCCAGCCCTACAGTCTCACCTGGGATCTTGAAGTCCAGTTGGATTTTTTTTTTTTATGGTTCAGGCATCAACAGTAAGGATAATTCAGAACTTAGGCCAAGAACAACAAAGGTACTTGGGCTCCTTATCCCCAGACTCTAAGTTCCACTACAATCCAAAAAATTTAGGCTTGGCTGACTAATCCTGTAGATGCCTAAACTCACTTAGTGCTTACTTTTTTAGAGTAAAAGCTCCGTAGGTGCCCATGTTCCTGCCTTTTGAGCACTGTTCTCTCTAAGTGTCCAGGTGCTTTTGTCCTACCTAAGCCCAGAGCGATCCACAAACTAGGAAGAAAACAGGAGCTCCTCTCCCTAACTCATGCATGGGGCCCAATTAGGTAGGCATGCTCAGATGCCCCCTAAATCCACACAAAACAAGGAGTAGGTGCACCCTTATCACCTCTAACCAGTGTGTAGAGAACTCACCTAGGATGTGCAAGTCCCTAGCTTCAAGTCCCCACTTCTGCCTGATGAGGAGAAGGGATTGGAGCAGGGATCTGCCACCTCTCAGGTAAGTACACTAACCATCGGGCTATAGAGTCACTCTCTCTCTGGCCCACTTAATATTTAATTATTTAGTATTAAACAACTTCAATAGGCAGGATGGAAGGAGCCCAACCTCTGAATATCTCATAGCCCGGTGGTTAGAGCGCTCTTGTGAGAGGTGGCAGATCCCTGTTTAAATCCCTTTCCCTCATCAGGCAGAGGGGGGACTTTCACAGGAGGTCTCCAGCATCCTGAGTGAGTGCATCGCTGGGCTAAAGATTATAAGAGAGAGCCTCTTCTTCATGTTGTGTGGCGATTGGCAACTTATCACATGAGTTAGGCAGAGGAGAACCCACCGTCCCTTATTGAGCACTAGCAGATACAGGCAGCTATCTCTGAGCAAGGGGCTTAGGACACACCCTCTTGTCAGCACCTCCCGTCAGCTGATTAAGGCAGCTTTCCGCTTAGCTTGCTGGGATATATGGGTTGCATTCTAAAGATGGGTCTCTCTCTCCATTCATTGTAGAGGAGCCTACATGCCTAACTCAGGCTTTGTGTGTTGTTCCTGTGATTCTTCTAAAATTTAGGTGCTGTGATGCTTTGCAACACCCAAGTCCCTTTGTGGGTCTGGGTTTTTGTTAACAATTCTATGTACATGGGCGACGGGTATAATAGGCCAAGAGAGACTCAGCCTCCCCTGATGCAGCCACTGCTGCTGCTGGATGCTGGGTTGTGAGGACTGAGGGTGGGCTGGGCTTCCACCGGAGGAAGTTTTTGCTTATCCTTATGTGCCATGCAGGTTCCAGGGTGGCTGAGGAAATGGTATCTGCTACTCAGCTTCCCGGGTTCATCAGTCAGGGGTCTCAGGAGGGGAGGGAAGGGGAGGTGCGGTGCATTTCCCATTCAGCAGTTGGGACTAACCCAGAGCTCTTGGCAGCCTGGGCCGACCTGGGGCTCCTCTGACTGGAGGGTGTGGGGAGGCGGCTTGGGGCTCTGGCGGGGTGGGGCAAGGTCTAGGGTTGCCAATTTTGGTTGAATATATTCCTGGAGGTTTCCTCACATGACATAATCTTTAATTTAAGATTAAGCTTTAATTCCTGTCCTGGAGGGTTGGCAACTCTAGCGAGGCCCTGGGTGGAAGGAGTGCGGCTGGGGGGGGGGGGTCCACCCGCTGCCCATGTGCGTGTTTGATGCTTGAGTCGGATCAACATACTGCTCCCACTCTCACAGATGTAATGAATCTGCAGAGCTAAAAGGAGCAAAATATTGTAAGTAAATATTTTAGTCAGTAATGTAAGCAGGTACCAAATAAGATGGGATATATAAACCTTTATGTTTCAGAGAATAATGGAACCTCTAACTACCTGGGGCTCAGAGAAATGTTTACCATATGCACATTATTACATAATTATCCATTACTTGTACCTTCCTCTGAAGCATCTGGTACTGGCGCCTACTGGGATAGGATACTGGACCAAATGACTGATTGGTTCAGTCCAGCATAGTAGTTCCTATATCACTGTGCACAGGGAGTAGATTTAGTCGAGTAAGAAAATGACAATTTTTCACAATTGCTTTTCAGAGTAAAATTGCCTTTTAAACTTGGTTAGGAATAGTCGCCTGTCTATTATTATTATTATTCATGTGCTAGACACTGCCCTTGCCCTGAAGAGCTTCTATTCTAAAAATGCCAACAAATAGACAAGGTGTGGCTAGCTATTGCAGCGCTTTGTTTTGCGTAGAAATATTGAATTGAAAACTTAACACATGCATTTAGCATAAGGCAACAAAAGGTGATTGCTTTTTGCCACAGCAAACAAAAATATTCTTTAGATTTTTTTTTCCTTTTGTGGTTAATTGAGACCCTGGTGCATGTAATACTAGAAAAATTAAGTAATAGCTATTGTACTTCTGCAATTAGCCACTTAGCTGACCTGTTGAATATCAGTGAAGAGACCAGCGCATTAATTACTTGTTAAACAACAAAACAAGGGCAAACAACACAAATTCTCAAGCAACGAAAGCCTGCTAGAAAGCACAATTCCAGTTTAATAGAATTCCGTTTTCTCCTTCTGATTACTGTAGCACAACAGAAAAAGCTTTTTTGGTTGTTGCTATTTGCAGGGTTTAACATAGGAGCTTAGAAATCACATTTTTGTATTTGGGAGCTTCAGTTGCCAGCTGACTAATATTGTGATCACCAGTAATGATATATGGCAACAGGCACCCAGTTTTTGCCTGAATAGGGAATTGAGTAATGGGGGCTTGGACTGATTGCTGGCAAAGCTGCTGACAGCACAGCAAGTTGATGTGGAGCATTGAAAATTGGGTCTTCCTTGAAAAACAGGAGCAAACACGCGTTTATTTTTCTTATAAATTAAACCTGAAGAAAAATGGCTTTGCATAACAGCTGCTGTTCTTTCATAAGCGAAAGTTACATACGTTCTGTCCGATTAGACACACTTGGATTGCTTTTGTTTCAACCCAATTCCTTAGCCCTGCCAGGCTTGCTGTGCTGCTTTCAAGGTGCAGACTGATTAAGGTCAGGGAAGTATTACAGAGGCTGGGATTCTGAGGCTGGAGCAAGTAGTACCCTGAACTCATTCCTTATTTAATGGATACTTAGCTTAAAAATCATGGACAGATCACCCCTGTGTTACTCCAGTGTCACGTGGCTGTAAATCCATTTGTTTTAGTAGAGTAACACAGCTATAAAATATAAGTAATACAGAGGTATTGTTTTTCCACTAAATGCATCCGATGAAGTGAGCTGCAGCTCACGAAAGCTTATGCTCAAATAAATTTGTTAGTCTCTAAGGTGCCACAAGTCCTCTTTTTCTTTTTGCGGATACAGACTAACACGGCTGCTACTCTGAAACCAGAGGTAAATCTGGCTCCAACGGCCAAGATTTTCAGAAACAACTAGTAATGTTAGGTGCCCAACTTGAGACCAGTGTAAGAGGCCTGATTTTCAGAGGGCAGGGACTCAGCACTTTCTGAAAATCAGGCCTTTTTAAGGTCTCTCAAGATGGGCACCCAAAATCACTAGTCACTGTTAAAAATCTTGGACCTTATGTTTATATTTTTAATCCGCTGGCATCAATTATTAACAAGTCATGGTGATCAATATTGAAAGAATTTTTAAAAATCAATTCACTTTTCCCCAGGTTTGCTGTTTGCTTCATGTGATTGAACTGCAGGCAGATTGAGTGTATAGAAAATAGATTACTACAATCAGTGTCACTTTTGTTTCACATCAATTTCACTTCCTGCTCTTATGTAAGTGTGTGGCACAACACTGCCATATTAGGGTTGCAAAAATTACAATGAAATGTTTAATTACAAACACTATGTGATTTTCATTGGAATTAAAAAATTAAATCGTGGAAAGTTATCTAATTTTTTTCAAAATTAGGTTTGGTAAAATCAAAGTGGTAAAATCAAAGTTTTGTGAAGCCTGAATTTCATATTTAAATTGACTTGATAGCATCCCTTTACATGCATACTAATTTTAAAATTTTCCTTTTGCTCATGAGTGTATCTTTCTTAACAGCAGTTGAGCAATTTGCATAGCAGATCATTTCATACCAAATATCTAATTGAAAAGTACAAGGGACCTCTGTGGAAATATGTTGGGGACCCAGTTGAATGAAGACACTGAACTAATGAATTTATTATAGTCAGTTGTTGGGAGTTAAATACCAAATTGCTTCATAATGAGAAACAATTTATTTTAAAGTGGTTCTGCAGTTGGCAAAAAAATAAATAAAAAAAATTTAAAAAAAATCAAAGTCTGCACATGGAAAAAATATGTGTAACAAAGAACAATTTGCCTTTTGTTCCTAAAAGCTATATTCATTGACATCTTTGTGAGGCAGATTTTTTGGATGAGCAGTTAAGCATGAAAAGGGCAGTGGAGTTTGTCATGGAATTGATAGATCTAAAAAAGCAGACATTAATATGCAATTCAAGGAAATATCCCCTTTACAAGCTGGGGTTCAAATAAACGCCGTTGCTCGTATTCAGTAAGCTAAAACTAGCATTCAGATGCTCTCCTATTATCGTTCCCAGTTCTTCTGCTTCTGGAACCTCCCAAATCCAGCTCCTGGGTCAGATTCTCCTTTTCTCTTGGCTTTGCAAACAGTGCCTGCCTTGACCACCACTTTTGTCCATTTCTTCCTGTACGCCTAGATTGCCCTCCTACACCCCAAACTAATCCATAAGGCCACTACCCTCTCTTCCTTCAGATTCCTTCCTTAAGATCCACTTCTACCATGGTGCCCATGAGAAATTACCAACTGAGGATGGAGCTAGGTAGATGGCCTGTGAAGATACTAATAACTGGTTCATTTGTGTGTTTATTTATTTATTGTTGCTTATCATTTAAAAAAAAAAGTTAGTGCTGAGATTTTTCAGAGGAACCTAATGACTTAGAACCATTAAATTTTATGCATAACTCATCTACATAGCCACGTTTTCTGTTTATTTCGCCCATTCCTTGCCTCAAATTAAATTAGAAGATCTTTGGGACCAGGACTGTTTTTTTCTCCTATATTTCGGCACATAGCATAATGAGGGCCTGATCCTGACTGGGGCTTTGGGGTATATAATAATTTCTAATGCCCCCAATCTCACATGGGTTTAACTTTACACACTATGAGTAGGTCCAGCAACTTTAATGGGACTGCTGACCGTGCAGAAAGTTAAGCATGCACATAAGTCTTTGAGGCATCAAGGCCTAAGATAAGAATACAAATGAGAGCTGACATCTTGGCTGATACACCATGGATTGAACCAGGGAATCCTGGAGCTAAAAGGTTTAGCAGCTATACCTTGAGCTAAAATTCCCCAGTAACAGTCTCATATCTTCTGTGGATCGGGCACAAAGGAGGGGACCTGTAACACCAGTGGGTTACACATACACACAGAGAAAAAGTTCCTCAGTTTTGAACAGTTCCATAGGCTAACTCATAAGGGCTTTTTGGATAATAATGTTTAGCTCATCTATTGTAATTTTCATACAGAGATCTCAAAGCACTTTATGAAGGTGTGTGGTATTATTATCCCAATTTTACAGATGGGGAAACTGAGGCACGGGGAGGCCTGTGACTTGCCCAAGGTCACCCAGCAGACCAGAGCCACGAATTGAACTCAGGAGACCTGAGTCCCAGCCTAGTGCCCTAGCCACTAGGTACACTGCCTACTATAAAGTTTTCTTGTTTTTCTGGAACTCTGCATTGTTGGATTGTAAGGTGGCCCACCTGAGAAGACCTGCAGATGTTGGATGATTAAAGTCTCCAAACAGGTTTTATCCTGCTAGTTTCCCATCTTATTTGTTGTGGTACAACATACTCTTGTTGAACCACATCCAGAACCATCAGTTTTATGTTGAGAGAGGCCATTGGCCCTTGAATTTTAAAAGTCCTCTCGTTCCCCACTCCCCGTGTTGGTTGCTGGAGCTCTCCTAACCAGACATGCCAAACCCGTGAACAAACCGCAGAAATTGGGCTTGTTTTTGGCTTAATTGGTGTGTGAGTTGCTTGTTGACTAGTTTTTGGTTTGTAGCTTGTTGCTTGTTTGGCTTGTAGCTTGTTGCTCCTTTTTTTTTTGATCGGCTCAACCGGCAAGCGGGAGCAAGCCAGGGGCAAAGAGCAAGCGGAGGAAAAGCGGGAGAGTCAGGGTGCACCGCAGGCCCACCACAGTCTCAGACTGCACGCCATCACATAGAGTATTGGGGTTCTTAGGGATTGGCTTGTTTTGCCCTTGTTTTGAAATGGGATTAGCTTGATTTTGGGTTTATTGTGAAAGTCTGGGTGCTTATTTACCACATGAAAGTTGGCAACTGTGCTCCTGACAGTAATTTATCTCTTTTGGCATAAATGAAAGGAATGCTTCCTTAATTGATTCCCTGCAGATTAGTGGTTCAAATAAAATATAGCAATAAAAAAGAAAGAAGCAAACTCTCCAAAATGTTGCACTGGGGAGACAGCCCTTCCCAGGAAACAAAACCCAAGTCATCCTCCCTCTGAAGTAGTGCCACAGGGTTTGTGGTGCCGCTTAAAACAAGCCAGCATCCATTTCTTCAACTTTTTAACATAAATTGTTTTTTTGTTTTTGTGATTTCAAGGTACTGCTTGAGTTTTGTCAAGGATTAAAGCTTTGGAAATTATTTATTTACAAGCCATGAAAATCTCCCCAAAATGGATTTTTACAAGTGTGTAATTGGATAATTTGTTAACTGGTAAAATGAAGCCCCAGAGATCTGGAATTACACTTTACTAAAGAATAGTCAATCTTCATGTAGAATTAATTTGATTTCATCTAGATTACAAGCAGTAATAAGAGTAGTCAATTAGGTGAATTATTCTCTGACTTTTCCACCCTTCTTTTAATTGGCAGCCACTCGCATTACAAAAGAGTTTCTTCTTCATTGTCAGATAGCATCAGATGCAGGAAGCAAAACACAGGATGAGGAAGATTGATGTGGTGGATGGAGCATTGGCCTAGGATTCAGAAGATGAGTTTAATTTCCTGCTTACCCACAGGTTTCCTTGTGACTTTGGGCAACTCACTTTATGTCCCTGGATTCATTTGCCCCCCGCATCTGAACTCCGCTAAGGAATAGTCAGGGAGCAAGTGATAGAACCCTGATACTCAGAAGCAAGGCCTTGATATAAATTAGATCTGCACAGGGACAGCATAAGCTTATGCCTTTGACATAAGGTTCCTCAGAGATCTTGTGCCAGTGGAGAATTGGAGGTAGTGGAACCTTGCTCTGCCATGGCCATGCCACCTCCCTCCCCACCCCCCATACCAGGACATGAGATTCTGGCACTGGAGGGAGTGCACCTACCTTTGCCAGCAGAACACTGGCAGAGATTGCCTTTATCTAGAGGGGATTCTCCAGGAGTGAATTCTGCCATTTTAGTTTGACTTGGAGCTGTGGTTGTGCAAAATGAACTTTGCAAACCAGAGACTCTGCCCCCCTGTGTCTGCAGATGGAGACCGTGTCTTACTGCGTGTATGTACAAGGAGAGGCAAGAGGCTAGTAATTAGCTGCTCAGATAGGCAGGATGAAAGCAGAGGAAGAGATTGTGACCCAGAGGTATATCTGAATCCCAGTGCTTCCTAGGGTAATGTAGCTCATGTCACTCCTAGAGAGACAATCTAGTCCTAAGAGATGAAGAAAGGGCTGATGGACTGTGCAGTGGGGTATTTTAAGGTGAGTAGTAAGTAGATAGTGGGACTGGTGTGAGCAAACGAACCATAGCAGACTGGTCCCACTCACCGTGGAACAAGGACAGAAGGGTGAGAGTAAATCAAATGGAACCAAAGCATCCCTAACCATCCTGCTTGTGTTTAGCAAAAGCAAGACAAGGGGGCTTATAAGGAGTCATTTTTTTTCAGATGGTTTGTGACCTTGAAGGGTCAAGGAGGGAAATGTAAGAATGGAAATCTAAAGATTTCAGTGCATCCATCTCACTGTTTAATATTCACGGATGTCATTTCTAATGAGAGGAGGATAGAAAAAAGCATCAGAGATAGGAAATAGTTGGATTTTAAAAGTTGATATTTAAAGAGACTAAATTGTAGGCATATATGAAATATAAATATGGGGGGGAGGCATGGGAGAGAAGATTCTGATTCCTTTTCATACCACTTACTAGTAGCTCTATCATAATATAACTGATTTCAGAGTAGCAGCTGTGTTAGTCTCTATTCGCAAAAAGAAAAGGAGTACTTGTTACACCTTAGAGACTAACAAATTTATTTGAGCGATGAAGTGAGCTGTAGCTCACGAAAGCTTATGCTCAAATAAATTTGTTAGTCTCTAAGGTGCCACAAGTACTCCTTTTCTTTTTTCATAAAACAACAGAATCACTATCGTGGAGTAGAATTCTGCAGAATTACTACTCTGGAACTACAGTAGCTATAGTTCAAAGTGGCTTTTTTCTGCAATTTTAAACTTATTTTTCCTAAACCTGTCAGCCCCAAAGAGTGTGGAAGAAAGTATTTAAACCTCTCTGTACCTTGCATGCAAATCTGTGGTCTTGAAAATAGATTGTGGGGCTGTCAAATGCTCCAAACCTGCAGTAAAAAATACTGTAAAAGGACAATATATGGAAAAACAGTGGAGCTTTATAAAAGTCAAATGCTTGTAAAAGGAATCCCGTTAATTGTAATTCCATACATAAAATCTAAAATTTTGTGGGGTGAGATGTGTACAGTAGATTGTCTTTGATTTAAAAACAGGCAGTTCTTTGTTTAAGCGGAATAAAGGCATTATGTTTTTACATACAAGTTTCACCTTGCCCTTAGAACAATGGCAGGTGGATGGGGCTAAATTTTCATAGAATCATAGAAATGTAGGGCTGAAAGGGAATTTGGGAGGTCATCTAGTCCAGCCCCCTGAGCTGAGGCAGGACCAAGTATACCCTACGCCGTCCCTTCCAGATATTTGTCCAACCTCCCTTAGAAGCCTGTTCCACTGCTCAACTATCTTTATAGTTAGAAAGTTTTTCCTGTATAACCTAAATCTCTCTTGCAGATTAAGCCAGTTACTTCTTGTTCTACCTTCAGTGTACATGGAGAACAATTGATCACCCTTTTAGCATATTGAAGACTATTATCTGGTTCCCCCCTCAGTTGTCTTTTCTTGATACTAACTATGCCCAGTTTTTGTAACCTTTCCTCATAGATCAGGTTTTCTAAACCTGTCATGATTTTGTTGCTCTCCTCTGGACTCTCTCCAGTTAGTCTATATCTTTCTTAAAGCGTGATGCCCAGAACTGGACACAGTACTCCAGCCTCAATAGTGCCTCAATATTGCCAATGGAGCAGGGACAATTATCTCCTGTGTCTTATATATGACACTCCTGTTTATCCACCCCAGACCGATGTTAGCCTATTTTGCAACTTCATCACATTGTTGACTCATATTGAATTTGTGAGCCACTCTAACTCCAAACGTTACTGGAATTCCTTACAGATAAATCTTCCCTGATTTGACACCAGGTATCACCAAAAAGCTAGGACATCTGGGTGCAAAAGAAACCTTTTAACATTCTCGACAAGAAATAGAAGTAACTGATGTAAAGACATGCAGAGATACACACATCTGAACAACTGACTCTGTCATATACAAAACCAAAAGAGAACACTAGAGTTGGGCAGGAAATGATTTTCACATCCTATGAGAATTTGAGATTTTGAAAAAAATTCCTATATCAAATTGGGACAAAAAGTTGAAATCTTGAAAATTTTGGCAAACTATAATAATCTGACACACAAAAAGTTATATAAAAGGTCAATTGTAACATTTCACTTCAATAATTTCAAAACATTTTGTTTCAGTTTTAACCTTTTAAACACTTCTAGCTGAAAAACAAATCCTTTTGAAAAAGCCAGTACAGGATGTCTTGACGATTTCAAAACTTTCTCAAAAGCAGGAGATTCGTCAAAAGTTGCCCTTTCTTGCAAACACTTTTGGTTTCAAGAAATCAGCATTTGCCAATGAAAAAAATGTTTTGTCAGAAAATTCACCACCTGCTCTAGAGAACAAACACTGAGATTAACAAATAAGGAGAACAAACACTCATGCATTTAGTTAAGAAAGTGCAGAAAAAATCCTGTATAAAATTTCCTGAATCCAGGGAAGTAAATTGAGACCAAGGTCCCGATAGTCTGTCATGTGTGGTTCAGAATGAAACATTTCAACTTTTTCAGATTATCTTTAATCAAAACAATTTGCTGAAATTGATACCAATTCACAAAATGTTTCAGTTGACCCAAATCTGCATTTTTTGCTGGGAAAAAAGTTTTGGTCAAAAAATTCTGCCCAGCTCTATTAGACCAGAAGGTGTCAAGGGTTAAAGCCATCGATAGATTTCTGCCCTGGCTTGTCCTCTTCTAACTCTTAATGGAATTGTAGGGGATATCAATGCAGAATTTGACTCATAGCATCTGTTGTGAACTCCAGAAACTCTAGACCTAAAGGAGGATTGAAAATGGATTTTTCTGTATTTACCACTTATCAGGAACACTGAAGTTGCTACATGGAGCTTGTTTTCCTACAGTAGCAAACAGGCTGCAACCTAAAATGTCAGCACTTATCTGCAGGGTGACCTGATTTCATCACTGTAGTAAATACCTTTAGGGCAATACACAGTCCAGGTAGCCATGCCCTCTGTTGGCACATTTATACCAGGAGAGCTTAAAAATCCCTTAGTAATTTCTGCCTGTGGCTACAGAGAAATGTTTTCCCCTGCTTTCATAATGCCAGCAAATCCCCTTTCTATACCATGACTTTAAATATTTCAGTTTGTCCATGTAAAACAGCTGGTTGTTTATAACTAGAACCAGTTGGGAATTTTTCGATTAAACGTTTTTCATCAGAAAATGCTGATTCGTCCAAACTGATTTTTTGCCTCAAGAAATAGACCACACCCCTGAATAGCCACCCAGATCTGTGCTTTAGAGCATAGAACATGTGTGCTCTAGCTACTGGCCTATTGATTTCCACGGTGTGGGTTTGTCTCTTGTTTTTTTAATTAAAAATTTCAAAAGGTCTCTTCCATTGCATTGCAAAACAAAAACAAATTTGGCAACCTCTGGGATGATTTTTTTGTTCGGTATTTGTACAGATTCTAACACAATAGGGTCTTGGTTCTCAGCCAGAGCTCCTAGGCAATATGGTAATGCAAATAATTAATAACAACAACCTGAATTTTTTCATAAAGCCAACCCTAGTTATACCATCTGCAATGTCTGACTAGCCAAGGAGGTCCCTTTGTTCATTAGATGGTTTTGATACAGTCCTGTCTGGGAATATGCTTATATGTCTCTTCTGCCACATATAGCAGTTGGTGATGCTGTTGCTGGTTTTCTTTTTTATACTAATTTAGAATTTAAAATACTGTATTTCTTGGTACATTCTAGATTATCCAGTTTACTGCATGCCCATTACAATTCAGTGAATTTGTAATAGTTTATGGGGTTTTTTCCAATGGGGACTTCATTGAGCAGATCTTAATTGCTCAATCTATAAGACTGCTTGCTACTGATTTTTGACAGTGATCAGTAAATGTGCATCTTCTAAAAAGAGTATCAACAACTTACTGTACCATGATGTTCAGGACATCTTCCCTATAGCATGCACTCATGACACATGTCAATAGATACTTAGTTTAATACTGTGATATCTATCTATATGTAAAGGCAATATCTTAAGAGCATTCTCAGACAAAGGACAAATTTCCCCATAAAGACACTAAATATTATATTTATATATAGTCACAACAACGCCAAGCACGTTGGAGAAATAATGTATTACATATGAAATTTCAGTTAAAAACACATGCCAGGAATGGTATAAGAATGGAACATTTCAACTTTAGGAAGTTACTTGGAAACAGATGGTCATCATACCTTCAGGCAGATCAATCAGCCAGATTTTTTAGAAGTGGGAGGAGGGGTATTGACATGGATACATTAGGCCACAATGGTTCTGGCATAAGGTCAGGAGTCAAAAGAAGAGAGTGTAAGTCCCCACTTGGATGCTGGCTTGCTCCAGGAGCTTGGGTAATTCTGTCTACATATAGGTATTTCTAAACTAAACTTACCTTGCTGTCTTCTGAATCTTCACCTCTGAGGTGGAGATCATTCCACTTTTTCCATTCCTCACAAGAGTGTTATGAGGTTTAATCCAATGACCTTTGTGGAGCGATCTGGAAACCTCCAACAGAAGCAGCTTAATAAATGCTGAAAAAAGGGGGGAGAACTGAATAACAAGTTCAAGAAATATGTGATAAATCTCTGAACAAAATAATCACTCTAAGCTTATCTCTGTCTTCTTACTGCCCTCTACTGGATGGCATGTGAGACCTGCCAAAGTGTCACTCTGGGCGGTGCTAATATATGTGTGCATGTTTCATAGGTTACTTGTAGTTATATATTAATCTTGCACTGTTACTAATAGGGAAATGAATGCCCAAAGCAACGGTAAGAGGTAAAACATCGTTTTAGAGGATTAGTTAAGAGGTGTTTAGTGGAACAATGTTCACAGAAAGTTTTTCACTTGTATCCCATAACCAAATGTGTTTAGAAGAATGTAATGGAGTAAGCCAGTGCTTTTGATACTGAATGGGTGTACAAGAGACATTACCTTCCTAACCTTTTATACATCTCAGCAGTTTCTAATGGTGCTTGCTTTGGGTCATGGTAGTATTTTGAATTGTATTACAGTTGGACTCCTTGATGCAAGAGATGCACTCTAATGCAGTAGACATACTCCTTCACACTGTATGAGCATCTCTTGGCTCTTTAATTATTTTTTTCTATGGATGTTGGCAGAGCCGTGCAAAACTTGATGATAGATGGTGAGATTTTCAAAAGCTCTCAGAAACTATCCAGTTCTGCTCCTACCATGATCTAGTGCAGAGTTTTCCAAACTTTTTTTTTTGCTGCACCCCTCTTCAGAGATTTTTGTCCCATGAGCACCATCTCCAAGCCCCTAACCCAGGTGAGTGTGATAAGGCCATTAATGGGGAAGGGGCAGGCCTGGAGAGCGAGCCTGCCCTAGGCCAGAGAGGAGGGGAAACCTGGGGAAGATCAGGGGGCACTGGATAGCAAGCATCCCCTGCACTCACCCCAAGCAGCAGTGATACCTGTGTCCCATGGGGTTGGGAGCAAGCTCACTCACTCCATGTAGCAGTAGCTTCTGTGTCCCACAGGGACGAGGGCCCATGAGTTGGGAGTGAGCCTGTCCTGCACTTTCCCTGGGTAACAGAGGGGTGATAGGGTCTGGTCTAGTGGATAGGATGCTGGACTGGGAGTCAGGAGACCTAGGATTAAATTCTGTTTCTGCTGCTTCGCCTACTGTGAATACTTGATCAAGTCCTTTCACTTCTCTGCATCTCCTATTGCCCTTTGTTTCTTTCCTATTGAGGTTGTAGGTCTGGTCAAAAATCTTCTGTCAGAACTGTTTTTTTTTTTCTATGCAAAACTGAGTTTTTGAGTAACTGAAACTTTTCACAAAAAAATCTGCTTTCTGTGGAAAACAGTAAACTTTTTGTAGAAAATGGAACAACCCAAAACTGAAGAGTTTCCAGTTTTGAGCTGAATGTATAATGTCCATGGGACTGCTGTGATGCACTGTGGCAGGACGGAAAGAGTGGAGATCATGATGCATTATGGGAAAGACAGTCCAGCCAGGGAGCCTGGCCTATAGAGATGAAGGGGGACATGAGGCACCGGCCAAATAACAACTCCTATGAGGCACCATGATGGCATCTCCAAATCAAAATTTTCATTTTTCAGGTGAATGTTTTCAATTTTCAATGAAAGTCACCATTTAACCAAGAAGAATTGTCTTCTTCAAAACTTCTGGGGTCTGTGGAAGCTCTTTCCAGCTAGCTGCAGCTGTAAGCTCTTCAGGGAAAGGATACTGTAGATTGCCTTGCCGAATGGGTCCCATTCCTGACTGGCCCTCTTAGGTGCTGCTGTAATACAATTAATAACTTTCTAGGAATTGTGTGGTCATTTCCCTTTTTGCACTCTGCCTAGGTTTTGTTGCCCTGAGCTGACCTCCACACAGAATTTCATATTGGGAAGCACCCCAAGCCGCAAAGCTGAAATTGCTGAGTTTCCCATGTTCACCTCTGAAGCGCATGAGATGCAAATTTCACATGATTTTTAGGCTAGTTCATCAAAGGACCCAGGTTTATGCCAGTCTGGGCCTGAGCCAACTTGTAAGATCTGCACAGATTTTGATAGACATAGGCCGAGGTTTGAGTTTGTAAAAAATCCAAACCAGACAAGCATCAAGTGGTTTTTGGATAGAGCTGGGCAAAACCCACAAAAGCTCAGATCCAGAGTGAAATTGCCCTAAAGTATGGGGTCATGTGATTGGCAGTTTTGGTTTGGGGCCTAGTTTCATATTTCATTGTGAACAATTAACATATGACTCTACATGTTGATCTTGGAAAGACTGGTTGTGGAAAAACATGTATTGGTCCAGATGCATCTGATCTAAGTATTCAAACATGTCACTACATCCTCTAGGATTGTGAAAGAAAATAACTGGTTGTTAAGGGGTTCTTATTGGCTTTATTTAATGCAAGACGTATCCCATTGTGGCCACAGAACATCATTTGTTCTGTCACTTCGTTTTATTCCTCTTCTATTATCTCCTTATGTGCACTCGCTGCCATTTGGTTGAGGCTCAAGGGAGAAGGACAATGGAAAATAAATGAAGGAGTGAATTTCCTCTGAGCTTGTTTATGCTGTTAAATACTGCTGTGCAAAAATAATTGTTTATGTAAGAAGAAACCCATGGATGTCCTACTACAGTGTGGATAGAATTCTTTGTGGCCACACATTATTTGCAGCTGGGCTACTGTAAGCTGTTCACGTAGCATTACAGAAAAGCCTTGCATTGTGGAATTCACTGGAACAAACATGTTTATTAATAAAGGTGTCCATATAAGAGATCTAAGCCCCTGCCTCTTGCCAGTCTCTCCATCCTCGAGACAGACTCCAGTCTTGATTCATCTCTCAAGTTACACTGGTGTAAATCAGGAGTAACTCCATGGAAGCACTCCAGTGTTTATACAATGCAAATGATGCCCTAGTTCTTTATTTTATATCTGTGGAAAGATCTGATCATGCCCTTGGGTGATCTTTACATAAATGTAGGTGGGTGGGTTTTTTTAAATTGCAGCCTGTAAGTTGTATAAATTGGAAAAATGAATTGTAACAAGTTAGCTGTGTTTGCCTGAAAACCCATCCCTGTGAGCTGGTGATGATCCTGATGGAAAATATTACGTGTGTTTTGTTGACTCACTGTTGCAAGTGACCTGTTACCTCAGCCAGATATAAAAGAGGCAGAACTGTCTCTCCACACAGAATGGCCTGAGAGGACTAGGGTGTGGACTGAACAGCCTTCAAGAGGAACTCTGGGAGCAACCAACTCTGTGGAGAAGACTTAGGGTGGATTTTGTGGTGCTTTGTTTTGAGTTCCTTTTGTACTAGAGATTCTGTTTTGAGTAGGGTGCATGTGACAAAGCACCCGTGTATTCATATCCTACATTCTACTGTAATGCACTTTATACAAAATATGCATCGTGAGGTTTCATTTGAAAAATAGTAACTCACTGGTCAATAATATCATAGTGAAATGTATGTAGCAACATTATATGTAGAGTCATGAAATCCTCTGGTGTGCTGTTTTTAACATTCAACATCCTGTGTGCTGTTTTAATATTCACAACCACACAGCCCTGCGCAGGCAGAAGTATCCTGAATGAAGAAGTGTGTGTTTGCCTCAATTTACATATAAGTAGTAAATAGGGTCCATGAGACAGCAGGGAGAAGAGATGGCAGGAGACAAAGCATATTTGTGTTTCAGCAAACACAGGTTAGAAGAGAGAACATGGAGCTTCCTTCACCACCAGACTCTATCTCCTCGCCTTTATTGTTTGAATAATCTTTTCTTTGTGCCAATTCTCTTCAAAGTTTAACTGGACTAATAAAAGGAGCAGAAAACCCCAAACTCACTCTCTCTTTCTCACACACACACACACACACACACACTAAGAAGATAAAGGAACCAGCCTTTTGACTTTGGAGAGACATCCTGATCTGGATGGGATGGGGTTGTTTTACTCATTACCGAACAGTGCCACCTCCTCGGGGTTCTGGGGATTAGCTCCATCAGGCCAACACCACTTCCAGCAGTTACACCCCCTCAGTTTCTCTTCTGCAGCCCTTCTCTCACTCCAGGAACCACAGCATTCTCTTCATGACTCAGCCTTTCAGCCAGGTCAATGTTGTGGTTTCCCCTTCCAAGGGGAGTGTATCAAGCAGTCTCAGGCAGTCTTCTGCCTCACAGTACCACTCCCGTAGTGGCTGGCAGGCTGGCTGCCTGTCTCTCATAGGTGAGCTTCTCTCTAATTAGCTACCTCCAGCCTAATGCTCCTCTGTTTGTAGCCTAATTAGCTGTAGTTAAACTTGATTTATTTTTAATCTAAATTAATCCAGTGTTGAGTTTAAACTGACCTATTTGGTAACTCCAGTTAAAGTAGCAATCTGTTGGATGTTGAACCTTTACAGGGGCAATAGATCTTTACAATATGGACTGCGCAGGAGAGGACTGGATGGTGCAGAACACACATTTTTGGAAAATTCACAACTGGAAGTGTGTTGGGGTCACCCTGCAAATAGTAACCAAGGCTGGAAACCTGAGTGTGGCTGGTGTTTTGCTGACAGGCTACAGGGGTCAGAGTTGTTGGACCAGTGCTGTGGTTATATGTGGACACTCAAGGTGTCTGCTGCATGCTGTTATGCTGCTTGTGAGCGGCTGAGGTTGTGAGCTGCAACAACAAAGCATTGTGAGGCATCCAGGTGATGACACTCACTGGTCTGGGTTGCACCTTGAAATGTGATGGTTGGGGAAGCCTTTTAATGCTGTAATCATTCTCTGTCTGTTTGTACATCATCAGGATGAATACCTGGATAATGGATAGATATGTCAGTTTGATTACAAGTAATTATTGTCCTTCTGCTAATTCACATTATGTGCTGATCAAAACTTGTCTGAAGTTAGGTGGGGAGGGCCTACGAAGCAACAAGAAATAATGTTGTTCTTCATTTGCCTTAAAGAGAGAATCTTGCTTAGAACTAATGAAGTTCCAGATATGTAAAATAGCACAGCCCATTTTCACATTTTTAAATGAGTTTTGGTTCTAAAAATGTTTTAAATGGATTTAGTGCTGATGAAAGGTGCTGTTCTATTTAAATCATGGTATTGGAATGCAGAGTCCACCAAAGCAACAGAAGACCCACCTCCTCTGATGAGGGAGGGGCCATAGGATCCAGGACTTACCAGAGTACAGGGGACAAAGAATAAAAAAAAGCAGGGATGGGGTGCAGGTCGTAGGATCAAACCAAGGGAACCCGAAGGGGACACTGAGCAGAGAACCCCGGCCAATGCCTGTTGCTCTATTAAGGAGTCCAAGGACTCAGTAGATGCTACCCAGAGGGACTCTACCTGGATGGATTCATGCATGCACAAGGGACCTGGAAAGAGAGATTCTCACTTAGCTGCCGAACAGGTACTGCACAGGCAGCATGATATCAGTTTCTCTCATGCTACCACACCAGAATGCCTCAAATCTATCTTGGAACCAGATCTAGGTGTAAGAGAGCAGTTCACACTCCATGGCTCCAGCCTCAACCACTGTAGAGAGACTGCAAATATAGGAGCTTGACTCTACCTCCTGTTGAAGTCAGTGAGGTTGACTTCAGGGGGACCAGGACTGGGCCCAAAACGTGACAGTTTGCATGGTGGTGATTTTCAGGATGTAGAAATCTGTTTATTGGGAACTAGACAATGAGCCACCAATGTCTCTCACAGGCTACCAAGCCTTCCAAGTCTCACACTCTTAATTTTTAAACCTGTGAATTTTCTTTTTTTCTAGACTAAGCGTTTGGCATATTGCTTTGTGTTAGAGGTTAATGGGATGTGTGTGAGTACTCTGATCTTAGCAAAACAGGAGATGTGTTAAAGGTTGTGTATTCCCTGTATTATCTGTATTAGCCTCTTTCTTTGTTCAGCTCTCTCTGATATAGGGGAACCTTGGCTCACAATTACATTTTAAAATCTCCAGTAATTGTTTTGTGAACCTCCTTTATAGTTCTTGCTATGCAGGTTTCTACTTAACAGTCATTCTACTTTATCAATTTTATTTTATTTTAAACCCAGTTGATTTTTGTGGGATTCAGATTTTCAAGGTAAGGGAGGAGCATTTAGAAATTATGGCATTTAGCATTTACTGTGGAAGATATAAATATGTTCAGGATTTTATCTATCCAAAAGTGGTATTTCCTTTAGCACTTTGATAGGATTGGATAGCTTGATTTTTATAACCGTGGTTAACTTATCTTCAACAAGCATCACTGAATCTGATTGAAAAATGCTCTTAAGGACATCTGGATGAGATATAATGACCCCAAGCTTTTCTGGTATCTTTATCCTCACAATTTAGGAAATGGATAAAATGTGCTTTCAGTATGGAAAAATATGGCAGTTGTATAATTAGCAGATCCCACATGTGTTAGCAGTAGAAAAACTTGATTTAAAAGGACCAAAAGGTTGGGGTTTTTTAATCTTTTGAAAGTATCTATTTACTCTGTTCTGTGCCGTCAGTACCTCATCTGAAAACATTATTTTATCTCCCAAAATGCTTGTGTAGGTTGTTTTTAATTATTTCTGAGACAGAAACGCAATCAGAGGAGCACAACTATTTCATGTTTGTCTGCAAAAAGAAAAAAGTGGGGCTAAAAAAAATCCTAATCCAGAATTGTCTTGAGGAAACTGTGCCTCCATTGGGGCCTCGAGATTATGTAAAATAAAGAAAGAAAGAACATGCATAATGTCGTTAGGCTAATCGCTCAAGAGTAATACATTGC
This sequence comes from Dermochelys coriacea, assembly GCF_009764565.3. Lineage (NCBI taxonomy): Eukaryota > Metazoa > Chordata > Testudines > Dermochelyidae > Dermochelys > Dermochelys coriacea. The sequence goes on from NC_050082.1 coordinate 21,681,530, forward strand.
TGACCAAGGAGAAATGTGAGACTGGGGCATTGTTTGGCAATTTAGAACTTGACCAGCATACCAAACTGGACCTTAGTCCAGCCAATCCAAGTCATTTTGCCATTTGACTTATTGTCATATGTGCACGGGCTCACACACACACACACACACACACACACACCCCTATATATGGGTCCTGCCCTCTTGAATCTCCACCATATACACACACATGTTTCTGTGTGTGTGTGTGTGTGTATGCACGTGTGCATGCACACACACACATATGATGGAGATTCCAAGCAGTCAGAAACTATAACCGTGAAAATAGCTAATGTCCCATTTCCTGCCACTTAAATTCTTCTTCTTGTGCCTCCATTTCAGGGAGGAGGGGACGCTGGGAAAGCATGTGGGATACGTTTCTTGACCAGAGCCACAGGAGGTGTCATATGGAGATTCAGAGCATGTGGGATCCATTTCTTCAATATATCAGTGGGGTTCTCTTTTTTTTTCCTCCATTGTAAATAGATCATCTGTTCTAAGGATGGAGCAGGCTGCACCAATAAAACCCTACAGCTGTGCTTTCAGAACAGGTAATGGCATGCTGAAGTGCCCATGTGAGACTGGCATTACCCATTTTGCACATGCAAATGCGAACTGGCTAGTGCAAATGCTGGGTTTTGAGACAGCAAATGCAGTACCCATTGAAAATTCATCCCTTTAGACCAAATTCTGCCCTTGAATATGCATACACAATTCCCATTGACTTTGATGGGGGTTGCATGCATACATTTGAGGCTAGAATTTGATCCTTAGTGTTTCCTTTCTTTTCCATAATTCCTGTTGCTTCCCTCCTAACTTTATTTCTTCTGTTCTGTTCCCTTTATAGCCACGTTAGTGTAGTTAATGCAAATGTTTCTATATTGCTCCACAAGAAGGATACGTCTCTGAGTTAGATTGTTTTACTACTTAGTCTAAAAGTCTCTTTCTTGAAAATCACTTAAATAAAGTACAGCATAACAAAACAAGATAGAGGAGAGAATCACCTATTTTATTTTGTTCACTATTTAACAGATAACAGATACAACTGCATTAAAAATGTAGCAACACTAACAGTTGTATCTATGGATAATTACAATTCACATGAATCTCGGGTGATTCATTCCATAGGTATGTGTTGCAGGCAGTCTAGCTCTTAATAGAACCATACTCTAAATAAAAGCACATTTTTTTAACTGAATTATTCTAGATATAATTTGAGCACTAACCTCCTGTATCCCTTGGTCTCTGCCTTTGAGTATTATGCTCCACACAGCTAATGAAATATCATCTGATATTTGAGCGAAACAAATCAGTCAGAGACAGATGGTAAACTAAAGATCTTTTTCTTTTTTTTTTTAAACTACTGACTCCCCCAGTGCAGTCCGGTGGTGACCCCCTCTAGAAAGGCATTCAGTCTTGTTAGGCTTACTGTTTGATGAGCGTTTCAATCAGCAACTGCTGCCTGTTTTACAGCCAATTTGAAACCAACTCTTTGCTGTAAGGTGGCCAGGTAAAGGAGACAGCCTTTTCTTCTCATATGTGACAGGTAGGTGGTGACAATGGTGGCTGCTTTTATATGAGGTCTTTTTTTTCTCTCATCGACAATAAAGGCCTTTGTTGTATTTTCTTGCCCCTTTGCATATTGAAAACCAATTTTATTGTTGTTTTATGCCATCCATGCTCTTAATAAACTCTAACCCATTATATAAGACACACCATTTACAATTGGTAACCTTAGAGCACCTTTAAGCTCACCGATTTTCCCCTTTTTGGTGCACCTAAAGGAGACAGAAATGGAATATTTCCCATCTAATCTTGACTAGGCCTAATCCCGCTTAGCTTGCAAGATGTAAGTTCTTAGCCCACAGTGCTATTACTGCAAACTGTCATTCCTTGCTTTGCTCACTAATTTCCTAATCACCAGCACGCGTGCCCTTCTATCTACTTTTGACTGGTTTTCTAGTTTCAGATTCCTTCCTTGGTGGGTGCTTTTCCCCAGCAGAATAGTCACATTTTAAAACTAGATGCCAGTGTAAGATTTAAGATTTCAGAAGGCAGTCCCAGATCCCTTTGCCTTCTTGAATGCCTACCTGTTAGTCACTAAGGTGAAAGTCGTCCCTGTGCAGAAGGCCAGCGAAAGGCTTGAACAAAACAAAGCCACACTTAAGTCCATCAAACAGAGCTTAAGTAGGATTTGGTGCATTCAGCTCATGGTAGTCCTCAGTCTGGTGGTATATTTCATACCAGGGCCTGCTCCTGGTCCTGTTTAAATCAATGGCACCACTCCCATCGATTTCAGTGCTGCAGGATCAAGCTCTGTATCTTGGTTCCTTAGCACAGCTGACAACTGGAATGAATATTTATACTTTCAGATGTGTTCATGTTGGTGCTGCTTGTAAACTATTCATCTTAAAAAATTCTATTTCTGACGGGGGGAGGGGGAATAACCCCAAACTATGGAGTTTTAAGAGTATAGATTGTTTAAAAACATCATCTGAGAAGTCAACTGAAACATTCCACATTCTATAGCAGATAGACAGGCACTAGAGCAGGTTTTTGTAGGGGATACTAAAAATATATTGTTAGTCCATTCAAAACCTTGACTGAGAATAATCAGAGTCTTGTTCTCTCTGAGCATTTTTGGAAAGCAGCTTGTGATTGACTATTTAATGAAGCAGAAAGTGGAGCCAGGTTTGTATTAGAGGAGAATAGCGAAATGAAATGAAATGAAATGAAATGAAATGGAATCTCATTGCGCACAAGGAGGGGGGAAAAAGTAACTTTCTAACTCCTGTTCTTCAGATATCTTCATTTAAATGCAAATGACAGCTTCAGCCACATTGAAATAAAAAGCTTTTTTTTCCCCCTCCCTGGGAAATCAATAATGAGGGAAAATTTAAGTCATTTCATTTTCATAATAAAAGAACCATTTTAAAAATTCAGAGAACTCCAAGAGAGGCTGAACTTTATTTATTTATTTTTGTAATTTGTTTGTTTGTTTTTTGTCTCTCTATTTTTGGCTTTGTGATCTTCTAAACTTGCATCACAAAGCTGAGTTAGGAGCTTGCTAGAGGCAGAATACTCCTACTTTTCCTTAGCTGACCGGTACTGTAACCAGATGTTGTGCTTATGGCCACTTCCAGGGCCTGATCCAATTCCTGTTGAATTCGATGGACAGATGCCTATTGATTTCAGTGGGAGCTGGCTCTTGCCCTAGGAAAGCACTTTTTCTGGATTGGTGGAGCTGGCAGCTTGGCATGCATTGCTCATGGAAATGCCTCTTGGCATTTGCGCTTAAGCAGATTTTGCCAATCAGGGGCTGGCTGTGCTTACAGAGAAATCATTGACTTCAGCAACATTATAGGGGAAGTAATTATGTAAAGAGGGACAATATGGTTCTTGAACAATTGTTCCAGGCAAACACATGCTTTCTATCAATACCTAGCAGCCATCTCTGCTTTTACACCAACTGAGAATCCAGCCCAGGCCACGAAGTGTGGTTAGTCCAAGGTCCCCGAATGCTGATGGAATAGATTTCAGAATTGTATTTCATGGTTACATCTTTATTTGTACAATCCACATCCTGACACTGATGCCATGGACCTTCGTTTAGTGGATTTCTACCCAGCAGTTCCTCACAGGCAAAAAAAAAAAAAAAGTTTTTTTCTCATTTCTATATATGAAGATCCTGAGTGTATGCCTTATTGTAATGTTAATACTTTGCACTTCCCTAATGTATTTCATCTGAAGATTTTAACCCATTTCACAAATATAATAATGAATTAAGCCTCAAAACACTCTTTCCTGCTATCATAGGGTGTGTGGGTGTGTCTCTGTGTTTGTGGGTGCTCACGCACGTGTATGGCTGTGGTGACATACACGTGGTCAACTGCTTTTATCATGGTCCCTGGAAAACCTTATCTGCCCATTCTCCCCTAGTCCGTCTTGCGTGAAACTTACTCTGACATTCCAAACCCTGGAATGCTTCCGATTTTCCTTTATTCTTAAATCAATCCACCACAAAAATATTTCCCCTCCTCCAGTATTGCACTGATTTGAGGTCCAGGATGGACAACGTATAGTCCTGGACCAGCAAAACGTTCAACCTTTTATCCTGTGACCCATCAAGGCTAGAAACTGGAGCTGTATACCGCTGGAAAGAGGACATTCCCAGCTTTGCGCTGAGGTACACACAGTCTTTGCTTCAGGCCATGAATGGTCCCACTGTGTCAGAGACTAAAATCCTGGTATTTATATGTATAGAATAACAATTTCAAGCCCTTTCTAGAGGTTTAAGATTCGGGTCACACTTTCCAGGTGATATTTACAAATAGCTTACAAGGAGTTCTAAATGATTAACAGATGTTTTAATTTAGGGTTAATCAATTATTAAAACAATGAGTCAATAGGTGGCTTATAATAATGGCTTATAATCATCATTAAAGCCATCTGTAACAAATACTGCTTATGTCAATAACATGCTTAGAACATCCATTGTTTATGTATTAACTCTTTATAAACCATTTATAAATTAGACCTTAATATAAAGTGTAACTAAGATTTGTATAGTAAAAAGGACAGATTCTTTGAGCCAAATTCCCAGTGGCTTTAATGGAGTTCCAGTATGGATAAATTTGGCTTTCTGTGCTCATCTTTGAAATCCACATTCAAGTGATCGGCCAGACTTTAACCACATGCTACTGGCTGTTTTTTGTGTTACTGTGGCTGAAGAACAAGCAATAAGCAGCCTTTCAACCATATAAAAGACCTAATGAAAATGAGTGAAAATGTTTAAACACTTGGCATAGAGCCCTTTATGTGGATAGTCTTGACAAAAATTACAATATTGCTAATTATATTTATTTTAAATCATAGCTACAATTACATCTAGCCTTATTTAGTCCCAGCATGAATGTGTTTTTAAGGATATAGCGTATTCATATCAGAAGATCTTAATTACTTCAGGTAACATTGTTTATTATCAGAAACCATGATGGGATGGTGGAGCCATGGCAGTCAGGCCTAGTGGTCTTAGCCAGGGGGTCAGAGCCAGAATCAGGAGTCCAGAGTGGGGTTGAAGCAGGACTAGGAACAGGATGGGAGAAAGAGCAGGGCTGGAGCAGAGCTAGGAACAGGGCTGGAGCAGGTTAAGGCTTGGGGAGTCTGTTGCCACCATCAGGCAGGAGCGAGTTCCAAGCCCTGAAGGGATGTTGAGCAGACTGAGCTGCTGTTCCTCCTGTGAGACTTATATACCTGCCCTTATATACCAGACCAGTTCCTGCCTGGCGGATTGGCTGGAACCCAGCACAGGAGTGACTCATCATCTTACTTTTTAGTTGTCTCATGCCCTCTGAAGTCCCTCCTATCCCAGCAAGAGGATGATAATGCTTAAAGATGGCTAAGATGGTCATCATTGTATTGTATAGGTATATAATATATTGCCTCCATTTTGCTTTTCTTTTTCTTCCATATTGTTACATTGTTAGACTTTAATTAGCACATTAAATACAATAGTTTTATTTTATGAAGCCAACAGAGTTTTCTTTGCTGTGAAAATAAGTGGTTCAATTACCCTCCTACTAATGGATAAAACGTAATTAACATTGTCTTGAGGCTAATTTTCATTTATGCTGCCATTCCTCATAAGCCAAACATCATTCTCTGGAAAAAGTCAATATGTCACTTTTATTAGCCCAGTTTGCACTTTAACACTAAGAAAATTAATTCAAGATACATTAACGTAGTTAACTTCAAATACGATGAAATTATCTGATGACTGAACATTTCTCTAACATGTCCTTTATGAAGTCATGCAGTTTGGGGATGGGTGTGCTTAATAAATGAGATCATATTTATATCTGTGCAATTTATGCAAAGGACAGGGTGTGAAAAAGCTGTACCAAGCAGTTGCTATTCACAGGATTGCCAGGGTTTAGAAATACAACATTTGTTTTTTGACTGATTTTTCTCCCATCAAGTGCTATCTTCAGAGTTTATAGCTGTGCAATTTTATCTAAAATAAAAATATTGATAATGTATCCTTAGTTTTTGCTGTGCAGTCACAGAAGAATCTGAAACTGAAACGGAAAAATTCATTTAGGACCCAATCCAAAGCCACTGAAATCGCTGGAAAGGCTCCCATTGACTACAGTGGGGCTTGAATCAGGCCATCGAACCCTGATCCAGCCAGAAACAAAATACTTTAATCCAGGGGTGGCTAACCTGAGCCTGAGAAGAAGCCAGAATTTTCCAATGTACGTTGCCAAAGAGCCACAGTAATATGTCAGCAGCCCCTCATCAGCTTCCACTCCCTGCTCCCAGCGCCTCCAAGCCACTGGCAGCCCCGCCAATCAGCACCTCCCTTTCCCGCCCCACACCTCCCAGTCAGCTGTTTCGTGGTGTGCAGGAGGCTAAGAGGGAGAGGAGGAGGAGCAAAGGCACGGAAGGCTCAGGGGAGGGGGCAGGAAGGGGTGGAGTGGGAGAAGGGCCTGTGGCAGAGCCAGGATTTGAGCAGTCAGCACCCCCCAGCACACTGGAAAGTTGGTGCCTGTTGCTCCAGCCCTGGAGTCGATGCCCATACAAGGAGCCGCATATTAACTTCTGAAGAGCCGCATGTGGCTCCGGAGCCACGGGTTGGCCACCCCTGCCTTAATCACATGCTGGATCAGGGTCTTAAGGCAGCTTGTTCCATTCAGTATAATCTTCAATGTCCAGGCCATCCTTACATAAATGAGGTGCCTGGGAATTCACCACTTCCACTAGGATTCTTCAGTCAAATAGACCGTCAATGTTCATTGTTTCCTGGTGTTCAATCTAAATTTCCCGTGCTCACTTTCATCCTAATGCGCCTAGTTATCACCCTTTGCAGACCCCAAAACAATTCCTCTTTTTCTTGGTTGAGAGACTGTATATTATTTAAGTCCATCACGGAGGAACGTAAAAGAAAAGTTTCCTGCTACGGAAGCTCCTTTGGTATAAACAAGAAATATATACCTGTCAAATTGTTATTGCAAATTCTTGCCAGCAACCGTTCTGATTGCTGCTTTCGTTGACAATGATTCAGCAGCGTCCTGGGCAAATTCTTGAACCCATTTCCCCTTACTGCAGAATGATGGCCAAACCACGGACCTCCCTCCAACATGAATCAATTTGCCATTAAGAATGCATTCGCTCTATTCCCAAGGACAAAACAGGAAGTAACACAATAGAGCCCTCCTAAATCTCTCTCTGTTCCAGGAACGACTACTTGCTACTGGAATATTTATTTTCTTGGTGCAGTGGAAAGTAAATTCCAAATGGAACAAATTGCCACTGGAACATGTGCATGGAAATAAGTGGGGGGGTTTTGGGGGAATGAGTGTGAAATTTTCCTTTCTTCAAAGATAAATTGAATCTGTAGCACCTGGGAACCTGACATACGAATTAACATGGTGATGAGAAGACACTGTAGTGCAACTCCGTGAGCTGTAGCTCACGAAAGCTTATGCTCTAATAAATTTGTTAGTTTCTAAGGTGCCACAAGTACTCCTTTTCTTTTTGCGAATACAGACTAACACGGCTGCTACTCTGAAATCCATTGGGAATGCGTCCTAGCTGCAGCAAGAGTCTGCTTCCTGTCTGTGAGCCAATGCAAAGGTGAGACAGAGGTAGAGTAGAGAATAACCAGCATGGGTGGGGGAAGACTTCATTCAGACCAACTTAAAGGGCCTAGTTCACTCTACGTGGTGCAAAGAGTGGCACCTCCCCAGGTCAGCGGTGTCTGCCGTGCTCCGAGACGAATTCACAAGAGACCAGGCAATGCTTCCAGAGCCACCACCTTTCCGCAGTTTTATTAGGGGAGAGCAGCTTTAGTTTCGACCAGGGACTCGAAAGAAACCTCAACGGATAGACTGTGCCCCCAATTATCACAAACCCTGGCTGCGCTGACCACTCCATCCTCCTCAGGCAGTGCCTCCATGTACGTTGAGGGTGCTGCTGGCTTGCCGGTGGAGAAGAGGTTGTGGCCAGCCCCTGACATGCTTTTGGCTGCCTGTACTCCTGGCACAACTGGCAGAAATCATGGCCAAACCTAGTTCAATGCCCAGAGATAAGTTAAAACTAGAGCTGGGCGAATCAGTGGGGTTTTTTTAGTTCGTTGGCAGTTCCAAAAACTTGGGGAAAAAATGTGTGTGACCTGAACTAAATCTGAACATTCAAAAAAATGGCGACTCAAAGTCTGTTTTGTGTCAAACCATGTTTCTTTTGACCCAAAATATTTTATTTCCAGGCATTTTTAAAGGGCTAGATTCACAAAACATCAGGAAGAGGATAAGGGGGTGCAAGATTTCACTTTTAGGCCAGTGGTGGGGGCACTCACCTGGGATCTGGTCCCTGTGCCAATTAATATTTAATTATTTATACAAAGGGGTACAGTTTAAACAGGAGACTGCCCCTCTCTGGAACAATCCATCACCTTCTGGTGAGGAGGAGACCTGGGTTCAAGTCCCTACTTCAGTGTGAGGATTTGAATCAGGATCTCCTGCATTCCAGGTAAGTGACCTAACCACTGGGTTAAACGTTATAGTGTGGGCATCATTCCTCTTCCATTGGCTGACACTATTCGTATCAAATTCCTAAATACCTCTGAGTCAATTGACACTGCATTTTTTTGTCGAGTAGACTATTTGTCTCAAAATGTTGGCCAGCTCTCGTGAAAACCTCTCTTCAGATGGGTTCTTAAGCAAAGCCCTGTCTCCTTCGGATTCCTCCGGGGCTGACACCAGCAAAACAAAAGTAAAACTACAACAAAGAATACATTTCCTTGTACCTATAAAGCTTGACTTCCCAATGTGTTTTAAAGTTCATTTTGCTTTGTATGTTCAGCCCAGCAAACAAGCCGGGAAACCTCCAGGACAAGTTAACTTTAATTCACGCCAAGAGGTCGTCCGTGGGCTAGTTGATTGCTTACTTAAAGAGGATCTGCTCTAGCTCTCTTTTATTTAGCAAAAAGAAAAGGAGTACTTGTGGCACTTAGAGACTAACAAATTTATTAGAGCATAAGCTTTCGTGAGCTACAGCTCACTTCATCGGATGCATTTGGTGGAAAAAACAGAGGAGAGATTTATATACACACACACACAGAACATGAAACAATGGGTTTATCATACACACCGTAAGGAGAGTGATCACTTAAGATAAGCCATCACCAACAGCAGGGGGGGGAAGGAGGAAAACCTTTCATGGTGACAAGCAGGTAGGCTAATTCCAGCAGTTAACAAGAATATCAGAGGAACAGTGGGGGGTGGGGTGGGAGGGAGAAATACCATGGGGAAATAGTTTTACTTTGTGTAATGACTCATCCATTCCCAGTCTCTATTCAAGCCTAAGTTAATTGTATCCAGTTTGCAAATTAATTCCAATTCACCAGTCCTTGCTTACAGACAGCCCCCCAATCTGAAGCAAATACTCACCAGCAACCACACACCACACAACAGAACCACTAACCCAGGAACCTATCCTTGCAACAAAGCCCGTTGCCAACTCTGTCCACATATCTATTCAGGGGATACCATCATAGGGCCTAATCACATCAGCCACACTATCAGAGGCTCGTTCACCTGCGCATCTACCAATGTGATATATGCCATCATGTGCCAGCAATGCCCCTCTGCCATGTACATTGGCCAAACTGGACAGTCTCTACGTAAAAAAATGAATGGACACAAATCAGACGTCAAGAATTATAACATTCAAAAACCAGTTGGAGAACACTTCAATCTCTCTGGTCACTCGATCACAGACCTAAGAGTGGCTATACTTCAACAAAAAGCTTCAAAAACAGACTCCAACGAGAGACTGCTGAATTGGAATTAATTTGCAAACTGGATACAATTAATTTAGGCTTGAATAGAGACTGGGAATGGATGAGTCATTACACAAAGTAAAACTATTTCCCCATGGTATTTCTCCCTCCCACCCCACCCCCCACTGTTCCTCTGATATTCTTGTTAACTGCTGGAATTAGCCTACCTGCTTGTCACCATGAAAGGTTTTCCTCCTTCCCCCCCCTGCTGTTGGTGATGGCTTATCTTAAGTGATCACTCTCCTTACAGTGTGTATGATAAACCCATTGTTTCATGTTCTCTGTGTGTGTATATATAAATCTCTCCTCTGTTTTTTCCACCAAATGCATCCGATGAAGTGAGCTGTAGCTCACGAAAGCTTATGCTCTAATACATTTGTTAGTCTCTAAGGTGCCACAAGTACTCCTTTTCTTTTTGCGAATACAGACTAACACGGCTGCTACTCTGAAACCTTTTATTTAGCAGTGAGTTATGGGTGGGGTCCTCAAAAGTTAATCAGCGTGACAGTGATGTGTAGTCGAATGAAAGTGAAAAGGCCAGGAAGGGTATACCTAACGCAGCCAGCAAGAGCTTTTGTTTAGCTGACAGTTTCATTGGATTGTTTGGATGTGTATCTTCAAGTGCTTCTAAGTGGATTAGCTCTTTCAGACAACAGGGCTAACAGTTTAGGCTAAGTTTCAGAGTAGCAGCCGTGTTAGTCTGTATTCACAAAAAGAAAAGGAGTACTTGTGGCACCTTAGAGACTAACAAATTTATTAGAGCATAAGCTTTCATGAGCTACAGCTCACTTCAGCTGTAGCTCACGAAAGCTTATGCTCTAATAAATTTTTTAGTCTCTAAGGTGCCACAAGTACTCCTTTTCAGTTTAGGCTAACTATTTCAATGGTTCAGCTGCAACAGATGGCATCAAGGGAGGATTTTAGCCAGATGTGTCCCCAGTCTCTTTAATGGGAATCACATTGCTTCACCCCATGCAATACTTTGGAAATATATGGCTCTGTCTCAGGGTCTGGATTTGAATTCACTGTATCCCATTCATGTTGCAGAGTGGATGCATTCAGTACTCAGCTTGGGGAATGAAGAACCCTGCATTGTATTTCCTGAACTTAGGGTGTGATCCAAAGCCCATTGAAATCAGTGAGGGTCTTTCTATTAATTTAATGGATTAGGTTTTAAAGCAGGTGTGGGGAGGGGAGGGGGAAGAGAGAGATGCAGTAGTTGCTGGAAAAGACTACAGTACCAGGTTCAGCACTAGTGCAATCTGCGAAGGGGAAAATGTCTATTCGAAAACAAGAGTCTGTTTTGGATCCATGAGGAGGCCCTGGGGAATGATGGGGAACTTGAAGATCAACAGAGAGTGGAACCCCTTTCTTGCAATGGATACAATAAATAAGTTCAAGCATAAAACTGGATGTCAAATCATGTTCTGAAGTTGTGCATAATGGAGCAGAGAAAACACCCAGAGCAGTTTCATTGTATGAAAGTAGTATCCCGTAAGACTACAAAGTGAAGTGTGATCTTATGCACCTCTTTCTCTCATAGCCAAGTTTTCAGCTGTGACCTCCAAAATTTGCATCTGCGCCTAACTGTACGTGCCTGGGAATAGTAAAAGAATAGATAATAGGGAGGATGTAATTTGGATGAGAGCGCCATGTGGTTCCACTTGTGAGTTCAGTTTTGGCAAAAAGGTGCAATATCCATTAGAAATGTGGCACAGAATAGCGACTCGGGCACTGATTCAGTAAAGCATTAAACTTCCAGCACATTGACTTCAATGGGACAATTCATGTGCTCAAGCTAAGTATGTGCTTTGCTGAATTGGGGCTTAAAGGGGCAAAATCTGAGAAGAAAAGCAGGGAAGGTAAGTAATTGTTGAGGATAGTGTACAGTTCATACAAAAACACCGACTGTTGCCCATACCTCACTCCCTGCACAAACACACTTGGTCATAAAAGAAACAAATCTGCTCATTATGTATTTAAACATCCTAGTCAAAAGGTTGCAAGGGGTTTGGCTGATAATGTAAACGTGAACAGACTTTTTTGCTCTGTAGTTCACAGCCTGGCCCTGCAGAGGTTGTGTAAAATCAATTTCAAAAGACACATTTGCAACTCGAGACCTGATCTTAGCAGGAACGCTCTGCCCACCTGACCGCTCTTGCTCTCGTTAGATCAGCACATCTCTGTGTAGATATAAAGGTCTGTCAGCATTTCCATTTAATAAACCTTAGTGTTTAATATATTGGCCTCTTTCAGGAATTGCGTCACTCAGAGGTCATCGATGCACTGTGGAAATTAGTATATATAGATATATGTTAAAATATATTTAAAGAACAACATGATTTAAATCTGATCAACCAGTTTTGATTGAGATGTTGGACCAGGGTCTCAAATGCTTCTTTGCCAACCTCTTTTCTAAGCCATAACTATTGAAAACTAAAATCCTTTTCAGTAATCGGGAGACATCATTCATTGAAACAGCCTCGATGTAAGAGTGGTGTGCATACTGCATGGTAACAAAAACAATTTGACTGCATCCGAGGACTGTAACAGCCTCGGAGTAATAAAGGAACTATGTATTTACAATCCTACTCCTGCAGCTTTCTCTTCTTGTACCCATCTATTTCTGTCTGTCTTTCATATTGTTTGTTGAGATTATTTATTCAAGGATCTGTTTTGCTTCCCTTTGGTATGTGACAGAAACTATGTCTTTGCTTCTCATATGGAACCCCTCATCTGGACCCCTCAGATGGAACCCATCAAAGAGCACCTATGATTTCAACGCTTGTAAGAATGGTGGAATCTGGCCCTCAATAAAGTACACAATTAATGTGATATCTGGACACCTGGCACACACAAACATTAGCCAGATCTGTTCACAGAGGGCAGCAATAATTGACATCTTTCTATCCAACTCTCTCCAACTAAGTGTGTGGGAGGAAAAAACCTTTCTGACATTTAGCCCAAGGCTAGGCAAATGCTTGACTAAAATTATAAGCTTTGCATGGTATCATGTAGGGGTAATATACCAGCTTTTATGTGTGTATCCAAGTGAATGATGTGTCCCTGTAATGCCTCACCTAAGATAAGGAGCCTACTACTACCAACAGGTAAAGGAGCTGTCTTTTAGCTTGAGTGGCAGAGGTCTATGTTTCTGGTGCTGAAGGACTAGTGTTCTCCGTGTATTATATAATAATTTTGTCTGTTCTGCAGTCAAATGGGGCCAGAGCCTCAACTAGTATAAATCAGGACAGCCCGGTGGAGTTGCTCCAGTATACGCGAGCTGGGATCTGGTCCATATTTTGTTACAAAGATCAGCTTCTAAAGTTTCCTAAGCCATTTAGTTTAGTTTAGTTTGGCTTTACGGAACATCGCGGTTCATTGGACTGTTTTGTAATTGTATTTACAGGCAATTTTTTGTGGGGCAGTGGCTGATATTTGTTTTAAACAACCTCCAAGATTCAAAAAGAAAATGAAGATCTGTATTTAGTTATCTCTGGTACTTGCAGGAAGAAAAAGAAATCTTTGGAAATTGTTCGAAGAACACAGAGCCAGGAATGGAATCCAGGCATCCTAATACTTGCCCCTCATCCCCGCTTCTAACCGCTACTCCATGGAATGGCAGCCCAACTTTGTCTTCCTCATGCCTCAGCATTTAAGTCCTACCCTTACCCTTATTTTAGCAACTGGGTTGTAAAGTAATTGTTTAGGGTTAGGAGTAAAAGGGATCATGGAGGTACTTGTGAATTCCATCCATTCTAACACGCTTTCCAAGCTGGTAAAGCCCTCCATATCCTCTAATCAGAGAATTAGAGAAAGCAGCACTCGAGATGAGGCCATTCCCTCTGCTTTAATGCTGTAGTCATTTATTATGCTCATAGTGTGTGTGTTTCATAATAATAATGAATTTGAAAGAAAGCACTTGTGCAACCTAAGCCTAGCTTAAGGTGAGCTTTGCACTCCAGAATGCTTCCAAATGCCAACCGGATTCTCTCGCAAGCGCTTTAAAACTCTTACATCCTCACAATGGGATTTTGTGCAGCGAAATCTCTCCCTTCCCTCTCGCTACTCCCTCTGCCCAAGTGACAACTCTTCCCCGAGGCAGCTGAGAGATGGATATTTTTATGACTTGAAGATTTGCCCCTTGATCTCCCTGGAAACATTGGGTCCTACCCAGAAATTCCAGGATAGCAAGCAGCCTTTGATCTGATTTCTCTTGGGAAGCCCAAATGGAGAGTTGCGGGTTTTTTCTTTAATAGGTTGTGTCTGCTGAAGGTTTTAACAATGCTCTGTCTGCTCGGCAGAGCCTGTGCTGCTACCAGATGGACAGTCCCAGCACCTCAGGTGGCCGGAGCCTTTCACAATACAGATTGTATCTGTCCAGAAGCAAGGAGGTAGACGGGGAGCTGCTTCGTATCCCAGCAGGGATGTTCCTTTTTCATTTTGATTCCCCCTTTGCAGTGCAAGCTGGAGCTGTTGGTGGTTCAGAATACCCTGATATTGTCTTCCACGGTTCCAGGCGGAAAGAAGAGAATTGCCCTCAGGGCCTAATCTCATCTGATTCTCTTCCTCCACTCATGCAGTCACAGCACTGAATCTCAGGAAGAGTATAGCAGAAGGTTTGGAGACTAGAAGGAGGCATTACTCTAGGCCTTAGGCAGAGTTTCGATGCTGCTGTCAGGAAGAGTTGATTGTATGCAGTACTGGGGGGAGGCACACACTGTTGTATTCAAGGAGCTACGGTCCTGGCTGGATAACTCCCTCTTCCCCTGCTCAGTCTCACATAGTGGGCCAATTTTTGCCCTCAGTGACACCCATGTGTCACCCACTGTGAGTTCGGTGACAGATCCCCCTCTGTGCCTGATCCGCAGAGGATACGAGTCTGTTACAGGCACACTCGGAAGCCTGGCGTTTTAGCTCCAGTAGTACTAGCTCAAGCAGTTTAGCTCTGGCGGTCCCCAGTGCGTTGGCTGAGATGGTGGCAATTGCGCATACACCCCTGCCCTGAAGTCAGTACACTATAGGCGAGCAGCCTAAAACAGAGGTTAGGCCATTGGGATGGCCCGGACGTTGTTGCTCATTTGCAGATGGAGAAAGGTGAGGGACATGATTCCTGAATGCATGTGCCTGTCTGATCAGTTTGTTTAGCCCTAATGCAGTGGTCCTTACAGGCAGGACGCTCACTGACTTGATAGGAGTTTTGCCTCAGAAAGGACTGCAGGATCAGGGCCATAGTGTGCAGAACACTTTGGGTTAAAAAGACACTATATAAAGGAAATTATGCTGCTCCTGGCTCCCATTTAACTCCCAGTGGCTTCAACAGGAAGAGAGCCCTGCATTAAGAGAGGACAGAAGGAAGGGAGAGTATCCCTTTGTCAAATATTTGAGTCCTGCTGCTGAGGGAATGTGTCATCATGAAGCTATTGTGACAATTAGGAAACCACCTGCCTTTTCCATATCAAGTCTCATTCCGCGGAATGATAATGGATTATATTTTGTATAATGAGGCATGATCTATCCAGAGCATTTAGCATAATATAAGAACAATAAATCATTTTGGACCTGTCAGTGGAATACTCAGGTGCTTTACATTATGCAAATAAATAGTGTGTCATTATATTTGGGAGTTTGGGGGAAATTGGGAGGCAGGAATTGTGCCATTGTGTTTCCAGACAATAAGCGGCTGATAATTATTTAAAACTATTGGTGTCAATGGGCTGTAATTCATTTGTACCTCCCTTTTGTCTGGCTCTGGAGAAGACTTGAAAAATAGCCATGCTTGTAAGCATTGCTGTGTGCCTGGCACTGATAAATGTATCAAACTCCAGTCTGACTTTATCTAGGAAACAGATTTTGATAGCTTGTAAGGATTTAGGTCAGTGGATAATTCAGTGCAAACTGCAAATCTTAATGCTATTGACAAAAGACAGAATACAAATAGGCAGCGCATTCTGTAAATCCCAGGCCTGTAAGTAGCTCTTTTTACAGATTTATAGTAAATGTCCTTGAAAGCTATCTAAAAAAAATTAACATACCAGGTTTAGATTGAACAAGTCGGCTTTAGTGATGCATTGTGTCCATGTTTGCCCTGTAAGGACTGTAGTAAAATGACTGCTCTGTAATGGAATGTGAGCCTGTATAGGATACTGAACTTCTGGGTCTGACTCTGAGCTCATTTTCCCCTGGGAGAAATCAGGAGTGATTCCACTGAAATCAGTGAAGCCACACTGCGGTAAAACTAGCACAAGGGAGACCAGAATTAGATCCTGGGTTTGGTTTGGTTTTTAATGTGAAAATGAATTTAGTTTGGGAGAGAACCAGTGGCCTGGGTGTAGTTTGGTTGAGAGGAGGGGAGATATGGGGATGTGTGATAGCTGTAGCTCTGAAAGTCCATATTGGGCATCTTATCTTTAGAATAAGACTCCCCTAGATGGGAGATCACATAAGAAGGGCTTTCACTGCTTTACGAGCTAACACACAGAGCAACAGCTGTGCTAGAAACCTAGGGAGCTAAACATAACATCAAACATCCTCCACTATTTTGATGACAGACAGTTATGTCTCTGGTTTTTTTCCTGACAGTATCAAACAAGACCAGCAAAGCATGAAGTAGCTGCTTCTTCCCTTCTGTCTCTTGTTCAAATGTTATTTTAAAACTGCTGCTTTGGGGCAAATGTTGTGGTTTGGGCCGTTCTTTATGGCATTGTTTTTTAATGTCTTATTCTTAACTTTAATGACCAAACCTTTAAAGCTCTTGTCAGAAGAGCAGCAATGGTTTATCCTGTCAGTGGAACACCTAAGCGGTGAGTCAAGTCACTGAATCCTGCTCACCAGTTTTCAAGTGCTTAACAGAACTGTGTGTGTTGAGCCATAATTGAAATTATCTGAGGGTATTAACAGTCACTCTAATATTTTGACATATGGCAAAGTTTGGGGGATGTAAGTACCAGCACTCAGAATTTTGTGGCTGTTTTGCTTATTGGAATGATGTAGGTTCCCTGCTTGTTCTGTGATATTGTGGGGGGAAAGTGCCTTGACTTGAGATGTATATCAGAACTATTCACTTGACAAAAAAAAATCAGAATAAAGCTATTTGGAATGCACTGTCATATTGTCGGTAATAGTTGTGCTCCAGGTGATCAAATGCAGAATTGATGAGTATGCAATTATAGCTTATTATATCACTGTGATCAAGAACTGGAAACCACTGGAGTTTGAATAGGCAGGACCAAGGAGAGGGGTTCATAGAGCAATGTCATGTGGCATCAAGCTTTTAAGTATTTACAGGAGAATGTTTACCTTGACCTCTTCATTATATTGTCATTTCATCTTTTGAGATTATTTTATTCTTTGTCACTTATCGTTAACTCAGAGCTTGAAGGTAGGGTTCAGCGGTCTCCATCTAGTCAGGTGTAACTATGGTAACGAGAAAAGAATCAGGCTTTGAGATCTTGCACCACACCTCTTGCATTGGGTTAATAATAGAGTAATGTTGTATTTGACAACACTTAACTTCCTGACACCATCACACATGCTAAATCATTACAGAAAGCAAAAGTGAGGGACGAACGAGAGGAGCAGGTGACCTTACCTTCCTGCAGCACATTGACACCCATGAAACTGAGTCCTGTTGGAAAGGAAATCAAGGACAGTCCCACCTATGCTTGCAGTAAAGATGAAGAATTAACTCCTGATATCTCTGTTCTGTCCTGAAAATCAAAGGTAGAAAAGCAGAGAGTTGGCTAGGCCAATGGTTCTCTACCTGTTCCATACTGAAATCCCCCTTTCATCCAGCTAAGACCCCTCTTCCATTTAGAAATATGGAAAGTGCAGGTGGTCACCATGGACACCTGTTCATGGTCCTCCATGTTGGGACCTCCTGGTCTAGCGATAAGTATATGGGACTGGAAATCAGGACTCCTGCATGTGCTTCCTCCCGCTGTCAATTTCTTCCTGTATAATCTTGGGCAAATCACTGAATGTCTTTGTGTCTCATTTTCCTCATCTGTAAAATGAAAACAGTATTAGTTACTGACCACACAGGGAGTGTGAGACGGATTGCTTGAGATCCTTGGGGAAAGGTGCTACAGATGTGTAGATGTTGTTTTGTGGGCTAATCACATAACACATTTTTAGACCCTGTTTGTTTATATGGAAGTGGATGCTTCCTGCCTTCATGTATGACATGATTTTGTCACACACCTTGTAGGCTTATCTTCCTTCCTTTCCCAGCATGGATTTCAGAATCATGGCTTCCTGTCTTAACTGTGAATCATGAAGGTTTAATCCACCCCTGTCCTGTGAGTCGCCAAGCTCCCCATGAAACACTCCTCCCATGATTCTGGCCCAAGAGTCACAAATGAATTGTGACACCTGACCTCTGGCATGGCTCGGCTACCACTGGAATTGTTGTTTTAGCACAGTGTGTTGAAATGCTTTGGGAGCTCCATTCTACTTCACTACAATCAGAGTTTCACTGTATCAGAATTCACCATCAGCAAGTTCCAGGGAAGTTCATTTCCAATACAAACATACCTTCCCTCTGAGTGGCTCTCGGAGCATGTTGACTGTACTTTAGCTGTACTGTCACTCAGATCTGATATGAGGTCCTGTCAGTATGTTGCCAGCACTGCAAGACTGTAAATACTTTGTCCTGCTGACTTAATTAAAGAAGATTACATCAGCTCATCGTAAATCAGCTCCTGACATTGACTGCTGCTTTCACTTTGGTCTGGGGAGGGTATCTTTGACAGCATCATTGCTTTTTCTTTAGATCCATTGCCTGTCATGCTATCAGTCATTACAAACCAGAAATGTATCCATTCACATGTGTGGTACACTTGGAAAAGTACCTGGGGCACAGAGAGAACCAACTGATAATGTGTAAACAGAGTAAATCATATTTAAAGTGTTGCTCCTTTGATTGCAATTTCTGATGCTGTTGATAAGTGGCCTGTTTGTTTTGTTTTCGTCATTGGCTGCAAGTGGTCTGAAAATTGCTGTACTGCTCAGGAGTGAGAACAGGGAGAAAACAGCATTTGATGGTAAGTTTTTGAAAGAATATGTGCACCCAGAGCATCTAATCAACAGTTCCAAAGAACAAGGGGCTGATCAGAACCCAACATGGTCATTGGTTGATTTATGCACAAATCTGAGTACAGATAATTTTGTCTAAAATATGCTTATTAAATGCAAATGCCAAAGATTTTTTTCCATATTTTTATTAAGTGTAGCACAGGTTTTTCATAGGATGAGTCTTGCTGTATTTTGAAGCAAGGATGTAAAAATACAGTGTTACACAGGTCAAGCTGTATTGCTGTTTGCTTCTGTTATTCACACATACATGGAAGGATCTGAGGGCCCAGTTAGGACAGAAATAAAGCTCTAGACACCTGGAACGTCCCCCAAGTTGCCGAAAGCAAGAAACCTTCTGACCTTTGATAAAAAGCTGAACAAAGGGGCTAGCTGTCCCTGATCTGAAACCATCGACTCTCTTGTGAAACTTACTAGAACTACCTCAGCTCTAGTGGAAGAGTAGCCTTAAGCTATACAGCCTTTCTGAATTACTCCCATGGCTTTACTTGCCTGTGTACATTGCTGAAGAACCAACAGATGATTTTAGCTTTGCCTAGAGCTGAACACCTCCTGCACCATCCATTTCTAGTTTTCACACCTATCTATCATGGTATTTATATAACCTTCATCATTGTGGAATCTCAGCAGCGCACAGTTATTCATGGAGCCTCACAATACCCTTGTGCGTTTTAGGATTAAGACCCAGATTTTTAAAGGTATTTAGGCATGGTACCATTCAGCATTGAAACGCTTAAGTGACTTAGGAGCCTACAGCTCATTTTCAAACATAGGCACATTGAAAAGGAGACTTAGGTGTTGTAATGCCTAAATATCTTTAAAATCTGGCCTTAAGTGACTTGCTCAAGGGCATCTGTACCTGAGCCAGGAATTGAATCCAGTGTTCCTGAGACATAGTCAATGCACTAGACACCCTTCCTCCATACTATATCTAGTAATCTTATAGTAGTTGTCCTGCCCCACCTTAAACCTATCCTGACACTTACCAGCTTGAGAGATGTTGCGTGTCTCTCATCTGAGACTCTAAAGTAAAAAGATCAGCTTTGTTTAACAAAATCTAAATGTGTAGCATCATCAGACTCCCAATTCCTTCACATCTCGTCATCAAACTTTCATTGCTGGACAATAGTAAGCTATTTTAAAACTTTTGAAAAACCTTCCAGACCAAGCAGAGCCTGGTATAATGAGTCAGACTGCAATACCCACTGTGTGGCCTTTGCTTCTTTCCAGCCAACTTTTACATACAGATAAAACTGGTTTTTAAGAGTGCCGAATAAACCATCCCATTAAACCCACCTTTATAAAAATGTATGACTTTTAAGCACTGAAAAGCCACATTATTTGGTTGCAATTAGGTTGATCAACAATTTTCATAAAGCCTACGCTGCCTTTCAGTAATAGATTGGTGCTGACACATGGGGAGTTGAAACAAATGATTATACATGGTAAGAACTGAAACCCCTAAAGAGCACAGTGGTAGATTCTGCAGGAAATCAGAACTGCACTTAGCTTCTGGCTGAGAGAGATGTCAGAGTGTCTCAGAAAACCTGCTAGGTGGATCATAGTCTACAATGGACTGGAGGAAATTGATACAGATGTCTCATGTGAAGCTATCCCTGATTGTCCAATAATAGTACAACAAACTTTCATGTGGTTGATCAGATTTCAAGACTTAGTTCCGTTCCCACTTCTGAGCCTGAAGGAACTGGGAGCATAGTAGAGGAAGCGTGGTTGGCTCCAAGATTCAGGGAGGTGTTGGTGTCACTCTACAGCAATGGCCTCTGGCTGCTTCATGAATGGCAGTGATGGGTGTGGCACCCAGCCCCACTCAGCTACCATTACATGAGGATGATAATGAATAATGTATGGAAGACTCAAATGTGTGCATGTAGAGGAGCTTATAAAATGTAAAACTCCCACTCTTTGTCACAATTTAATAGGTTATGAAGCAAGGATTGCACTTTGCATTACGTAGCACCTTTCAGCCAAGATTCTCACTGTGCTTTTCACACAATACTTTTAAGGCTCACATCACCTCAGGGAGGTTTTATCATCTCACTATGCAGATGGGTAGACTCAGGCACAAGGAGGTTAAAGCAAAAGCGAACATATTCAAACATTCGTGTTTAAAGATTGACACTTAAATCCATATTCAGGCTCCTAACTGTGAGGGTCCTGATATTCTAAAGTGCTGATCCCCTAAAACTTCCAGTCAGTTCACCTCACTTGCATTGAACTGTAATGGAATGTGTGGGTGCTCATCAGGTCTGTGTCAAGATGCATAAATATGGATTTAGATGCCTAACATTAGGCACCAAAGTTTGAAAATGTTGGCCTACGTGATTTGCCCAAGATCTCACTGCAAGTCAGTAGCACAACAAAGTCTAGCACAAATGGCATACCATCTTGTATTCCCCTGCTCTAACTACTAGACTGCTAACAAAACATTAGACTGCGCTCTCTCTCTCTATTGCTAAATGGTTTTATTTACTATTATTTATAGATATTGACATGCGTATGTTAAATTTCAACATGCATTTCTAGAAGGACAAGAAGATGAGTCCGTATAAACATTATACACCTACTGCTCATTATTCATGTAATTCATTATCTCCACAGCACCCCAAAGCATCCTAGAGATACTTCTAGAAAAAGAGATGAAAGACTTGATCCTTGTCCCAAGGAGCTCACAAGCTGAAATCCTCATCCTTCAAACACCTATGTGCTTAATTTTAAGCATATAAGTGATCCCACTGAGGTAATTGAAAATGGGGAGTCTAATTACAGACATAACCAGCAAAGGGGTATCAGAAGAATAGGAAGAGTTAGGGTAGACAGGGAACAGTGTCAGTAAGAGTATGGGCTTTCTCAGCAAATGCCACTGCTGAACATGCTGAAGCAAAGAATTTTAAAAATTAGATAATTATTTAGAGTAAGTAAGCACTATCCTTTATATGATCTCACAGTTTTGGAAGGTTTGCCAGTCGGGTATTGCGATCTAAACATTAGTCGAATGTTAACTGAATGTCAAAGCAGAGAGCTGATTGTTCATAGAAAGACAACAATAAGTTAGAATGAGAAACTTTGAACAGTTAATTAAAAATCAAAGACAGAATAATAATAGAAGTAATTATCTGGGGGTATTAGATCAGTTGTAAGACCAAGACCATAAAAGAATTAATCAAGAATAATTTAATATTTCATATTGAGGTTTTATATTTTTTCACTAATGCCAGAATCCATTCCATTAACCAATATAATTGTCTGAGGTAAATCAGCCTTTAAAAGGATTTCCCAGAAAATCAGACAAAAGGTGACCAAATTATGAAGGAGAGTTTTAAACATCATCTCAATTTTAAGACATGATTAGAGTAAAAACGTAATTGTTTCCAGCAAGATCAGTTAAAAGTTGTATCAGTTATCACAGTCCACACTAACATAATGTGTGTGTGAGTGAAGCACCATCAGAAGAGGAAGATGCATGCCAAATATTAAATAGGGATCATCAAGCATAACAATCAAGAAGTGTGTGCCTGATGCTTCATGATATACAAAGACATGTTGATGTCAGATTTTCTGGATTTCTATGATTGATGGCTAATTATTGGTAATATTGTTAGCCCCAAGGTGGGGCCAGGGCTCTGTTGTGTTAGGCACAGTGTAAGCACACAGTAAAAGATACCCCTTGCTTCCAAGAACTTAGGAACTAAATAGACAAGAGAGACAAAAGAAATAGTAGGTTTCAGAGTAGCAGCCGTGTTAGTCTGTATTCGCAAAAAGAAAAGGAGTACTTGTGGCACCTTAGTGACTAACAAATTTATTTGAGCATAAACTTTTGTGAGCTACAGCTCACTTCATTGGATGCATTCAGTGGAAAATACAGTGGGGAGATTTAAATACACACACACAGAGAACATGAAACAATGGGTTTTATCATACACACTGTAAGGAGAGTGATCACTTAAGATGAGCTATTACCTGCAGGGGGGGTGGGAGAAAACCTTTTGTGGTGATAATCAAGGTGGGCCATTTCCAGCAGTTGATAAGAACGTCTGAGGAACAGTGGGGGGGGAGGGGAAATAACATGGGGAAATAGTTTTACTTTGTGTAATGACCCATCCACTCCCTGTCTCTATTCAAGCCTAAGTTAAGTGTATCCAGTTTGCAAATTAATTCCAATTCAGCAGTCTCTCGTTAGAGTCTGTTTTTGAAGTTTTTTTTGTTGAAGGATAGCCACTCTTGGGTCTGTAACCAGAGAGATTGAAGTGTTCTCCGACTGGTTTTTGAATGTTATAATTCTTGATGTCTGATTTGTGTCCATTTATTCTTTTACGTAGAGACTGTCCAGTTTGGCCAATGTACATGGCAGAGGAAATAGTACTATTCCCATTTTGCAACTGGGGAACTGAGATAGCGGGTGATTTTTTCAAAGGCACACAATGGAATTAGAGATAAAGAAAGTTGTGAATAAAGGGATGATGGGGGGGAGGGTTTGGGGGGAGTGATTACAGTGTTATCACCAGTAAGTGATAACATCCTAGTCCTTTAGAGCCTGATTCAAATGCACTGAAAGTCAGTCAGGGCCTTTCCATCGACTTCAGTGGGCTTTGAGATCAAGCCCTCACTGAGCAGAGCTGTTGCTTTTTTAAGAAAGGATGATAGTTTTGCACAGCAATTGACTGCAGGGATTCCAAGTTGTAACTGAATATGTTTTGGGGTTTGTTTGTTGGTTTTTTATCCTATAAATAAACTTGTCACACATCCCCACCGCAACCATTTATCAAGTTGCTTGCTATCTGAGGAAGTATAAATGAAAGTAGACGCAATGTGGCGGGGGGGGGGGGGTTTCAGAGTCCAGGTTCCAGCCTGAGCAGGAATGTCTACACTGATCTTTTTAGCCCGATAGCACCAGCCCTGCAAGCCTGAGTCAGTTGACTAGGGCTATTAGATTCACTTTTTTGTGGCGTAGACATAACCCTATATGACTCATATGCTCTTCTAAATCTAGCCAGTGTTCCCTGCAGCACTGCCCTGCTAGGGGAAATGGATCTCTCCACCCTGAGCCCTGACACACCTCCCCTGGGACCAATGGCTGCCGCCTGTATCCCCTTCCTAGTGCTCTTGTAATCTGATCGAAAGCCATGAGTAGTGTTTCTGCTGAATTCAGAGGGTGTTGGATCAGACCCTTCCACAGGGTCAGCCAGGATGTGTCCATAAGTGTCCAAGGGGCTGAGAAGTACTAATCGTTTAGTAACAACTGTATAAAAGAGATTCCTCTCTCCTGTACAGCTAATACTCCATAGCAGTATCGTTCCATAGCATGCTGGTAATACAGGGAGTGAGTAATATAGTACTCAACCCAAATCCCAGTTGGTTATTATTGATCACAATTAATAAAATCCGAGAGTAACTGCCTAGTGGAACCTTGACAAATAAATCAATCACCTTGATATACATGGCTTCTGTCATTCCTTGACTCTGCTCTTTGTGTGTTTGGAGAAGACCAGCCAGAAATACTGTAAAGACCTCACTTTAGCAAAGAAGGAGGGGGAAGCTACTAATCTTCACTGCCCTCAGGTAAAACCTTATATGCAATTCTCCCTATACATCAGATTATGGAAATATGTCAAATGTTCTGGATTCAAAGTAAGTAATTTGATGTAAAACTCAGATTTATTTTCTTGAGCACATTGAGTTGACATTAACATAAGTTCTGTGCAATCATTATGGAGGATTAGACATTAAACAATTGTTGCAGAACATACAATATAGACTTAAAGGCATTGAATCTGTAATATGCATGTTCCCCAGGATATTATTACAAGACTCTTCATGTCTTTTTTCTAACAGCTTTTTGGATTCTCTGTTTTCAGCCTGCCACAGCTAGATTTACAAACATCCAACAGATCTTTTTCTTCACTGTTAATACTTTTATTCATTGTAAAACATTTCTGATCATTCTTGTCTGTCTAACTGCTTCTTTAGTTTATTGCTTTTCTGTGGTGCTGTGAAAGAATTTATTTCCCAACTGGTATTATTTTTTTAACTACTCATGTAAATCCATATCAGTTCAGAGTGGTGAAGAAAACAATTTGCCACAAATCTTCGGAGGCCAAATGATCAAAGCAGAGGCCATTGGGTTCCCCGTCTTCCCCCTCCACCCTCACATGTCCCCATAAACGTTACATCTGCATGTAAAATCCCACACTGCTCCTTACTATAGGCTGTACATTAAAGGGCACAATATAGCACATAGAAAATAAATGTGACAGGCAAGTCCACAGCTGGTGTAAATCAGCTGAGAAATTGAAGTGAAGCTACCCCCATTTACACCAGTTGAGGATATGGCTCTAAGTAGTTCCATAATCTTCTTTTTGGAAAACCTGTAACAGTAAAGAATTTTAATTTGAGTGCATGTTCTAAGGGCAGCAGCCAAGCTCTACGATATAACCAAATGCCAACATTTTTATGGCTGACTTAGAACAACGCTTCCTCAGCTCTCGTCCCCTAATGCCCCTACTCTACTTGCGCTACATTGATGACATCTTCATCATCTGGACCCATGGAAAAGAAGCCCTGGAGGAATTCCACCATGATTTCAACAATTTCCATCCCACCATCAACCTCAGCCTGGACCAGTCCACACAAGAGATCCACTTCCTGGACACTACGGTGCTAATAAGCGATGGTCACATAAACACCACCCTATATTGGAAACCTATTGACCGCTTTTCCTACCTACATGCCTCTAGCTTTCATCCAGATCATACCACTCGATCCATTGTCTACAGCCAAACTCTACGATATAACCGCATTTGCTCCAACCCCTCAGACAGAGACAAACACCTACAAGATCTCTATCATGCATTCCTACAACTACAATACCCACCTGCTGAAGTGAAGAAACAGATTGACAGAGCCAGAAGAGTACCCAGAAGTCACCTACTACAGGACAGGCCCAACAAAGAAAATAACAGAACGCCACTAGCCATCATCTTCAGCCCCCAACTAAAACCTCTCCAACGCATCATCAAGGATCTACAACCTATCCTGAAGGACGACTCATCACTCTCACAGATCTTGGGAGACAGGCCAGTCCTTGCTTACAGACAGCCCCCCCAATCTGAAGCAAATACTCACCAGCAACCACACACCACACAACAGAACCACTAACCCAGGAACCTATCCTTGCAACAAAGCCCGTTGCCAACTCTGTCCACATATCTATTCAGGGGATACCATCACAGGGCCTAATCACATCAGCCACACTATCAGAGGCTCGTTCACCTGCGCATCTACCAATGTGATATATGCCATCATGTGCCAGCAATGCCCCTCTGCCATGTACATTGGCCAAACTGGACAGTCTCTCCATAAAAGAATGAATGGACACAAATCAGACGTCAAGAATTATAACATTCAAAAACCAGTTGGAGAACACTTCAATCTCTCTGGTCACTCGATTACAGACCTAAGAGTGGCTATCCTTCAACAAAAAAGCTTCAAAAACAGACTCCAACGAGAGACTGCTGAATTGGAATTAATTTGCAAACTGGATACAATTAACTTAGGCTTGAATAGAGACTGGGAATGGATGAGTCATTACACAAAGTACAACTATTTCCCCATGTTATTTCTCCCCCCACCCCACCCCCCACTGTTCCTCAGATATTCTTGTTAACTGCTGGAATTAGCCTACCTTGCTTGTCACCATGAAAAGTTTTCCTCCTTTCCTCCCCCTGCTGCTGGTGATGGCTTATCTTAAGTGATCACTCTCCTTACAGTGTGTATGATAAACCCATTGTTTCATGTTCTCTGTGTGTGTATATAAATCTTCCCTCTGTTTTTTCCACCAAATGCATCCCATGAAGTGAGCTGTAGCTCACGAAAGCTTATGCTCTAATAAATTTGTTAGTCTCTAAGGTGCCACAAGTACTGCTTTTCTTTTTGCTAATACAGACTAACATGGCTGCTACTCTGAAACCAGGTTTTTAAAGTTATTTAAGTAGCTAATTCCCATTGATTTCAGTGGGATTTGAGCACCTAAATACCTTTAAAAATCTGGACCTTAGGAGCCTAAGTTCCATTGACTTCCAATTAGACTCCTCACTGCCAAAGTAACTTTTGAAAATGAGACTTAGGCTCCTAAGTCATTCAGGCCTGGTCTACATAGGGTCACCAGATGTCCATATCTTATAGGGACAGTCCCGATATTTGGGGCTTTTTCTTATATAGTCACCTATTACCTCCCACCCCCTGTTCTGATAACTTGCTGTCTGGTCACACTAGGTCTACATGCACTTGAAATGTAGGTTGACATAGCTCTGGTGTTCAGAGGTATGAAAAATCCACACCCTGAGTGCAGTAGTTATGCCAACCTAACCCCCGGTGTAGGTGCAAGTAGACTGATGGAAGAATGCTCTTGTGCACCTGGGGAGGTGGTGTTCCTACAGCAATGGAAAAAACCCCTTCCATTGCTGTAGGCTCATCTGGGATCGTGCTGGCACTATGCAGCTATAATGTAGACATGGCCTCAAGCACTTTTGAAAACCTTACCCACAATCATTTCACTGGAACTTCACAGTGAGGTGTGCCTTAAAGTTCCACTGTCACTGATCTTTTTGTATCTAGAGAGGAAACACTTTTGGGCAAAAAAATTCTGCCCTTGGATGAGTGTCTTTTGGATGAAAATATTTTATCATTGTTTCTTGTGTGTACGGTGAAATCAATGTTTACCGACATTCACTGATAAAAATCTAATCACACTAAGCCTACGTATAATATATTGAGCCAAGCCTGTTCTTGGACACATATGCATGACTTCAGTGAAGGCTGCCACACATGCTTATCCAAAAGACATCTTCTGCCCCCAAAGAGTTTACAGTCTAGGTTAAAACAGAATACAGTAGATTGAAACAGAAACGAGGAGGAGGTGGGGAAGTAAAACAAGTTTGTCTTAGCACAATGACCTTGAGTCATGGCAGACCAACTGCCTAACTATTCTCAATCAGCAGCATCCTGTGGGCATCAAGGCAGAGATGAACTTTAAAGAGGATTTTGAAGGCAGATAAGGTGGTAGCTAGCCAGGCAGGGTAGTGTGGGAGAAAACGAGGATAGGTTGGTGGGGAAAGCTGACTGGTAGGTATTAAAAGTTGGGAAAGTTGGTGGAAGGGAGGAAGTGTTGATGAACTGGAAAGGCAGCTAGGCAGGGTGGAACCAATTTATCAAGGTTCTTATAGGTGAAGACAAGAAGCTTGTGCTTACTTATGGAGAATGTCAAATGAAAGGCACAAAACAGTCCGATGTGTTTCTTAATGTTAGTGCCTGGCATGCCCAGAGGCAGCAGAGGTGTGTTCTATGCAGATGCACCTGGAAATGAGATAGCACTGAAGTGGTTAACCAATGCCTCGCTGCCCATTTAAGTCAGCCTTTTTATGGCTCAGTGCAAACAAGTGACAGACAAACAGCTGGCCATGGTTTGGTATTTGAAAATAATTCAATGGCTCACTGCAGGGAGGGACATGCAATGTTTTAAATCACAAATGAAATCTCTCAAAAAAAACACAGACAGAGCACAGCAGACACTTCATTACACCCCAAAAGACTGTACTGAAGTTGTTTTTAGGTGTGAATCCATTTGCTGATAAAACACAGGAAAGAGATAAATACTCAGAGAATAAAGACTTGAATTTCCTTGGGCACTGCCTGTTTACATACCTAGCCGAATCCCACTTGTCCTGAATTTGGGGGTGCTTTGTGCTGGAGCCCAGTTTCCCAGTGATGTGCAGGATTTGAGGAAATGCTCTTGTCAATGTTTGCACCATGGTGATGGGTGCTTTAGAAATACTTAAAATATAAAGTCTGCACGGTCACTGGGTTTGCTCTAATGTGTTCTTTGTCCATAATCCTGACCACTGCCGGTCAAAGCAAAGGCAGAGCAGTAGGATTGGGGATGGGGAGGGGAGAGTGGATAAGGGGCTGTAGACATTAGCACAATTGAGCAGGGCAGCCTTCTCACTCAAACCTCAGTTCTCAGCAGTGCTCAGGGCACACTGGACACACCAAGTAAAGGAAGCACTTTGCACCTCCCTGATTCCCAGGGCTAGGCCCGCAAGGAGCTGTCTGCCCGGTGGGAATAGCTGCATGGTGCTACTGGGCATCCTGTTATACACCCAACACCAGTGACTACAATGGGGTTGGCATAGGAGCGAACGACGCAAGAGAGGCACAGAAGGGCTGAAGCAAGATTCAGGCTGGAGTCCACCAAGTTCAGCAGCCCAGCAAAGGGAAAAGAAAAACGGAGGATACATGAGGCAGAGCCAGTGATTTGCATGGGCAGTTTTAAATTCTCCCTCCATCAAAGCAAATCTGTGCCAGTCAGTTTGATCCCAGACTTTCCGGCTCTGCTAGACTCTGCAGTGCATAGCTGCAAATATTTACTCTGCTAAATTGCATTTCCAGGGACTGGATGAGATCTTTCCCTTGAAGTGGTATCCTAAAGCTTTCATTTTGTTGCTGGAAATCCCTAAACACTATCCCTTCTTCTTCCTCATAACAGTCCCAGACCCCTAGGGCACCAACCTTTACATAAGAATCCCAGACCCCTTGGGCACCAACCTTTACATAAGAGTCCCAGACCCCTAGGGCACCAACCTTTTATATTAGATTTCTTAACTGTGGGCCCAAGAATCAAAAGAACCTGCATGCTAGCACATCAATCCAGGAGCTGATATACTGGATCCATGCGTGAAATTTTGATTGGGCTTAGCTAATTTTGCATGACGTGTCCCTGCCAATCTCAGCAATTCAGCAGCATCAGATACAGTGGGGGTTTTTTTGTGTACCTGAGGCCAGATCTCCTAGCTTTGCTCTTCTGAAAGGTCGGCTTCCTTTGACAATCAGACATGCATTTCCCCCTCCCTCCCCCCCATAGCAATGTATAAAAGCTTTGCTTAGGGAAAAGCAAAGAGGAAACCTAACCAAGTATTTTTTTAAGAATGAGCACTCTTGATTATCAGCTAAAGTACTCTGTCTAGAGACCAACATCAAATATGCATACAGAGCTTCATGGAATTACAGTTTGGCGCCTGTAAATTAATTAGTGATTTCTCAGAGGAATCAGAGTCTGACAACCCACAGGCTTCAGAGCTTGCATAGTTGTCTGACTTTGATAAGCAGCCAATTTGAGCAAACACAGCGGTTTTCTCGTGTCATCCTCTCTTACTTACCGCGGACGACCACCAGATAACCACCTATGAGTTACTATAAGTCCAATTTCAAGAAGTTAAAAGTCAAAACATTGAGGGGGTATGGGCCATTTTAAATGTGGGAGAAATTTAAATGTTTTTTGTTTTTTTTAAACCCCCAACAGAAATCTGAGAATTTGACTCCACAATCACCCAGTTCGAAGCAGATATTATACCACTCTGTTGCTTACAGCCAATGTTCCAAACTGGCCCTGCATTAATTAGCTCAGCACTCTCCATCAGATTTCGGGTACAATTTGCATGGCACCTGCTACAAGGATTCCTCAACAATTAGAAGCTTGAAATAGTTTAGTTCCACTCTGCAAAATAACTGTATCAAAATAGTCCTGTGTTTACTTACAGGATTTGCTCCCAGTGTGTATTTCAGACCTGTATCTCTTAACCTAAGGAAAATAATAATATATTTTACTCCAATTACTTTTATTTGTATTGGAGTCATGCCTAGAGATCCCAACTGAATTCTGTGCTAGGCACTGTACAAATATAGAGTAAGAGATAGCCCATGCTCCAAAGAATTTACAATCTACACAGAAAAGACAGGCAAAGATTAGGGAGAAAGGATACAATGTGCTGAGCCATTTTCTGCTGTGAGAGAGGGAGGTAAATTCTATTCTGGCTTGTGCATCACTGAGAATTACAGGACTGTAGTCTGCCATGAATTACAATTGTGCAATCCCTTTGAAGATACTGGGGTAATGCAGGTGTAACTTAGGGCAGAATTTTGTTACTGATGATGATGCACAAGCCAGAAAAAAAAAAACAGCTAGAATTTAAGACCATTGAGTGATTTGCATTGCCAACAGTAAGAAAAATGATATTTCCATCTGTAAGCAGAGCAAATTTAATCTGGAGTCTGTGAGACATAATGAACATGGAAGCCACAATCCAGTTTTAACAGATTAAAGCCACACTTTAACGAGATGGAATGAATCATATAATTAAGTACAGCTGGATATTCTGGGAAAATGAACATTAATTGGCCTTTTCATTCCTGAGCCACATAATGAGCTGCCAAAATTCCTGGGTATCTATGCTATGATACCCATTGGCCATGCATAGAAACATATGAATATAGCATTTGCCATATTGAAATACACCTTTGCTTCACCAAATCAGATACTTAGCACTTGCCTACTGCATCAGGATGAGGTGCATTTCATTCCTTCCTGGCCCTTGTCATTAACAGCTTATGCCTTGAAATATGAAATGACTCTTACCTTTGGGGAAATAAGAATCATGCTATTATTGGTCATAATATTAAAGGCTCTGCCCCTTTTTAAAGTCCAGTGTGATGGGGCAAAGCCAGTTGGCTATAGAAAAGTAGTGGAAGATAGACATATTAGCTCCAGGCTAAACAAATCCCTGGTCCCAGGATAAGTAAAATGGCAGCTGCTCCAGGTGAATTAAGACATCTGGGGCCAATTAAGAACTTTCCAGAAGTCAGGGAGAATGCTAGGTTGATTGGGACACCTGAAGCCAATCAGGGGCTGGCTGAAACTGGTTAAAAGCCTCCCAGTTAGTCAGGTGGGTGAGCATGTCAGGAGCTGTGGGAGGAAGTTGTGCTGTTGGAGAGACTGAGTAGTACACACCATATCAGGCACAAGGAAGGAGGTCCTGAGGAAGTGAGAGCTGCTGTGGGGGAAGTAGCCCAGGGATTGTACATGTCATCTTTCTAAAAGGTCAGCTACCATAGCTGATACTATTAGGGTCCCTGGGCTGGAGCCTGGAGTAGAGGGTGGGCCTGGGCTCCCCCTTTTGCCCCCTGATTAATCACTGAGACTGGGAGACAACAGAGACTGTGCAAGGAAGGATAACTTCTCCTCACCTCCCTTGCTGGCTTATGATGAAAATGGCTCAGTAGACTGTGACCCTTGTCTCTAGAGAGAGAAGGGTTATGTGGAGGGTCACAGTGAGCCTCTGAGGCTAGCGAAATCTGCCAGGAAATGTGGGACCCATGGAGGCAAGGACAGAGCTTTGTCACACCAGCTTTACCTCTTCAAACTCCACATTGGCCACACATAGAACTATCAGTCTATTTGTGGATCTGAGATATTTCCAAAGATTTGTTCCTCACAGGGTCTCAGATATTTGTTTGTTCTTTTGATTAAACTCTAATTTGACTGTGGTAAATTGTATCCGATATTCAGAGAGGAAAGTTCCTGTATCTTATCCTTGAAAGAAGAAGTCACGCTTTCCAGAGATCAGCTTCCTCACAGAGGTTAAAAATAATTTCATATCAGGAATGTTCTCTGCATGCCACGGGTGCCATAAGAGGTAGGAGGGGCGGCTGTCTTGGTGGCATTCATGTGTTGACTTCTTTCCTTGAGCAAAATCCAGTCATTGACTGCTATCTGTTTTTAAGTGGAAAATTTGACTGCTGTACTTTTAAGTATCCCACTGGCTGAGTTTCACTGATTGTCTTCACCAAAGCTTCCCACTCACTTCCATACAGTAGTACCCTAGAAAATCTCCCTTATAAACAGGCCCGGAAGTGCTGATGTTCTCAGCTCTAGGAACTGTCGTGTTTGGACAGAATCAGGTGGTTTGACTGGCTACCCATAGGTGCAATTGTCAGTTATTAGCTTTACATTTCTTCCAAAGAAGTTACACAGCATTTGACCAAAAATTAAAAAAAAACAAAAACAAATTTGAGTATATATTGTTATTGACAAAAAATAGGGTATTAATGAATCCCCTCGAAATTCTACATCTGTTTCATTTGTTACACTAATTTATGTTCTCTATTAATTCAAAAAATACAATTAAATCTATAATATTCAGCTTTGTGCAAATGCAGTCCAAGAACTTTGGGAAGCACTTTTTGAATGTTTCATCTCGGTTTTGGCCTTTAAGGGCAAGTTGTTGCCTCTCGCTGTCTGAGCCAAATTCCCATTGGGGTGAGCGGGCACAGATCCTGGCTTCGGTGGAGATGCAACTGCCTACACCAAGAGTAATTTTGACCTTATGTTGCTGTTGAGCCACTGTAATAGTAGGGTAATTACTGGAGCTGTGTGAACTTTTGAGAGCAAAACTCAGCTATTTTTAGAAATTAAACCAGCTGGGTTTCATGTGAAACTTTTTTGATCCATAAAAGTTTAATGGAGCTTCAAAGTGAAATATTTTGCTTTCTCTGGATTTTTTGAGATTGAGTTTTGTGGTTTCATTTTAGTTCCTTAATAGCTGACCACATGGGAGGTTTTATGGGTTGAAATACTGAGACTGGAGTTGTTTCATGGGAAGAAGCAGGTTTTTTAAATTAATAAGCTAATTATTATTACCATAGCCTAGGAGCCCTAATCATCAGTGAGTACCCCATTATGTTAGGTGTTGGACAAACACCGAACAAAGAGACACTCTGTGCCCAAAAGAGGTTACAATCTAAATATAAGACAAAGGACAACAAATGGATACAGACAGATAGATGGGAGACTACAAGGAGACACTATAGATTATTTGACATTTCTAAGTCATAGACACTGTGGAGATGGGCCTTATAGAAAACCCACAGATGATTAAGTAGGAAGATAAGTAGATAGATGACTGAGATCATGGATATCATCACTCACTATGCACCTATTTACAGGTTTCAGAGTAGCAGCCGTCACCTGCGCATCTACCAATGTGATATATGCCATCATGTGCCAGCAATGCCCCTCTGCCATGTACATTGGCCAAACTGGACAGTCTCTACGTAAAAGAATGAATGGACACAAATCAGACGTCAAGAATTATAACATTCAAAAACCAGTTGGAGAACACTTCAATCTCTCTGGTCACTCGATTACAGACCTAAGAGTGGCTATCCTTCAACAAAAAAGCTTCAAAAACAGACTCCAACGAGAGACTGCTGAATTGGAATTAATTTGCAAACTGGATACAATTAATTTAGGCTTGAATAGAGACTGGGAATGGATGAGTCATTACACAAAATAAAACTATTTCCCCATGTTATTTCCCCCCCCCACCCACCCCCCACTGTTCCTCAGATATTCTTAAAAAAAAAAAGGAGTACTTTTGGCACCTTAGAGACTAACAAATTTATTAGAGCATAAGCTTTCGTGAGCTACAGCTCACTTCATCGGATGCATTGTTAACTGCTGGAAATAGCCTACCTTGCTTGTCACCATGAAAGGTTTTCCTCCTTCCCCCCCCCTGCTGCTGGTGATGGCTTATCTTAAGTGATCACTCTCCTTACAGTGTGTATGATAAACCCATTGTTTCATGTTCTCTGTGTGTGTGTATATAAATCTCCCCTCTGTTTTTTTCCACCAAATGCATCCGATGAAGTGAGCTGTAGCTCACGAAAGCTTATGCTCTAATAAATTTGTTAGTCTCTAAGGTGCCACAAGTACTCCTTTTCTTTTCACCTATTTACAGTATCCTAATATGGATACTCATGTTATCTTGTATAAGAACGGCCATACTGGTTCAGACCAAAGGTCCATCTAGCCCAGTATCCTGTCTGCCGACAGTGACCAATGCCAGGTGCCCCAGAGGGAATAAGCAGAACAGGTAATCATCAAGTGATCCATTCCTTGTCGCTCATTCCCAGCCTCTGGCAAACATGTATCCAATGTATGTCATTGCTCCTTATTGAGACATTGTTTAAATTAAGTGGATTTTTAAGACTATTACAAGTACATAGAATGTTTAATAAAATGGGAATATACTTTAATTTATGTGCATTTTACATTGGCTCTGGTGGATAATAATGTTGCATCCATATATGTATTATTAAATAAGAGCTTATTAAGTTTTAAACTATATTATGTTTAAGAATTTCATTGAAGATTAGATTTTAAGGAATATGTTAAAACATCTTTTTTTAAAAAAAATTGAGTTTTTTAAAAGAAAATTTTAATTACGCAAATTATTTTCAAATGACATTTTGGAAAGTGTGTGTGTTGCCCTTCTTAAGGTTAAGGGTTAGTTCTTACATCAGAATATTTCACTGCTGTTTGGACTGTGGAGAAAGGAGAAACTGGATCCAGAATAGGCTATATCAGTGAGATAAAATAGATATTTCATGCTGTAGCCTACAGGAGGAACTGCCATGCCTGTACGATATTTAAGGGATCTGCAGCTACCTCTCTACTTTGTACTAACCTGGATCTCCAATTGTTGCTTCATTTCTAAAAAGTAATTGAGACCTCATCCTAATATGCTCCGAAAAAATTTCAAGCAAGATGCATGCCACATTCTCAGGAGAGGCATCCCAGATGGCAAAGTCATCTTGCCACCAGGAGCAAGTTTCTCTTATTGTAATATTCTGACAGACCTTGGAGATCACAAGTGACAACACCTCAGTCATGTGGCAATAATTTAACTACTAGCACTCCCCATGGTCCAGGATATAGGAGGGCAATCTACCAGCAGTGTTGTGTGGCTTAGTTAATATATAAAGTGCTTTGGACTCCCTGGATGGAAGGCACTGTTGGGTTATGTCATGTTACTTTCTCTTGACTGTTTTGGGGAGTATTTTCACAGGTACAGAGGATGGGGAAAGAAGCAAACTGCCTGTCCTGGTAGAAAATGGGATTTTTTTTTAAAAGGACCCCAGCATCTGGAAATATAGTCACTTTTTTTTTGAGAGAGAGAGAGAGAGAGAGAGAGAGTGGTTAAGTCATTTCGGTTATTGCTTCTGCTCTCTTACTCCTTCTATGAATTTTTGTGCTTTCACAATCACATTTTCCTATTTAAAAAATATGTTTCTATCCCTTATTGCTGTATGAAAGTCCCACACGGTCAGCAGGGGGAGATGACTAAGGCCCCAGTTCAGGAAGGCAGTTAAGCATGTGCTTAAATTCATCCTTATTCAGGAGAGCACTTAAGAGTGGGCTTCACTTTGATCACATGCTTAAAGTTAAGCTGGTGCTGAGGGCTCTGTGGAAGCTTTGCGGAAGGGAAGCCCATCTTGTCTATACACGGGAAACAGTGAAACTGATTTGTGCTGACAAACATACAAAGTAAGGAAACTGAATAAAAGAGGGACAGTCCCCTCCCTCTATTTAATATAGTTCAGATACAGTAACCTTCGGTGTCACTGTTTACACTGATATGTGCAAGCGTGTGAAACAGAAGTGTGATTGTGAAGTTTGCACAATGTGTTTTTTTTTTTTTAAGTCCATCTCTAGTCCTGATGGTTGCTGAGGAAAGCTAGAAAATATGATCTGTGTGCATCCTGCAGACTCAGGAACCAGAAAGCAAATAAAAAGAACCCAAACTGTGATAGGTTTCAGAGTAGCAGCCGCGTTAGCCTGTATTCGCAAAAAAGAAAAGAAGTACTTCTGGCACTTTAGACTAACAAATTTATTTGAGCATAAGCTTTCATGAACTACAGCTCACTTCATCGGATGTAGCTCACGAAAGCTTATGCTCAAATAAATTTGTTAGTCTCTAAAGTGCCACAAGTACTCCTTTTCTTTTTTCCAAACTGTGATGGGTTTTTTGAGGGGAGAGGCAAGGATGGTTTTTTGACTCATGATTTTTAAGTCAATAACTCATGATTTTTTGACTCATGATTTTGGGGGATCCTTACTCATGATTTTTGAAAGCTTGAAGTTGGGGATAGTGTGTTTCAGCCAAGCAAAGTTGCTTGGGAATGTCCCATCTGTGCCACTCTGTCATGCAACTAGCCTCTGTGCCTGGTTTTAAAACTCCCACTTCATCTGCCTTAATCATACAGTTCAAAAATGTTTCAAGCTTTAAATCTTTGTCCTCACAACAAGGAGCTGTGAGATGACTCTACACTTTAGGTGTGGGCTCAGCTTCACTCCAAGACTGAGGACTAATCCGATATAATCAAATATCAGGTGTTAGGAATTAATAAACATGAACCGTTTCATAAGGACACTGCTATTTGCTTTATATTTCCCCCCTTTAGCTTTCTTGCTTGGCAAATCTCTAATATGATGTTTTTGTTGCCCATCCTTGTTGTGGTTAACAAAAGGAAAAAAAATGAATTTGACCACATCCTTGAGGATGTCAAGCATTTATAGTTTATTGGTTTAGAAGCTTACTAAATTTAAACAGAAGCATTAACATGGCCTTCGGTTCTCTTGACAGTTATAAACTCTTCCTTGGGGGGATTTCTGTAATGCTGTCTAATCAGCTTAAGGAGTTAATTAAACAGCTGTCACTTAGCTTCTTAATTCTGAGACTTGATGCTAAATAAGATTTTAAATTAGTAATGCATGACTGAGGCATGGATTCTGTGATATAGCTAAGATGGCTTCCAGCGGAAGAGAAGGAGAAGCTAGACCTCATTTAAATGAACAGCAATGGGATTCTGGGTAACGCCCAGATTAATGCTCTGGAGACTGATACACGGAAACTCTATGAGGAAAACGGAGGGTACTAGTGAGTGCCAAGTAAGACGAGCTATTCATTCTCATTTGGTGCATGTACTTGACGTTAAGAGGTTTTGATAACTGTTTTTCCCTTCTCGAGTACAGTCTGTAGACATTAAACCCAAAGACTGAGATACCTACTGAAAATAGTAAGGAACATATGTGTGTCACAAAACAGGTGTCAAGTCTGGATAGTTTTCTTTAGTTTAAACAAATGTGTGTATCAAGATCTGGCACTTTGGCAATGGGCTATAGTATTTCAATGACCTTTTAATGCTTCTTTCCTTTGTTTGTATAAAGAAATGAACCACAGCAGATGTATTGAACATTAATATGTTTATTCATATGCATCCCACATACTAATTTCTGTTGTAAAATAACTAAAAGCTCTCTTTAAAAAATCAGTATGTCATTTAGAATTCCGATTCCGTCCTCTGACTCTGAAAATGAAGAGCCAGTTTCTGCGCTCAGATGTAAATCCAGAGTAACTCCATTGAAATCAGAAATCGGAATCTATATTTTTTAAAACACTATTTCCAAAGCTCATATTTCAAGCTTCCTTGTATTTTACTGCTCGTCCTCAGAGCTAAAGGCTATGTGCTGCAAATCAGCTCAAGTTATTTTGAGGAAACATGCCTAGAGGTCTTCTTTGAAAAACAAACTGGTGCCTTGTTCACGATTGCTTATGGTATTGTGTGGCTTGTAAGGGCAAGGGGGAAAGGCTACTAAAATAAATTCTTTAATCCTGTTGAAGTGCTTTTGGAAGGGAACATCGACAATCGCCACTTTTGTACTTTAATATGAAACAAAGTGGCCCTATTATAAATCTAGTGCAGAACCTCAGACATTAAGCATGAGTCAGTCATCTGCTTGTTTGTTCAGGTAGTCATATGAAGACGACCATTCAGAAATAACTGTGGGGCAGAGAACAAGCTATTGGGAGGAAGGGAAGAATCGCAAGATTTAGAAAGACATTATTCCTTTCTTTCGGTGTAGGAATTAGAGGGCAAAAGGCATCCTAAAGGAAATTAAATTGTAGGGGCACTACCAATTAAAGCTGGGCAACTAATAGGCATTCACGTTTGCCTTTCTAGTTAAAAAGATGATTGCTGTGTGAAGCTTCTCAGTGCGTTTCTTCTGGAGGAGTTTATACCTTCAGTTGTTCGATATGAATCTTACTAGATATACCCACTCCCATTATGGGGAAAGAAATCCTTTCGTAGGATATTATCATTTTATTTCATTGTTATTGGGTTTTGGTGTGCCTGAATTATAGAGATATGCACCAAAATATACTATATAACAGTTATAAAAGATCAGCATCTTTTTACAGCTGCTCCGGGAATCAACTTTTACTGGACAGCATATTAGGATAAAGCCTTTCAAAGCCCATAAGTATTCCTAGTTGTATTCCTCTGGCATCAAGTCTCCTATAATCCATGTTAGCTATGGACAAAGAATATAATATTTCTTCAAAAGATTCCAGTATCATTTAAGCAGCAGAATATATCATTTTTAAATTAGTAACTCTTTTTAGATTTATAGCTGTTACATGTTGGAAATTTGAATTATAAATCTCTGTATAGGCTAAATAAGTATCATGTTTGTTTCCTTGGAATGAAATAAGGTTTTTTTTATTTATTTTCACCATGGGAACATTAAGCCTTTTCTAGCCATTAAATAAATGACTGAAGAAACATTTTTCATGGCCCCTGCTTATTAAATTGTTGTAAATTCATTTTACACTTCTACATTCAAATGAGAAATGCAGATCAGATATCTAAAGAAGAAATTCTCCAAGTGCAAACAGGTGGAGTTGTATGAAAACTGCAGAAACAATAAGTTTTGGCTGCTGCAAACAGATTCTGAATATTGCTCGTTTTACTTTGCACCTCTCTTGAAGTATCAAATGGATTTGTCCACTTGGCATACACCAAGTGTTTTGAGACTTGCTGATGGGAAATCATGATCCTATTTTAGAAAGTTAGGGGTTTCTATAAGCTCTAGGAAATATTTCTTTAAAAAGTTTGCAAAGTTTCTGAGGAGACTTTTGTGGTCCTTTAAAAAGTGGCAATGTTGTAATATATTGTGTCAAGCTGATAGGAGTTTTGCATCATGCAACCCTTGTTTTTTAGGAACGGACAAGCACGCTGACTTTGAGCCTGGATTTAGAGTTTGGATCAAGATCCATATTTTGAATCCCTTGAAATCTGAATGATTGGATTCTGAGTTTGGGGTAAAGACAGTCTCTAAACAAAGCAAGAACCAACTTTGTTTAGGTTCTTATTTCACAAGCACTTATTTTTATGCCTTTGAGTAATCTCACTGATGGCAATGAAACTAGTCACGTGTATGAAATTAAGCACATGCATCTGTGTCTGCTGGAATGTAGCCTTTAAACTGTAAGGATGTGGAAAAATTGGAAAGAGTCCAGCGGAGGGCAACGAAAATTATTAGGGGCTTGGAACACATGACTTATGAGGACAGGCTGAGGGAACTGGGATTGTTTAGTCTGCAGAAGAGAAGAATGAGGGGGGATTTGATAGCTGCTTTCAACTACCTGAAAGGGGGTTCCAAAGAGGATGGATCTTGACTGTTCTCAGTGGGAGCTGATGACAGAACAAGGAGTAATGGTCTCAAGTGGCAGTGTGGGAGGTTTAGGTTGGATATTTAAGAAAAACTTTTTCATTGGAATGGTGAAGCATTGGAATGGGTTACCTAGGAAGGTGATGGAATCTCCTTCCTTAGAGGTTTTAAGTTCAGGCTTGACAAAGCCCTGGCTGGAATGATTTAGTTGGGGATTGGTCCTGCTTTGAGCAGAGGGTTGGACTAGATGACCTCCTGAGGTCCCTTCCAACCCTGATATTCTATGATACAGTTGGGGTAGGGACCAAGTCTGCCTGCATTTGTACAATACCTAGTCCCATGGGACAGATCCAGCTGGTCTCTGGGCATGGGCGGCGGGTATCATAGGGGCAGGGCTCCCCAAACTGCCAGGTGAGGCCCCTCCCACACTCCCCCTCCTGCTCTTCCCTGTGCCATGGCCCTGGCTCAGGCTGGGGCTGGGACTGCACTGCCTGCCCTCCTGGCGCTCTGGGGATGGGGGGGGTGCTGGAGCCAGCACTCTGGGGCTGGAAGGGGGGAGGCTGGGGCCATGCTGTCAGCCCAGTGTTTCAGGGTTGGGGGCACTCACCTGGGGCTGGACCGGTGGCTGCAGTGGGGGGCTCTGGACTTAGGCGGGGGGGGGGCGTGGAAGGGACGGGGGCTTGGGTGAAAGGGGCGGGGCTGGATTAGCCTTCCCAGCCAGCAGTTCATGCTCTGCCCTTGTCTCTGGGTTATTAAATGGTTATTAAATGATAACACTAATACTTTAAACTCTACCCAAAACTCAATCCAAATCTAAACTACCAATGCATCAGATTAACCTTTTTTTATGCTGCTTTTCATTTTTACATTCCTTTGCCAGTACCTCTCTGCAGCCAGTGGTGAAATCCATACAAAGAGGCTGCTCACATGGTTTTCTAGTTAACTTGAGTATGAGAAGTACCAGAAATGTTATAAAAAATGAGGAGTCCCTGGGGCACCTTAGAGACTAAATTTATTTGGGCATCAGCTTTCATATTCATCATATTCCAAGTCATTCTTTGCAGGCCAAAGAGAGTCAGATATGGTTCTGATAAGCTTTAGAATGGCAAGCTGCTTCTCAGAGCAAACTTGTGAACATTTTGAGGTTTGCCCTCCACTAGATGTTAACTAGGGTCAACTTTTCGTTTTGAGCAGCATATCTAATTAGTCAGATTGTTTGCAAAACTCTCTCAGTATAAACTGTCTCCTTCCCTAGGGCCTGCACTATACGGTACAGACTAGAGATCTCGGGCCACTCACATCGGTTCCAGCTTAATGCTAAGGCTTGGATTCTGCCAATGTAACTTTATTACCATGAGTAGTCCTATTGAAATGAAGCACATACACAAGGGACTGCAGAAACAGGGCCTAAGGTCTTGGTTCTACAAATCTTATATGTGCCTAGTAGCTGTCCCATTGGCTTTGGTGGGACTACTCGTTAAGGGAAGCCTCCCCACCCCCAAGTGGGTGTAAGGTTTGCAAAATATCTATACAGTATGCAGGAGACTCTCTGTGATGCTTCAGATTAAAGAAAAAAATTAAATCATCTGGAAATTTAGTTGCAAACCTCCCGAAGATCCTGGTTGCCAGAAAAATATCTTCTGTTCTGAGAGGTTTCAGAGTAGCAGCTGTGTTAGTCTGTATTCGCAAAAAGAAAAGGAGTACTTGTGGCACCTTAGAAACTAACAAATTTATTTGAGCATAAGCTTTCGTGAGCTACAGCTCACTTCATCAGATGAAGGCATCACGAAAGCTTATGCTCAAATAAATTTGTTAGTCTCTAAGGTGCCACAAGTACTCCTTTTCTTTATGTTCTGAGAGCAACACTACGCCCAAGACTGATGGGCCTCATGCTGCAGGCTGGCTGTCCTTAGAGTCATTTACCCTTGTGTGACTTGTAATTTCAGAATATCTGAAGGGTTTGGGGACTGGTTGGGGGAAAGGGGGGCCTTCTTCTTTACTGTTCTTTTGTAAAATTCTATTTCCCGCTCCCCTTAAAGATCATGAGGTTGCAGGGGTGGACTCTGGCAAGGTAGCTATCAAAAGAGTAGGAGTTTTTTTCCTTCTTTAGATACTGCTTTGAACCCAAATAAAGTGTCTGTTCCTTTAAATAGTGTGAAGAGCCCTTTTTTTTATCCCCATCCTTTAGATGAGAGAGATCGGTGCTTCCTCTCTCTACCCTGAGAGACAGTAGGGGGAGTCATTGTGGTTTCAATCTTACTTTGTTTCCTTCCACAAGTGAAATCAGGTCAGGCTCAGAACCCATAGCATGAGCTATTTAGATAATGAGAAGTTAGCACTCAGGGGGCTTTGGAAGCCTTTAGTTCATAAGAACCTGTTGAAATCAAGGAGCTCTTGTTCTATGGGATATTCCTTGATTCAGAGGCCTGGTTTTGAAAAGCTCAAAACCTTTCCAGAAATGAGCAGTGCTTTGTACTTAGGAATGGAAGAATGCAGGAGTCAAATTGTGCTCTGTTTCCCTTACTGTAAATCAAGGATAACTGCAGAGAAGACAATGAAGTTACACCAGGGTAACCAAGAGCCCAATTTAGTACTGTGTTTCTGAGTCAAAAAGTAGTCATATAATCTGAACCACAATCCTTAAAATGTATAAGTAATGCATCAAATGGGTAATATTCCTTTTGGAATAAATGTGGCAATAGTGATATAATAGTAATATTATTCACTTATATAGCTCATTTCATGTAAAGAACTCAAAGCACTTTGCAGACAGCTTTATTCTTTGAGATAGGGTAGCTCTGTATTATCCTCATTTTACAGGTGGGGAGACTGAGAAACAAACAGGTGAAGCAACTTGCCCAAGGTCACATGGCAAATCAGTGGCAGAGTCAGGGTAGTTTCCAGTCTCGTCATCCTAAGCTCTAAGAACAAGACACCCTAGTTCTCATTCTCCATTGCCCTGCTCTCTTTGTGGTCACTTACACCAGATATGAGTGGTTGCATTTTAAACTCACTCTGCTGTGGCATAACCAACTATACGAAGTGCAGAGCAGTGGAGACTGAGGCTCATTGCCTGTGTTTATATGTCCCCAATTACCACAGTATCTGAGCACCACACAGTCCTTAGTGTATTTATCCTCACAACACCCAGATGAGGTACAGAAGTACTATTTTTTTCACCATTTCACAGATGGAAAACTAAGGCACAGAGAAGCTAAGTGACTTGCCTAAGGTCACTCAGGAAGCCTTCGGCAAAGCAGGAAATTGATCCTGGATTTCCCAGGTTCTCGACTAGTGCCTTTACCACTGCACCATCCTTCCTCTAACTATGTAAGCACTGTTTTCTCTGACGTTTTTGTAGAACGCTAATGGCTACAGAATACCGTCTGGAGCAGGGCTCCGATGGTTAAAGGACAAGGCTTAAAACAAGGTACTTTCAGGTGACCAACAGGGCTGTTAACTGAGATCAGCGTGAAGAGGTCTCCTAAAGTACTCACTACTAAATCCTGGGCACATGCACGCTCATACTGTGTGGAATCTCCACCAGGTGTCATCCTCTAATATAATAGTGAGCTGTAGCTCACGAAAGCTTATGCTCAAATGTGTTAGTCTCCAAGGTGCCACAAGTCCTCCTTTTCTTTTTGCGAATACAGACTAACACGGCTGCTACTCTAATACCTGACTGATATTCACTGAGTGGCAATCAGGGTAGGGGGAGTACCCTAACAGCTCTGATGACAGAAGGGAGTTTGGCACCAGAAGTTCTCTGTACAGAATCAG
Source organism: Dermochelys coriacea (assembly GCF_009764565.3). Taxonomy (NCBI): domain Eukaryota; kingdom Metazoa; phylum Chordata; order Testudines; family Dermochelyidae; genus Dermochelys; species Dermochelys coriacea. Next base: position 21,725,464 of record NC_050082.1, read on the forward strand.
GGAAACTCTTGAAGCACAGAGCTACTGCCATACATGTGCAGTGGATAGAGCACTGGACTGGGAGTCAGGAGACCTGGATGCTATTCCCTGGCTCTGCCACTGGCCAGGTGTGTAATCTGAGGAAAGTCACTGCCTCTTCATTTCTTTTATCTGGTTAAACTGTACTTTCTCAGGGACTGTTTCTCACTCTGTGTACAGCACATAGCACAATGGGTCCCCAAACTCAGTTAGGACCTGGCACTACTATAATGGAAATAATAAATATCAGTAATAATTAATAATGAACAGTGGGTTAAAGAAGAGGGCATGCTGTGTGATGGGATCTAGTACTCACCCAAGTCAGACCAGACACATCACCTGCTCCATATATTACTGGCTCATACTATTTTTAAAGATCAGGTTTCCTGAGTCTGCTCCTCAGCCATCCCCAAGAGAATGATTTTGTGCCTTCTACCCCATCAGGCTGGCTAGACCCTTAAAAACAGAACTCTCATTATCCTGCAACAGTGCGTTAAAACACCACACCTGGCTAATATCATACAGTGCTGTGTTGCTACAGTGTTCTGAGCATTGCTATTGAGTTCTGTACGGGGAGATCAGATACATGGAAATGGAAATCCTGGTCCCATGGAAGTCAATCCCATTGTCTTGACTGGGGTAAGGATTTCACTCCCAAGTGTTACCTTGCACTTGGTGCAATTTATGGTACCCTTGTCCCATCCTCTGTGCCAGCAATTCTTGGGAGGTCAGTTGAAAATTAACATAAGCTTCATTTTTATAAGGATAGGTGAAGAAGAGGAGACCTGGTGTCTGATGACAGAAAGATGGGCGAGGAGGAAGCGTCTAAACCAAGGGTTTGTTTGGTCTTTTAGGAAGCTGAGATCCTGAACACAGCAATTCTCACTGGGAAAACTGTGGCTGTCCCTGTCAAGGTGGTCTCAGTGGAGGAGAATGGGACCGTGACTGATCTTCTAGAATCCGTGGAGTGCAGATCGTCTGATGAAGATGTAATTAAGGTGAGAACCTACCATTTAATTAAGGGAAGGCCACATCCTTGCAAGAAACGCTGCCAGTAGTGTTCTCTGACCTGCCAGGGTCTGTTCTGTGTGTGGCTAGTTTAATCCTTTCCTGACTATCCTTCCATTAAAAGACAAAGAATTATTATCATCATTGTAATGTATAGACCAGTGCACTGGACCTATTAAAACACACTGAAAAACCCAAATCTCCACCAGCATCTTGGGGTGTGTTTATCAAAAATAAAAAAATAGATAGGGAGGCCAGTGATCGACAGGGCACAGCAATGTCCTGACCACACCCCTGCACCTGTAGCTCTATCTTAGCTCTACACCCACAGATGATTCCTTTACACTGGGATGACTCTGTCTTGGCTGGCTATGCTGGCTTCAGGGCAAAGTTAGCACAAACTCTGATGCAGGGGAGACTCTTATTTAAGGACTTTGTATTTGCCTAACTTGCAGTTCTCTCACCTCAGTGTAAATCTGGAGTAGCCAGGCAGGGGTTAATGGCATTCCAGCATGGTAAAAGTGAAAGGGCGAAATTCTGCTCTCATTTCAATGGGGTTGAATCAATCAGTGGGGCTACACTGGGGTAACCGACAGCAAAATTGGTCACTGAATGGCCAGAAGACAGTGAAAGACCGTTTGTGTATTGGTAAGTGTAACTTATACCCCCTACCCTCTTATTAGTTACTTTCTCCTGTTTCATCCCTCTCTTCCAATCCCACAATGGGCATGTCTACACTGCAGCTGGGATCAACCCTCCCAGCCCGGATAGACGGACCTTTGTAATAGGGCTCGCACTAGTGCACTAGAAATAGTTGTGTGGACGGTGCATCAATGCAGAGGCTTCAGCTATTCACCTAGCTCAAGCCCACTTTACTCCCTGGGTCCAAGCCTGGGTGGCTAGCTCAAGCTTCTACTGCTGCATCCAGATAGCTAAGTTTAGTGCATTAACGCAAGGCCACCAGTGCAAGTCTGTTTCCCTGGGTTGTGCAGCTCACTCCCAGCTGCAGTGTAGACATACCCACCAAGGGACTGGAAGTAGAGCTGTACCCAGTGAGAAAGTTACACCCGTTTAGACTTAGGCTCAGACTTGCTTGTGCTGTGTAACTCATACTACCGTTCACCTTTTCTCTGGCCCCTTGTCTCCCGCTGAAGTTCATTTGATTTCTTGGTCATTCCTAGCTTCTGCTTGAAGGGAAAGTAAACATATGTATTAAAATGGACAAAGTCTTGAGAAATGCGTCCAGAGATAGCAAGTGCTGTGAGCCTTATTCTGCTGAGGACCGGAAAATGAAAATGAATCTCCATGTGATGGGAGGAAAATTGTTTTGCAAGTGGAGTGCCTCCCACTCATAGGTGTGATTTGGAAGAAGAAAGAAAAAAGAAAATTTGTGACAAATAAAGCACAAACACCTACACATGAGAAATTACCCAATGTGTATGATGTCTTTATGAGAGAAACACACTGAAGCATAATCCAGTTTCTTTTGCCACTGATCTCTAAGTATGGTAATCTGACTTTCAGGACTTTCTGCATTAGGGGACTGGTCCTGCAAACGTTTGGGCATGTATGTCACTTTTCACACAGAGGTATGACACACAAGTGTAAAATGACTCGCATGGTTTTCAGGATCAGGCCCCAAATGTGTAAGAAAAAACACAGCTAATAAACTCAGTGCTTTCTACATCCCTTCAAGCCATGCAGCATGCATGTCCCAGTTGAACTGTCACCTCTGAACTGATGGCACCATGTGACCCCTCAAGTTCAACATTTCCTTATTTCAGTTCTCAACGCTCACAACTGCTCTACTTTAGAATAAAAGCACCCTGAATTAATTCTCCATTCCTTTTTTTTTTAATTTTCACTCATTTAACCTGCCAGCACATTGTTAATTCCAGAAATGATTTAAAAAAAAGAACTAGATAAATTCATGGAGGATAGCTCCATCAATGGCTATTAGCCAGGATGGGCAGGGATGGTGTCCCTAGCCTCTGTTTGCCAGAAGCTGGGAATGATCAACAGGGGATGGATCACTTGATGATTACCTGTTCTGTTCATTCCCTCTGGGGCACCTAGCAATTGGCCACTGTCGGGAGACAGGCCATACTGGGTCAGACCAAAGGTCCATATAGCCTAGTATCCTATGTTATGATTGCCTCAAGTCAAAAGGTTCAGATCTGGCTTTTGAACATAAAACTAGATGATCCTAATAGTCTTAATCTGTAAATCTATGTAGTGACATCTCATAGTGGCCTTGATCATGAAAGGTGCCAAGTACCCTCAACTCCTGTTGACTACAAGCCCATCTCTAGAACAGTTACTCTTCTGGCTTCAATGGGGATTAAGCGCCTCACAGGAGATAGTCAGATTGGGCCATATTTTTTTTCTCATGGGTTCACAAGCCTCATTATGCATGTACTGTGATGCGCTATAAAGGATTGTAGATTTCACCATCAGCTTTCTGCGGAAGTGAAATGGCCATTTGGTTTATTCAGTGTGGAGTAATATAACTATGAATACTAAACATTTTTAAAAAAAGAAAAGGAGTACCCGTGGCACCTTAGAGACTAACAAATTTATTAGAGCATAAGCTTTCGTGAGCTACAGCTCACTTCATTGGATGCTGTAGCTCACGAAAGCTTATGCTCTAATAAATTTGTTAGTCTCTAAGGTGCCACGGGTACTCCTTTTCTTTTTGCGAATACAGACTAACACGGCTGCTACTCTGAAACCAAACATTTTTAAGAAACCCAGCATATCCCATTTGGTTGATATATGTTAATGGACAAGGGGAGACAATGATAGACAGTGCTGGAGAGAGATGACGGTGTGAGGTGGGTACAATAAACCTAATAACAGAATGACAACAATATGGGTTTGTCTGGAGTTTGCCATTATCACCACAGATACTCACAGCTGGCTGTCCTTACAGACAGGCTTCTCTAGAAGAGAAAATGAGATAGACAGCCAAAAATTAGCACTAAAACCAGGCCAGCTAAAAGAAAATTACTTTGTGAATCCAAAGTTGTTGGTTTTTAAAAATATTTTTAAACCTAATCCATCTGGCAGCCAATGAATGCCTTAATCACTAAGGGCCTCTCCCTGAGCTGGTGTAAATCAGCCTCATTCCATTCAATGGAGTTGTGCGAATTTACACCAATTGAGGATCTGGCCCTGTGTGAAATTTTCCTCAGCCAAAGGTTGACGGGAACATTGCGTTCTCTCAGCTGCGCATTTTCCCATTTTAATTTGGATGCACACACTAGCGGGATACGTTTAGCTCCAAATCTATCCTCTCTCGGCCCCATTAGCTGATATGTCTTTCCTAGTGGACATCTTGTAGCATTGAAGTGAGACTGAAAGCTCCATTTTGTTCCAGTGGGGAACACCAGCAACTGGAGGCTTTGCTTAATATTCCTTGATGTGAGCCCTTAAGCAATGCAGGTAATCAAATGTTACTGTCAAGGGAGCAACCTGCTGAGAGCTTCAAGATTACCTTCAAGTTAAGGAGGGAAGAAACAAGGTAACTAAACAGCTTGAAATGCATAGAGCTGTACATGATGAAAAGTGACTTTTGTTAGCTATATTTCAACTTTTCTGTCAGGGGATTGTAACTAGAGCTGTACAAATAACTGATTTTTCAGTTTGCTGGCAATAATGAAAAATCAGGGGGAAATATTGTGTCATATCGGCCCAAACAAAAAAATGTCCTTGCCCCGAAAAGCTGAAAATTTTTTGTTTCAGGTCAAACAAAATTTCATATTTTGATTACATCAAAACATTTCATTCACCCTGTAATGAAACATTTTGTTTCAATTTTGAGTTTTTTACTTTTTAAAAATTATTTTAATTACATTGCAGTAAATTTCACAGTAAAAAGTCATTTTGAATTGAGAAATCTAAATGTTTTCTTTCAAAAACATTTTTTTAAAAAATATTCAGGTTTTTTCAACTGAAACTTTTTTGTCAAATTCAGCACAAAGTCAGGTTTCAGAGTAGCAGTTGTGTTAGTCTGTATTCACAAAAAAGAAAAGGAGTACTTGTGGTACCTTAGAGACTAACAAATTTATTTGAGCATAAGCTTTCGTGAGCTACAGCTCACTCCACCGAATGCATCCGATGAAGTGAGCTGTAGCTCACGAAAGCTTATGCTCAAATAAATTTGTTAGTCTCTAAGGTGCCACAAGTCCTCCTTTTCTTTTTAGCACAAAGTCAGAAAATGTTTCAGCTGGCCAAGTCTGTATTTTTCAGTGAAAAAAATTTTGGCTGAAAAACTTCGCCTATCTCTAATTGTAACATTTACACCCATTCTACTTGTTTTAGGCCACTGCATCTTCACAATAATACCTTGTACAGAAGATGAGGCCAAGCAATTTGAAAGTCCAGCATGTTATACATTTCCTTTTTAAAATCTACACAGGGTTTCCATTTATCTTAACAGTTGAAAACCCAGCCATCATTCTGGTGGCTTCTGATTACACATGCCTTTCTGTCTTTCTTAATCCTCTTTTTTTTTTTTTTTTTTCTGCTTCTGCAAGATCCTTCTGAGTCTGGTAAATCTGCCACTGATTTAAAAAATTGATTTGTTTAATGTAGGTTCAGAAAGAAAAATTACAAATTAGTTGGCATGTATTGCTGAGCCATTGTGGAGATCATGGACCACATTCTTAGCTTATGTAAATGAAATCAGTTTACATCAGCTGAAGATCTGGCCCCTCTTCCTCTGTATGGTGATATTTATAGAGAATGTGTTTGCACTTTAAAGTGTTAATAAAGAGGCAGTGTGGCTATGAATAGGTGGGTGGGTGTGAAGCCACCATATCTCCTGTGCCATTTCAAAATTAGACTGGACAGTGAAATGTAGAATACAGAGTGATCCTTATTAAATAGCTAACATTTGCCTTATTAAATAGCTAACATTTGCCAACCGTACCACAGTAGTTTCCAGCATTTAGAAAAAGAAATAAATGCAACATCCCAGCAAACAATCCTACACTGGCAGAGGAGAAGGCAAGTCTTGCCTTGGGTCCTTTTCATCTTTAATTTCATCTAAATCTGAATCCTAGTAAGTTAGTGGACACCCTTGTGTTGTCTGGAAAGTGAATAGGCACCCTAGCGTGCTGCACTAGTAGCATCATCACAGCTGAAATCTTAGAAGATTCCAGTTTTTCAGTAGAGGCCCAGGGAAACACAGCATATAGCTACACTGCAATAAAACACCCCTGGCTGGCCCACGTCAGCTGACTCAGGTTCACAGCGCTTGAGCTGCAGCCTATGAAATTGCAGTGTACACATTGAGGCTTGGGTTGGAGTATGGGCTCTGGGACTCCGCAAATGGGGAGGGTCCCTGAGCCCAGGCTCAAATGTCTACACTGCATTTTTATAGTCCCAGGAGCCTGAGTCAGCTGACACAGGCAAGCCACAGGTGTTTTATTGTAGTGTAGACATACTCACAGAGACACATACCCACAGCATATATCCAAGGTGGCAGGTTCTAATGGGTCACTACTACAAAGCACCAGGAAGCTGTGGGATGGAATTGGAAGTGGATTGGAAGTGGCACACAGTGCCCTAGAATGTAGCCCAGTGACTGAAAATTGTTGCTTATGAGACAGACTTTGAAATAAGTAAGTGGTTGGTTCGGTTCAGTTCTTGCTATTCAAGGCAGGGTCCTCATCCTTGTACTTATCTTTAAAACACCCAAGCAAATGTTTGGCACTATATGAATAACGGAATAATAATAGGTTTCAGAGTAGCAGCCGTGTTAGTCTGTATTCGCAAAAAGAAAAGGAGTACTTGTGGCACCTTAGAGACTAATAAATTTATTTGAGCATAAGTTTTTGTGATATAATAATTGAGCAAAAAGAAAAGGAGTACTTGTGGCACCTTAGAGCCTAACAAATTTATTAGAGCATAAGCTTTTGTGAGCTACAGCTCACTTGATGAAGTGTAGCTCACGAAAGCTTATGCTCTAATAAATTTGTTAGTCTCTAAGGTGCCACAAGTACTCCTTTTCTTTTTGCGAATACAGACTAACACAGCTGCTACTCTGAAACCAATAATTGAGCAAGTGTCTGTATCCCAAAAATCATCCTTGCAACTTCCACTCTCCTTAGCAAGAGACCAGGAATTGAATGGGAATAGAGACGACTAGCAATGGTCCCTGAGGCTCAGACACAGTGGTGGCATGGGGTGGTCAAGCTTGCATTGCCATTGTCTGTAACTGATCCAAGGCTATAGTCGGGGCTTCACAATCCAGGACTGTCAATCCACCAGCATTTAATTCACTTTGATTTGGACTGGGTGTGATTTTAAAGTGGGGACCCTGGGATTAGGTTTTCACCATTCTACACTTAGCACTTGTACAATGCTTTACGTTTTCCATCTTTTGTAAAAACAACAATAAATCTGGAACAAGCCTCAAAAGAGAAGCAAGTATTATGGTCTGAAGTAAATAGGATGAAATTCAATAAAGACAAATGCAAAGTTCTCCAATTAGGAAGTAAAATCAGTTGCACACATATAAAATTGGAAATGACTGCCTAGGAAGGGGTACAGCAGACAGGGATCTGGGGGTCATAGTGGATCACAAGCTAAATGTGAGGGAACAGTATAACACTATTGCAAAAAAACCAAACATCATTCTGGGATGTATTAGCAGGAGTGTTATAAATGTAACCCTTCTGCCAAGCAGAGCCAGCAGCAACCAGGGCCGGGCTCAATATGTAGAGGTTCCTTTCCATCGATACAACACAGAACCGGCTCGAACCCCCACCCCTTGATACCTTTGAGAGGCAATACTTCACCACTCACAAGCACAGTCTTGAGTGTAGAAATGAAACTTTTAATAAAAGGAGGGAAGTAACTCGATGTTAATTTGGGAAAACACCGGAAACAGGGTTCATAAACGTAAACCATGAGCAAAAGACACACCCCCAAGTAAGTTGGGCAGTGTCCTTTTCCCCTCAGGCTCTTAAGTCAAGCAACCCAAAATGTGCCAGTTCCTTCTCTGCACACCACTCACAGTTGCTGTCCTTGGTCAGTGCAGACCTAGAGTTCAGAGGTGCATCTGCAGATTTCACCTCCCACCCTTGGTGGAGGTAAGGAGGCACCCTATTTGCTCCACTGCTTGAGAACTCGCCCGCTGCCCTGCTGGCTGCTTCACTGTGCCTCTCCACCAGCTGCCCTGCTGGCCGCTCACTCTGCTGTGACTTCTGCACATCAGTCTCTCAGTGATTTTCAGCTCTTTGCAGGCTGGCCAGGGACACGGCCCCACCTCAAGTGATTTCAACTCTCAGTAAGAAGAAAAGGAGTACTTGTGGCACCTTAGAGACTAACAAATTTATTAGAGCATAAGTTTCGTGAGCTACAGCTCACTTCATCGGATGCATTTGGTGGAAAAAACAGAGGAGAGATTTATATACACACACACAGAGAACATGAAACAATGGGTTTATCATACACACTGTAAGGAGAGTGATCACTTAAGATAAGCCATCACCCACAGCAGGGGGGGGAAAGGAGGAAAACCTTCCATGTTGACAAGCAGGTAGGCTAATTCCAGCAGTTAACAAGAATATCAGAGGAACAGTGGGGGGTGGGGTGGGGGGGAGAAATACCATGGGGAAATAGTTTTACTTTGTGTAATGACTCATCCATTCCCAGTCTCTATTCAAGCCTAAGTTAATTGTATCCAGTTTGCAAATTAATTCCAATTCAGCAGTCTCTCGTTGGAGTCTGTTTTTGAAGCTTTTTTGTTGAAGTATAGCCACTCTTAGGTCTGTGATCGAGTGACCAGAGAGATTGAAGTGTTCTCCAACTGGTTTTTGAATGTTATAATTCTTGACGTCTGATTTGTGTCCAGTGATTGAGCATTTAAAATAACAAAAGAGGCTCCTAATGAAGCCTATTTAACTCTTTCTTTGAACAATAATGAGGAACAGGTTAAACCAGTTTAGGGAGGACCTTTGGGGAGGGTTCACAACCTCCTGACTGGGACACCTGTTCCCATCCCTTTTACTTTCACGGGGCTCTGGCATTTGAGCCCTTGGCTTAATGAGGTTCTTTCATCTGAGGGTGACCCCCCCTCATCTGAGGGTAACCCCTCCCCCCGATTTGGGACAGGTTAAGCACAGTCCTGCTTCCCTGTATTCCTACAATAATTACAACATTGGTCACCATATTTCACTACCCCTGCATTCAGTACTAAAGTGATTTGTAACCCAACACCAGCCAAAGCTGATTACTTTGACACCTCTCTATCTGCTGAATATCTAAGCAGAGTAGGAACAAACTGTATTTATATAAACACATCCAAAGTCTAGCTTTCAGGGGAGCATTCATTCAGACCCTGCTTACATAATCAAGACACAAGGTGTAATTCTTTCGCTCTACTCCACGCTGATTAGGCCTCAACTCAAGTATCGTGTCCAGTTCTGGGCACCACATTTCAGGAAAGAAGTGGGCAAATTGGAGAAAGTCCACAGAAGAGCAACAAAAATGATTTAAGGTCTAGAAAACATGACCTAGGAGGGAAGATTGAAAAAACTGGGTTTGTTTAGGCCGGAGAAAAGAAGACTGAGAGGGGACATGATAACAGTTTTCAAATACATAAAATGTTGCTACAAGAAGGAAGGAGAAAAATTGTTTTCCTTAACCTCTGAGGATAGGACAAGACACAAGAGGCTTAAATTGCAGCAAGGGAGGTTTAGGTTAGACATTAGGAAAAACTTCCTTTCAGGGTGGTTAAGCACTGGAATAAATTGTCTAGGGAGGTTGTGGAATCTCCATCATTGGAGATTTTTAAGAGCAAGTGAGGCAAACACCTGTTAGGGTCGAGATAATACTTAGTCCTGCCATGAGTGCAGGGAACTGGACTAGATGACCTCTTGAGGTTCCTTCCAGTCCTACAATTCTATGATTATTGTTCAATTTTACCTATCTGGAAACTGAGACACAGAGAAATTAAGGCCCCGATCCTGCAAAGACTCACCCGTGCTTAGTTTTAAACCTGTGAGTAGATCCATAAAGTTCAGCAGGATTACTTATGTGTTTAACATTATGTGCATGCATAAATCTATGCAGGATCAGAGTGTAGGTGACTAAACCATGGCCAAATAGTGATTAGAACTGAGAAGTTTCTGGCTTCCACAAACATCCCATAGACCTCAATGCCTTGACAAAAAAACCCAATTTCTGCTGGCTTAGTTAAACCTCCATGTATCACATTGTATCATCACTGTATTTTCAGTACACCTGCTGTGCTTCAGACTTAGCCTTGTACCCAGAAACCTCATGTAATGAAGATAAAGGTAGATAATTAGTGGTCAGCCATCAGCATGGGGTTGTAATTACAGTTTCTGTTGTCTGGGTATTAGAACAGCGAAAATAGTAAGAAAGAAATAGTTGATTAAAAATTCCCAGTATACAAAGATTAAGGTTACAGTTCGTTTTTACTTTACTGTTCCTGGGTTGTTGGGGGTAGGTTTGTTTGTTTTTCTGTTTCTTTGGGTTTTTTTAATGTATCCATCACTGTAATATTTAAGGGGTCAGTTATTTTCTGCCTTCTCTTTTATTTCCATATTGTTTTTGTTAATAAGTAGAGATGGGGTTGAGTTAATCTTCCCCAGAAGATGAGGGCAGTCCTCTCCAGTCTTTGTTTCAGGGTTATGTTTATTACTAACTCCTTTCATTTGGGACTTCAAAGCCCTTTATAAAATTGGACCAAGTTCTTTCCTGATTTACACCCTGTGAAATCCTGTTGACTTGAACAAGGTTACATGAGATAAATCATAGTAGAAGATATAGGGCCATTAATTCACCATCAGTGATGATAAATGATCATTTAAGGTGATTTGGACACTGTAATCCACCCAATACCTCCAAGGCACATGTTATCATCCCCATTTTCCTGATGAAAAGAAAAGGAGTACTTGTGGCACCTTAGAGACTAACAAATTTATTAGAGCATAAGCTTTCGTGAGCTACAGCTCACTTCATCGGATGCATTTGGTGGAAAAAACAGAGGAGAGATTTATATATACACACACACACACACAGAGAACATGAAACAATGGGTTTATCATACACACTGTAAGGAGAGTGATCACTTAAGATAAGCCATCACCAACAGCAGGGGGGGGAAGGAGGAAAACCTTTCATGGTGACAAGCAGGTAGGCTAATTCCAGCAGTTAACAAGAATATCAGAGGAACAGTGGGGGGTGGGGTGGGAGGGAGAAATACCATGGGGAAATAGTTTTACTTTGTGTAATGACTCATCCATTCCCAGTCTCTATTCAAGCCTAAATTAATTGTATCCAGTTTGCAAATTAATTCCAATTCAGCAGTCTCTCGTTGGAGTCTGTTTTTGAAGCTTTTTTGTTGAAGTATAGCCACTCTTAGGTCTGTGATCGAGTGACCAGAGAGATTGAAGTGTTCTCCAACTGGTTTTTGAATGTTATAATTCTTGACGTCTGATTTGTGTCCATTCATTCTTTTACGTAGAGACTGTCCAGTTTGGCCAATGTACATGGCAGAGGGGCATTGCTGGCACATGATGGCATATATCACATTGGTAGATGCACAGGTGAACGAGCCTCTGATAGTGTGGCTGATGTGATTAGGCCCTATGATGGTATCCCCTGAATAGATATGTGGACAGAGTTGGCAACGGGCTTTGTTGCAAGGATAGGTTCCTGGGTTAGTGGTTCTGTTGTGTGGTGTGTGGTTGCTGGTGAGTATTTGCTTCAGATTGGGGGGCTGTCTGTAAGCAAGGACTGGTCTGTCTCCCAAGATCTGAGAGAGCGATGGCTCGTCCTTCAGGATAGGTTGTAGATCCTTGATGATGCGTTGGAGGGGTTTTAGTTGGGGGCTGAAGGTGATGGCTAGTGGCGTTCTGTTGTTTTCTTTGTTGGGCCTGTCCTGTAGTAGGTGACTTCTGGGTACTCTTCTGGCTCTGTCAATCTGTTTCTTCACTTCAGCAGGTGGGTACTGTAGTTGTAGGAATGCATGATAGAGATCTTGTAGGTGTTTGTCTCTGTCTGAGGGGTTGGAGCAAATGCGGTTATATCGTAGCGCTTGGCTGTAGACAATGGATCGAGTGGTATGATCTGGATGAAAGCTAGAGGCATGTAGGTAGGAATAGCGGTCAGTAGGTTTCCGATATAGGGTGGTGTTTATGTGACCATCGCTTATTAGCACCGTAGTGTCCAGGAAGTGGATCTCTTGTGTGGACTGGTCCAGGCTGAGGTTGATGGTGGGATGGAAATTGTTGAAATCATGGTGGAATTCCTCAAGAGCTTCTTTTCCATGGGTCCAGATGATGAAGATGTCATCAATGTAGCGCAAGTAGAGTAGGGGCATTAGGGAACGAGAGCTGAGGAAGCGTTGTTCTAAGTCAGCCATAAAAATGTTGGCATACTGTGGGGCCATGCGGGTAACCCATCGCAGTGCCGCTGATTTGAAGGTATACATTGTCACCAAATGTGAAATAGTTATGGGTCAGGACAAAGTCACAAAGTTCTGCCACCAGGTTAGCCGTGACAGTATCGGGGATACTGTTCCTGACGGCTTGTAGTCCATCTTTGTGTGGAATGTTGGTGTAGAGGGCTTCTACATCCATAGTGGCTAGGATGGTGTTTTTAGGAAGATCACCAATGGACTGTAGTTTCCTCAGGAAATCGGTGGTGTCTCGAAGATAGCTGGGAGTGCTGGTAACGAAGGGCCTGAGGAGGGAGTCTACATAGCCAGACAATCCTGCTGTCAGGGTGCCAATGCCTGAGATGATGGGGCGTCCAGGATTTCCAGGTTTATGGATCTTGGGTAGCAGATAGAATACCCCAGGTCCTGGCTCCAGGGGTGTGTCTGTGCGGATTTGTTCTTGTGCTTTTTCAGGGAGTTTCTTGAGCAAATGCTGTAGTTTCTTTTGGTAACTCTCAGTGGGATCAGAGGGTAATAGCTTGTAGAAAGTGGTGTTGGAGAGCTGCCTAGTAGCCTCTTGTTCATACTCCGACCTATTCATGATGACGACAGCACCTCCTTTGTCAGCCTTTTTGATTATGATGTCAGAGTTGTTTCTGAGGCTGTGGATGGCACTGTGTTCTGCATGGCTGAGGTTATGGGGTAAGCGATGCTGCTTTTCCACAATTTCAGCTCGTGCACGTCGGCGGAAGCAGTCTATGTAGAAATCCAGGCTGCTGTTTCGACCTTCAGGAGGAGTCCACCTAGAATCCTTCTTTTTGTAGTGTTGGCAGGAAGGTCTCTGTGGGTTAATATGTTGGTCAGAGGTGTGTTGGAAATATTCCTTGAGTCTGAGACGTCGAAAATAGTATTTTTGCGAATACAGACTAACACGGCTGCTACTCTGAAACCTGTGATTATGCAAGGCACTGAATTTAGCCGTATAGAGTGGAAATCTGTCAACTTCATGAAAAAACTCGCACAGATACAGACAGACATCATCTTCCTCTCCAAATGCAAACAGATGGACATCATACCGAAAGGACTGAAGGTAAAAAATCCATTACAATCTACATACCACACAGACTATGCTGACAGCTTGTGCCACACACTCTCAAGGAAACTGCGGAACCACCTGATCAACATCCTCTACAGCAAACAGGGAAAGATTAAGAATGAGCTCTCAAAACTGGATACTCTCATAAAGAACCAACCTTCCACACAAACTTCCTCGTGGCTGGACTTTACAAAAACTAGACAAGCCATTTACAAAACACACTTTGATTCTCTACAAAAGAAAAAGGACACTAAGCTATCTAAACTACTATATGCCACAAGGGGCCACAACAATGGTTCCCGTAACCCACCCAGCAATATTGTTAATCTATCCAACTATACTCTTAGCCCAGCGGAAGAATCTGTCCTATCTCGGGGCCTCTCCTTTTGCCCCTCCACCCCCACGAACATGATACAGTTCTGTGCTGACCTAGAATCCTATTTTCGACGTCTCAGACTCAAGGAATATTTCCAACACACCTCTGACCAACATATTAACCCACAGAGACCTTCCTGCCAACACTACAAAAAGAAGGATTCTAGGTGGACTCCTCCTGAAGGTCGAAACAGCAGCCTGGATTTCTACATAGACTGCTTCCGCCGACGTGCACGAGCTGAAATTGTGGAAAAGCAGCATCGCTTACCCCATAACCTCAGCCATGCAGAACACAGTGCCATCCACAGCCTCAGAAACAACTCTGACATCATAATCAAAAAGGCTGACAAAGGAGGTGCTGTCGTCATCATGAATAGGTCGGAGTATGAACAAGAGGCTACTAGGCAGCTCTCCAACACCACTTTCTACAAGCTATTACCCTCTGATCCCACTGAGAGTTACCAAAGAAACTACAGCATTTGCTCAAGAAACTCCCTGAAAAAGCACAAGAACAAATCCGCACAGACACACCCCTGGAGCCAGGACCTGGGGTATTCTATCTGCTACCCAAGATCCATAAACCTGGAAATCCTGGACGCCCCATCATCTCAGGCATTGGCACCCTGACAGCAGGATTGTCTGGCTATGTAGACTCCCTCCTCAGGCCCTTCGTTACCAGCACTCCCAGCTATCTTCGAGACACCACCGATTTCCTGAGGAAACTACAGTCCATTGGTGATCTTCCTAAAACACCATCCTAGCCACTATGGATGTAGAAGCCCTCTACACCAACATTCCACACAAAGATGGACTACAAGCCGTCAGGAACAGTATCCCCGATACTGTCACGGCTAACCTGGTGGCAGAACTTTGTGACTTTGTCCTGACCCATAACTATTTCACATTTGGTGACAATGTATACCTTCAAATCAGCGGCACTGCGATGGGTACCCGCATGGCCCCACAGTATGCCAACATTTTTATGGCTGACTTAGAACAACGCTTCCTCAGCTCTCGTTCCCTAATGCCCCTACTCTACTTGCGCTACATTGATGACATCTTCATCATCTGGACCCATGGAAAAGAAGCTCTTGAGGAATTCCACCATGATTTCAACAATTTCCATCCCACCATCAACCTCAGCCTGGACCAGTCCACACAAGAGATCCACTTCCTGGACACTACGGTGCTAATAAGCGATGGTCACATAAACACCACCCTATATCGGAAACCTACTGACCGCTATTCCTACCTACATGCCTCTAGCTTTCATCCAGATCATACCACTCGATCCATTGTCTACAGCCAAGCGCTACGATATAACCGCATTTGCTCCAACCCCTCAGACAGAGACAAACACCTACAAGATCTCTATCATGCATTCCTACAACTACAGTACCCACCTGCTGAAGTGAAGAAACAGATTGACAGAGCCAGAAGAGTACCCAGAAGTCACCTACTACAGGACAGGCCCAACAAAGAAAACAACAGAACGCCACTAGCCATCACCTTCAGCCCCCAACTAAAACCCCTCCAACGCATCATCAAGGATCTACAACCTATCCTGAAGGACGAGCCATCGCTCTCTCAGATCTTGGGAGACAGACCAGTCCTTGCTTACAGACAGCCCCCCAATCTGAAGCAAATACTCACCAGCAACCACACACCACACAACAGAACCACTAACCCAGGAACCTATCCTTGCAACAAAGCCCGTTGCCAACTCTGTCCACATATCTATTCAGGGGATACCATCATAGGGCCTAATCACATCAGCCACACTATCAGAGGCTCGTTCACCTGTGCATCTACCAATGTGATATATGCCATCATGTGCCAGCAATGCCCCTCTGCCATGTACATTGGCCAAACTGGACAGTCTCTACGTAAAAGAATGAATGGACACAAATCAGACGTCAAGAATTATAACATTCAAAAACCAGTTGGAGAACACTTCAATCTCTCTGGTCACTCGATCACAGACCTAAAAGTGGCTATACTTCAACAAAAAAGCTTCAAAAACAGACTCCAACGAGAGACTGCTGAATTGGAATTAATTTGCAAACTGGATACAATTAACTTAGGCTTGAATAGAGACTGGGAATGGATGAGTCATTACACAAAGTAAAACTATTTCCCCATGGTATTTCTCCCTCCCACCCCACCCCCCACTGTTCCTCTGATATTCTTGTTAACTGCTGGAATTAGCCTACTTCCTTGTCACCATGAAAGGTTTTCCTCCTTCCCCCCCTGCTGTTGGTGATGGCTTATCTTAAGTGATCACTCTCCTTACAGTGTGTATGATAAACCCATTGTTTCATGTTCTCTGTGTGTGTGTGTGTGTATATATAAATCTCTCCTCTGTTTTTTCCACCAAATGCATCCGATGAAGTGAGCTGTAGCTCACGAAAGCTTATGCTCTAATAAATTTGTTAGTCTCTAAGGTGCCACAAGTACTCCTTTTCTTTTTGCGAATACAGACTAACACGGCTGCTACTCTGAAACCTGTGATTTTCCTGATGAGGAATCTGAGAACAAAAAGGTTGAGGGTGATTTTTTTTAAAGGGCTTAGCATTGGCTCCCATTGACTTCTGAGGGAGTCATGTTAGGCCAGCGTGGAGTGATTTTGAAAATCTTGCTATCTGAGTCCCATCACTGTAGTACCTCCAGATATTTATTCTCACAAAACCCCCATGCAGCAGGACTGTGCCATTTTAGAGAGAGTCTGAGGGACTTGCCCAAGGTCACACAAGATGTCCTTGTCAGAGCAGGGAATTGAACCCAGGTCTCACAAGTCCTAGCCATGTGCCCTAACCAGTGGACAGTCCTTCCCATAATGATTTGTCAGAAGTCACACAGTAAGTTGGTGACAGAGCTGGAAATGGCACACAGATGTCCTGGCTCCCAATTTCCTACTCTAGCCCTTAGACAGTCCTCTGTCACTGAGTATTTTATACAGAGAGCCGCACTCATAAACTGATTTTTATCCAAAAATATATGATGCTTCTAACAAAATTCCTTGAGGGTCCTTCAAGTCTAGAGCAGCATGTTCTGCTTATTGAAAGCAGATAAAGATATGAAAAGGAAAGTAGCTCTAAAAACCCTAGTGCATGTCAGAGCCACACTCATTACAACAGAAGGAATTACAGGTGAAATAAGCTCAGGTGCATATGGCCCTCTGTACCTCGTAAGACCTATGAGAGTTTGGTCCAGATAAAGAGGCAGCACCGGGTGGTCTATCTGCAGCTCACTGTGCTATGATGCAGTACACCTCGTGCCAGTTGCACAAGCAAAAGGTCACCCTGCGGGTCCATGGCTGAGGGATGAATTTCCCAGTGCCTGCATCTATCCTGCCCAAATTCTGATCTCTCAAGCTGTGAGTGGATAGTGAATAGTGAATTTCATCCAGGAGCATTGCTTACTTTATTATCAAACCACCTCTGCAGAAACAAGGCCCAAATTTGTTCTGGTATGAATAATCAGCATTCGGTTATATAAGGCGATTTTGTTCCAGCCACTCTGAATGGTACTGAAAGGACAGTAATGCCTCTGACATTTTGTAAAGTCTTATTGCAGAGTAATAAATCCTGCACTAAAACTCAGTGTAGTCTTGTTAGTGGCAAAAATTACCTCTCTCTAGTCAAGTGCTGCCCGTTACATGCTGCTCTCACCAGAACTAAAGTATCCAAGTCTTTTAAATAGTATGACTCAGGCAGTGTTTTAAAACATTAAACTATTAGCATCTGCTTCTCCTCTTTCTTTTACACGTATGTAATAGAGGAGAAAATTCTCCTCTGTGAAAATCAGTGGAGTGACACTGGTTTAAAACCAATGGGAGAAGATAATCAAGCCCCTGATTGTGAGTGAGGCTGCAGTTTGACCTTGACAGTTGGAGTGTTGCTAGTGCTCACAGTTTTATTGTGTCATTATAGTTGATCTTAAATCTCCAGCGCTTGGAGACATGTGATTGGGTGAGAATTCCAAACTTTCCCTTTATTTGAAAAGTAATTTTTTAGCCCTCATGGTTGCAGATAAAAACTTGAAAACATGAAGTAAATATATCCTAAAGATGCAAAAAATCAGAAGCTGAAAAAAGCATTATATTTCATTTAAATCTTATGATTTTTTAAGACAATCTCATGATTTTGAGGGCCTGCCTCATGGTTTTTAAATGCTTGGGATTGATGATACTGCAATTAAAAAAAAACTATGAGTGATCAGTAGAGATGGTCAGAATACTTCAAATGAAACATTTTTGTGTCAGAAAATGGGATTTCATTAAATAAAAATTTTCTGTGGGAAAAGATTGGTTTCAGCAGAATTTTATGTTGGGAAAATCAAAATGAAACATTTCCTTTTGGGTCAGTTGGATATTAATCTCTGTGTCCATCTGAGTGTCCATGAAATCTCAGTTCTGGGTCCCTCATACCTCCGTTCTCCCCTTTAGGCTCTGGTCCTTCACTGGACTACATCTCCCATGATGCACTGTAGTGTCTCACTGTGGCTGAGCTGCCATGACAATATCTTATTAACATCAGCTCATCTTGAAACAAAACTTTCCATTTCAAATCAACAAGTGGGAATTAAAAGTTTCAATTCGGGGGTGTCTAAACATTTATTTTGATCAAAATAATTCAAATAAATAACTATGATCTCAACTCATTTTCAAAAAGAAAAGGAGTACTTGTGGCACCTTAGAGACTAACAAATTTATTAGAGCATAAGCTTTCGTGAGCTACAGCTCACTTCATCGGATGCTGTAGCTCACGAAAGCTTATGCTCTAATAAATTTGTTAGTCTCTAAGGTGCCACAAGTACTCCTTTTCTTTTTGCGAATACAGACTAACACGGCTGCTACTCTGAAACTCATTTTCAATATTCCTGAATGAAATTTTGTTTAAACTTTTCATTCCATGAAAAGTTTTGATCATTCACTTTTTCATCCCAACTCAGGATGAAAATAGAAGTGGGATAGAAATTCCATTTTGCAATCAGCTCTATGGATCAGAAGGGAAAGATCAAAGCTCATGAAAATATAGTGTTAAAAATAAAAGCTGGGAATGAGTGACAGGGGATGGATCACTTGATGATGACCTGTTCTGTTCATTCCCTCTGGGGCATCTGGCACTGGCCATTGTTGGAAGACAGGATACTGGACTAGATGGACCCTTGGTCTGACCCAGTAGGAACATTCTTATGTTATATTCTTATAAAAGTCACAAGAATAACTAGTGTGGTCTGACTTGATGCCATTTTTAGTGGGAGCAGAAATAGATCCCTAATCTTTCCAGGATTAAAATCAGGAAAGGCAAAAATATGTACTGAAAGTAGAATTTGCCTTACCAGCCCAACCCATGGCTCCCTTGGAATGAATTGAAATGCTCACTGAAAGTCATCGGTGCTCATTGCAAGAAGGTCAAGGTTTAACTTGGCTCTCAATAGAGTTGGTTGACTTTTTGCAGTCATCCACACACAGAAGTTTCTATGTGGCAAAAATCATGGCTATGTTTTCTTTAGAATCATGAAAATTATGGAATATAGGATGAAAGTGGAGCTGTAGCTATGATAGCACACAGGTCAAATTCATTGCTGGCATGAGACTTCCACTGACGTTGAGGGAGTTGCCTCCACGTAGGGCATCAGTGAATTTGGCCCTTTGTGCCTACTTGGCAGAGACTGTATGTCCAGTGCATCCAGGGGAAATAACCTCCTCTGTCCATTGATATTTCTATTTAATAATAGTAAGGAATAAGCCTGATTAAGAGTAAGACAAGCTCCTTAAGCATATCCAAATGGTCTTGTCAAAGAGCATCTCTCATTAGGCTCTTGGTAAGGAATTCCTCCCAGACTGACTAATGGGGCAGGGGTCAAAAAAAAAAAAAGAGCACAAGAGACAATAAACACAGTTTCACTTCTCATTAGTAGGTGATCTGAATTGTTTATGGTAAGATGCAGAAAGGCAGGTCATGGTCATTTGTGGTTGTAAGAAGCAGGAAATGACCTAGTTTGCAGAGCTGTCAGCCAGGTATTGTCTCTTTTTACTGTTACTTAATTGGGAATTTCTCATTTTTCTTCCTTTGAGGAGAGTGGCTGAATTCTGAGATTTTGGAAAAGGTGGTTCAGTCCCAGTGTCAGTTAGTAAGGAAATTGGATGCCTTTCTAGAGTTAGAAGACTGAGGAGGGAAAAGGAATATTTGTGGCACCTTAGAGACTAACAAATTTATTTGAGCCCTATGAAGTGAGCGGTAGCTCACGAAAGCTTATGCTCAAATAAATTTGTTAGTCTCTAAGGTGCCACAAGTACTTCTTTTCTTTTTGCGAATACAGACTAATACGGCTGCTGCTCTGAAACCTGAGGAGGGAAAGTGTGTGAACTGGGAAAAGGAGCTCTAATAGATCAACCCATCCGCAATTCTTTCAAGGGAAGTAAGTCTTATTTACTTTTGACCAGGCATTTCCATGGTAACATAAGGTCACCTCATTAGGTAACATAAGGTCACCTCATAAAGACATTATACATTTGGAAAGTATCAAGGATCACCTCTTCCCATCTCCTCTATCATTGCTGGAAATCCATCACATGGAATATGATAGTCTGATCTTTAATCCCTCCAGAAGAAAATTAAAAAAACATAAAATCCCCCAATAATATGGCGTGGGGCAATTCAATCCATAGATCCCACAAATGAAGGTGCTCAGATACCATGGTTTTGAGGGTCATATAAGTACCCAAGCAGGCAGATTAGATTGACAGGCAGATCACCATGTTTAAGTATCACATGGTCTATGAGAAAATGTAGATGTCCGTACAGGATGGGATTTTCAAAAGTGCCTTGACTTCCAAATGGGAGTTGGGTGTCTGGCCTTTTAGATGCTTTCGAAGGTCTCACCCAGAATGTACTGCATCCCAGTGATGATGGAGGATTCTTCCAGTACTTCCTGGAAAAGATCAATCCAAAGGTTGATTGCCCTCTCAGAGAAAATGACAGAGTGAGAAAATGGGTCGGCGGGATGAGCATAAACACAAATGGAGCCTAAATTTCTTCTTACTTACACGGGGTAGATTAGAAGTAGCCACACTGAAGTTAATGGAGTTGCGTTGCTATAAGTGAAAGGTGAATCAGGCACAGGGAATCCAACAGTACAGGTTTCCAAAGTAGGAATTTGCATTAAAGAATCGTAAGATGAGAGCCGTGCTCTTAAAACACCCTCCCCCGCTCTTAAAAGTCTTCACATTCTCCAGTTACAGTGATTTGTAAAAAGAGCGCCTATCACCTTCTTTTTAAAGAGGTCATATTTATAGTGCTCTGTGCCAATGAGGATTCAAGACTCTTAGTGCTGTTTTATTACCATGCAGTAAAATGTTACAATATGGCAGATAAATTACTGTCCTCTTGACCCAGTTTAGGATTTTTTTTCTGGACATAGTGGGTGTGATATATCTACCAAGCTTTGTATCTTTTGTTTATCATCTATAGGACTGTCCTGGTGTGTTAGCTACAGAAGGGCTCTGATATTGTTGCAATATCAACATACAAGACCAGATCCTCAGCTAGTGTAAATCTGTATAGCTCCACTGACTTCAGTGGTTCTATGCCAATTAATACCAGCTGAGGATTTGGCCCATTGCCTGAAACTTGGCAGAGAAGCTTCTGGAGAGGCTAGGTCCTGAAACCACATCCATTGCCCTGAAAATTAGATACAGGACTTGTGGGAAAGTGTTGAAGCCCGCAGAGACAATGGGAGAAGCTAGGGACTGGTTGGAGATTATAGGGATATTCTGAAGGAAAGGAAGCCAAGGAAATGAGGGGTGGGGATGAAGGATCTAGTTGAACCCAGGCCCCAAGAACTGTGCACATCTCTAGCCCACAATCCACGCTCTCTTCCCCTTAATTGATGAAGGTGGGGCAGTATAGTCCAATAGTTAAACCATGGCAGTGAACCTTAGGAAACCTGAGTTTTAATCCCAGCTGTGCTCCAACCATTTCAATTGCCCATGCACTAGTAAGATGGGGGTAAGCATTAGAGCAGGTCAAAAGTTGGAATGTCCATTCTCAGGGAAATGCTGAAATTTTGAAAAATATTGATTCCATTTCAGGACAGAAAGTGGAAATTCCCCAAAAATGTCATTTTGCAATAATGAAAATGTTTCTTCTTGAAAATTTGTAAATGAAATTCCACACAGGAGTCCAAGCCCAAGCTTCAAGGCCACCTGCTCAGCTGTGGTTCCCAGGGCTTCTAGGGCTGATGCAGAGCTGAGAGCCTAGAAGCCTTGGGAGTCACAGCTGAGCTGGGAGTGTGGGAATCGGGGGTCCCAGGGCTGCCTGACTCCCAGCTCTGCAACAATAAGCATGGAAGAATTGAGAGCTCCCAGGACTTCCAGGCTCCCTGCTGCAGAGCCAGGGGTCTAAACCCTGAGAGCCCTGGGTAGAACTGGGGCTTCCAGACGTGCCAGACTCCCGGCTCCATGTCAGGGAGCCTGAAAGCCCTGGGTGATATGTATGGCAGGCTGCCCTGGATCCTGGAAAACCTGGAGTCCCTGACCCAAGGAGGTTTGAAACCTGCCTGCCTGCCAAGCAGGGTTCTATGACCTGTCTGACCATTTTATTTTTGACTCATCTCATTATGTGATAGAAGAATGTTCTGTGAGAAAAATTCCAACCAGCTCCAATGGCAATGCTTACCCAGTTGTGCAAAGATGCTCAGATGAAAGGCCCTACTTAAATTCAAAGTATTATTACTATGTGATATATTTGACTTTCTCAGAAACTAATTAGGATGGAGCTCACTATTTTTCTGAAGCAGCCCCACTAAATTGACCTTAATCACAGCACAGCCCGATACTCCCTTTCACAAAACACTAGTGGATGAGTAGAAATTTTAGAGCTCTTTCCTTCACATCTGCCAAGGGCATAGATTGTGTGTGAAAATGTTCAGCTAGATCTGCTGACTGACACCTTGTTACCCTGCGTACTGTCTCTGGACACTTTTAATTACTTTTTAAATCATTCAGGTAATGTCCTGACCCTATTTCCCCAGTCTTAGCAGAGAGGACACTGTTTGTATGTCAGACACCTGGCTAAAGGAGCTTACTCTGGCAAGATACACTGTTCAGATCTCTAAAAAAGAAAAGGAGTACTTGTGACACCTTAGAGACTAACAAATTTATTTGAGCGTAAGCTGTAGCTCACGAAAGCTTATGCTCAAATAAATTTGTTAGTCTCTAAGGTGCCACAAGTACTCCTTTTCTTTTTGTGAATACAGACTAATATGGCTGCTACTCTGAAACCTGTTCAGATCTCTGAAACTCATGCATTCAAACCAGGAATCTTACTAATCCTTTCCCTATTCCCTAATGGGCAGCTAATCATGCTCACTAATTACCAAGCCAAGGATTATTTTCCAGGGCTGCTGGAAAAACAGCTGCATGGAGACCCATATGAAGCAAAGAGAATATCAGCACATGGAGACCTTGTAACAAATGGGCATGGAGATGCCCAGCATTCAATACCTTAACCACTATTAACTCCTTAGACAAAGCTGAGCAAGGAATCTCCGCTCCAGAGGTAGAATGACTGCTTAGATCATTTCCACTTAGCACCACAGATGGGCATTTTGGAATTCTGAACATGGATGCGATGATACTAAATTCAAGTGGAAATGCCACAGAAGAAAGTTCTCATAAAATGCATAAAGTACAGGGACATGTGTCTCCAGGGATTTTTCTGTGTCTGTCAGCCCCTGCACAAGTGCGTAGGTGTTCCAGAGAGATTATAGGTTTCAGAGTAGCAGCCGTGTTAGTCTGTATTCGCAAAAAGAAAAGGAGTACTTGTGGCACCTTAGAGACTAACAAATTTATTAGAGCATAAGCTTTCGTGAGCTACGATGAATCCGATGAAGTGAGCTGTAGCTCACGAAAGCTTATGCTCTAATAAATTTGTTAGTCTCTAAGGTGCCACAAGTACTCCTTTTCTTTTTTCAGAGAGATTATGTCATTGTGGGCATCTGCTTGAAATGGACTTTTCTCTTCAATAGCCTAATAATGGTATCATTGCCAACATTCAGCTAGGGCTTTCCTGCCTGGCACAGGTCGCGCTGGTTTCTCCCCCATTCATCATCCTTGTTCAGCTTCACCTCTCGTTCCTCCCGCTGTTCTTCTGTAACGCTGACTTGCTACTCGACTGGCAGACGCTGCCTTTTTCTGTGCCTCGTTTTTCTTAAATCTTTCTCTCTGTGTCTTTCTGATCCTGCCCTCTCCTTCTAGTTTCAACATGCTGCCCCTTTCACCCTTCTTGTATTGGCCTCCTAGGGCAGCTTTTAAAAGCTACCAGATAGTAAGACATGTTACTGCAGGGATATTATTACACTGGCAAAACCAGCTGGTGAGCCAGTATTTTGCTACTGAGATGAAGTGAATGTAGAATTCCTGTGAACATACTGTGTACAGACACCTGCCTCTTAAGCACATTATCTTTATGTATAGCAAAAGTAGCTATTATCCTAGGGCCACTTTTCCAAAAGAGCTCAGTTA
Source organism: Dermochelys coriacea (assembly GCF_009764565.3). Classification (NCBI taxonomy): domain Eukaryota; kingdom Metazoa; phylum Chordata; order Testudines; family Dermochelyidae; genus Dermochelys; species Dermochelys coriacea. Next base: position 21,749,911 of record NC_050082.1, read on the forward strand.
ACATTTAGGCTTGTAAAATAAGGGACAGTTTGGGTAGAGAAAAAGTATCCCTGTGAAAAGTGGATTCTCCCTTTTGCAATGGAATAATCAAATGCAGAGTGTACTCTTCTCAAGGTCCCCCTTACCTTAGACCTTAGTCCATCCCATGCTTTGCTGCACATTGAGCTACTCACATTTGCGATCCTTGCCTGTCAACTGCCCTTCTCTCCAAATCTTCCCATTTCACGTTGAGGTGCTTGATGTCATTCAGAACTATTCCTTTCCATGTTATTTGTGGTCTTCCTCTTTCTTCCTTCATTTTCTGGCTTCCATTCAAGGGCGGTATTTGGTAAGCACTCTTTTTCCAAGGTTCCCCACCACCAGTATATTGAGGAAGTCTGCTGTGGGTTTGGTTTGTTATCGCTAGCCGGTGAGAAATATTTTAGAACAGGAGACTGGGATTCAGGACTCCTGGGTTGTTTTCTCTGCTCTGCACTGACTCACTATGAGACATTTGGCAAGTCACTTACCCTCTCTGTCTCAGCGTTGTTCATTTGCAAACTGGGTTTGGCATTACTTCTTGACCTGTGGAGAGCTTTAATTAACAAATGTTTGCAAAGTGCTTTGGATAACAGGTTTCAAATAATAATTATGATTATAACAATATCCTTGTTCTCTATTGTATTCGTGTGAGAGGATTTTCCCTCGCTCCCTTTATAAAATTGCCAAGAAGTTGACTGTGCTGTCTATATTTAGGTGTTTTTCATAGCAGGCATTAGTTCTATTATTTAATTTCTACATTAGCTGCCCATATCATAGGTGAAGGGATTCCCTTGTTTCAGCTTCTTGAATGCAGGCTTATCTTATTAAATTGGTTACAGGATAATAACTATGTCCTTTGGCAGCACAGCTCTGGTGACCATTCAGTGATATATTTGGAGCTGGTGGGTATTATAAAAGGCTGCCTTCCCCATCCCAACATGTATGATCCCTTTAATCTAATGTTAAAAAATCATTTCTTTTTACGTAGCTATTTAGTATGGCACTCTAAAAAGCCTTTTGATTAAAGTAAATTTAGAGTCTTTATTTAGAGTTATGGATTTAGGTGCCTTCATCAACTAGTTTTGGCTTTTATGTGTATCTAAAAAGCACCATAATGCATGTGATTTCAGATCTCTTTGATTATGAAAGGACACTGACAGAACTGGAGCTGATACACAAAAACTCAACCCTGGTGCAAGATGTAACACAGAGGCTATATTTTATACTACCACAAGCCAATGAGAGAGAGGAGCAAACCTCTGGTAGTAGGAGAACTTATAATTTGCCCTGGTGACTAGGTATCTAAAGGCACAAAGCATGTGTGCCAAGCTGTCTGTAAACATTATATTAATTGTACTTGAGTGCCACTAAAATAGAGACCCAGAGCCAGACTCTGTCCTCAGATACCCACATACAGTTTACTCTAATCATTGGAAGGGAGGGTCCTCCCCAATGGGAGTTGTAGTTGTACATAGCATTTGACCATTGAGACAGATTCTGATCTCATTTACAGCAGGATAAATCTTGAGTAACCCCACGAAAGCCAATGAAGTTGCTCTGTATCTATCCTGCTGTAACAGCAGAGAGAGCCCATTCCGTAGACAGAAGAACTGCACCAACATGGGATGGTTTAGTAGCATGCCAACCCAAAGGTTCAAAGCAAAGCACAGCCAGGGTCACCAAGTTTCACCTGATTTAGCCTCAAAGCTATAAATCGGCCTACGCTTCTTTGAAACTTTTGTGAACATTTTGATGAGGCTGAGCTGAGTTTCAGGCTTCTAACAAAGACTAAAAGCAGTCAAGTTTCCCCAAGGGCGAGGTGGGTTTTGTCGTGATCATTTTGCACAGCAACTTTCTCTTCTGGGGAAGGGAGAAGGAGCGGTTCTATCTGGCAATATCTTTGCATGTTCTTATGCTAATTTCTGTAGACACTTGACAAGAAACTTTCCAAATTGCCTCTTTTGCTGCAAGGCTAAATGGCGTTTGTGTCTAATCTCATCTCTATTTTCCTTCTCTTTTAACTAAATTTGACTGGGCTTCATTCCTTGATATGCACCTCTTTGGGACTCGCACTGCGGAGAGGCTGTAATAGAGTATTAGATTTCTCACACGTGCACTCTTTAGTGCTTGGATCTGTTGGCCACCAGCAAAGCTAATTACTGGTAGGTTGTGTTTTTTTTTGTTTTGTTTTATTTAATTTTTTTGCTGTCAAGGCAATAAAACAACCCGAGGGTTTAGAATAAGAAAGTAAATGTCATAAAATGTGTCCAAAAATCATGGAAAAGGAACAACAATTCAGACTTTATTAGGAGCCGTGAATGAAGATGCTACTTGAGGCACTTTAGCCAGAAGAGGATTTCCTTTGCTCCATAGCATAGCAACCATTCTGTTGTTACGCTGCAGGCATGTTTTATCCAAAGCAGAAGGGTATTGGTCTCTTTCCAGCTTCTGTTGTTGTTGAGTAAAGGATAAGTCATCTGTTTTGCAAAAGATCAGTAGTGCTTTGCTACTCAGAAACTTCTCAAGGTTTAAATAATTAAGTTTAGTCAAAAGAAAAGGAGTACTTGTGGCACCTTAGAGACTAACAAATTTATTAGAGCATAAGCTTTCGTGAGCTACAGCTCACTTCATCGGATGAGCTGTAGCTCACGAAAGCTTATGCTCTAATAAATTTGTTAGTCTCTAAGGTGCCACAAGTACTCCTTTTCTTTTTGCGAATACAGACTAACACGGCTGCTACTCTGAAACCTAAGTTTAGTCAGATACCTCTGCCAGATGTTAGTGTTAAACACCAGATGATGATGATGTGGGGCCCTAAACTGCTCCTTGATTTGCAGCGGAGTTCCCCAGATTTGTTATAATGGGGGTTCAGCACATAGGTGCTGGAACTAGGGGTGCTGCCACAGACCCTGGCTTGAAGTGGTTTCCATCATAGAATCATAGAATCATAGAATATCAGGGTTGGAAGGGACCCCAGAAGGTCATCTAGTCCAACCCCCTGCTCAAAGCAGGACCAAGTCCCAGTTAAATCATCCCAGCCAGGGCTTTGTCAAGCCTGACCTTAAAAACCTCTAAGGAAGGAGATTCTACCACCTCCCTAGGTAACGCATTCCAGTGTTTCACCACCCTCTTAGTGAAAAAGTTTTTCCTAATATCCAATCTAAACCTCCCCCATTGCAACTTGAGACCATTACTCCTCGTTCTGTCATCTGCTACCATTGAGAACAGTCTAGAGCCATCCTCTTTGAAACCCCCTTTCAGGTAGTTGAAAGCAGCTATCAAATCCCCCCTCATTCTTCTCTTCTGCAGACTAAACAATCCCAGCTCCCTCAGCCTCTCCTCATAAGTCATGTGCTCTAGACCCCTAATCATTTTCGTTGCCCTTCGTTGTACTCTTTCCAATTTATCCACATCCTTCCTGTAGTGTGGGGCCCAAACTGGACACAGTACTCCAGATGAGGCCTCACCAGTGTCGAATAGAGGGGAACGATCACGTCCCTCGATCTGCTCGCTATGCCCCTACTTATACATCCCAAAATGCCATTGGCCTTCTTGGCCATCATGTACAAGGTTTACAGTTTAGTTCAATGGCTCTCAGCACCCCACTATACAAATTGTTCCAGCACCCTGGTTCAGCGTGTGGGTCAGGGGAAGTATATTGGCAAAATCCACAAGCAAAATAAAATGAAGAGGACAAACTGAATGCAATGGCAAGATTATGGCCTCTGAGCTGGCAGCCCAGAGAAGGACTGAGTTTGATTTGGGATTTACTTTTCATTATATGAAGTAAAAAGTGTCCAGAGGTAAATTAGAAAAACAACATGAGGTTTATTTGCAAGCCTGGGTTAGGATTTTCAAAGTTCCACTGTCATTAGGCTCCCAAATCCCATTAAAATTCAGTGGGGGTTGTGTCCCCAACTTCTTTATATTCTTTAGAAAATCCCAATGGAAGAGGTTACTTCAGCATCATGGTCATGATGAAATATACACTGAGCAGGATCCCGGGTGTCCATACAATCCAGCCCCACTGCCACAAAAACAGAACAACTCTCATTCCCCAGCCAGTCAGGCTGAGGTCAAGATGCCCTGCTGATTTCACAAGCTTATTACAGAGATATCATTAAATTTTCAGCTCTCAAAGGCTTTTAGATTCAATTGCCTCTGTCTCTGCAGTATTTGCAGAATATAGCATGGAATGAGGAAGACATTAGTGGCTTCTCAATCCTGGACTAGTTGGAGGCTAGTTTGGCAGCTGGCACTTTACAGCAGCTCCAGGGCTGCTCTAAATTATTCTGAGTTGGCTATGGCCCCAAAGAACCCTCCATCCACCAGGCACTGCTGGAGCACAGCACCTTCTGGCCTCAATGCCTCCTCTTGGGAATGTCCCCAGCATGCCCCTTTCATCGAAGGATGGCATTGGAAGCTCTGCTAGGTCTATGTCAGCTGGGCCTTATGATGGGATAATCTAGCTGTCTTCTGTACACTTTGCACCATGAGAGCAATTCAAAGGGACCAGAGCAGTGGGATCAGGATTGAGCCCCGTATATCCAAACAGATGGGCTTCTGCTCCTCAGCACAGGAAAATGAGAAGACAGGAAAGAAACTCTCAAACACCCTGCTGATCTGATTCTGCCCCCACCATTATCATTGTAAATCAAGAGAAAACCCTGCTGAAAATAATTGAGTCACATGAATGAAAAAGGGAGAAGAATCAAACCCAGTATTTCCAGGGAATGGGACGTTAGTGCTACTTCCTACCGCCTAATTGCCTATTTTGGTAATCTGTCAAGCCTGGGGGCTTTCCTTCTGGTTAAAACAAACCCTCAATTTGTTGGAAGTATTTTTCCCCTTTTTAGAAAAAATGTAGCCTGAAATATTCAAAAAAATGCCAAGCAGTTTCTAATACAGTCTCACCTAACTCCATAAAAAGAAAAGGAGTACTTGTGGCACCTTAGAGACGATGAAGTGAGCTGTAGCTCACGAAAGCTTATGCTCTAATAAATTTGTTAGTCTCTAAGGTGCCACAAGTACTCCTTTTCTTTTTGCGAATACAGACTAACACGGCTGCTACTCTGAAACCTAACTCCATAAGAGTTTTTGAAGTCCTCTGGAGGAGGGGAAGAGATGAAGAAATATCATGACCTATTCAATATGTAAATGTTGTAATTATATAAAGATTTTTTTTGAGGGGAGGATCACAAAGTCAAACATAAAGCTTCTTTCTGGAGATTCAATCAATGCATTAGTCATTATGAACTTTCATAAAAACAAAGTAATAATGCACATTTATGTTGCTGTTCATAAATATGAAGTGACAGTCTATGACTTAGCTACTGAAATGATATTTTTGAGCCAAAAAAGAATAATAGAGGAAATTGAGAAAGCAGAAGGGAGAGTTATAATAGAATTGGGCATTGGCATAAATATAAATCATGAACAGGAGATTGCTTTAATGCAAGATATGAAAGTCAGAAACTGAAGGTGTTAAAAAGATCATCCGCTCGTCTGGTGGAGAATCCCTTGGGCCACGCAACTTTCCACCGAAAAAGCCAAATCTACTCAAACTAGATAAACCCTGTTTAAAATTGCATGAGAAATAATATACCATTCAGGAACATCCTGCTTTCAAACTTACACATACAGTCTTTCAGGAAAATGCTGGAAGGCGAAGAAGTCACGTTCACCAGCTGGAAAACACTCTCTGCTCAATAGCCTTTGTCTGGAGATTTCCAAATGGATGTAGGAGTGGTAAATTATGCCATTAAAAATGTAATCCAAAGAACCCAGCTAATGATGTGTCCATGGCAGCTTGTTATCAGGGCTGCGGTGCATTTAATCATGGTGGAATGGGCTGGAGGCTAATGTCCTCTCAATGCAGAACAGGTGGGGCACGGGCAGTGGCTTCCTCCTATGCTTGCCTGCCACCATAGCTCGCTGCTTATGTAGAGGGAGCATTTCTCACTGCAAAGGGATGGCTTCACTCTTCCTGTCTGTTCCAGCCCAGGCCTCTCTGCTGTAGTTGTGAACCTGGAGCTAAAATCTGCCATGTGTGTGTGTGTCCTGTAGGAAAAGGCACAAGGATCCAGACCCAGGGCTCCAGTGAGCATTAGGCAGGGCCTCCAGTAACTCTCGTTGTTGCTTCTTGGCCCCAAAGGGTTGAGGCAACCAGACTGGAAGCCTAGATCAGCCCCCAAGCAAACCCGGTCGCACATGAAAGTGTGCGTTGGGGGCAGTACATTGAAGGATTCTGGAGCCGTCATAAGAAATGCAGTTGGAAACACATCTTCCATATCCCTTCCATCCATTCTGCTTGGTTCTGTCTTTCACAAGCAGAATGGATCAGGGAACCTTGTCTTGGCTGCTGCACCTCCTACACACACAAACATACATGCGTGCAAACTTACTTATGTGGCTTAGGTATGAAAAGCCCAGGGTTGCTGCTCAGGGCAGCACACCCTCTACACTCAACTTTTGATTCTATAGAAAATCCTTGTGCCGTATCTCCTGAGAATCTTCCATCTCTTTCGTCAAATAATCCTATGAACATTCCCCATTGCCCTTGTGGTATCTTCCTGAGGTAGGTACCTGCCATTGTATTGATAGGGAAACAGGGAGGCAAAGCCACTTGCCCAAGATCACACAGCAAATAATTAGCAGAGAGCAGGTTGTAGGACTATGCTTAACCCATTACACCAAACGTTGCTGAAGCAAGTTTTTACCTGTTCTGCATCTTATTGTTTCTATCTATAAAGTGGATTTAATGACAATCCTTTGCACATACATGGCACTTTTTCGTCAATAAATCTCAAATGTGGGCATGCATGTGTAGCCCCATTTTACAGATGCGATAACTGAAGTGCAAAGAAGTTAAGTGCCATGGCCACAGGGACACAGAAAATGTGTATTGTGTTTTGGAGTTGAAACCAGGCATAACGGATATTGCTCCCTGTTGCCTATAGTGGTGCCCAAATTTGTCACTGATGAGCACAAGGATACTGAATCGGGTTAGGCTCTGATCTATTTTAAATACTGGGGGTAAGTTTATGAGGGATGGATTTGTAGTACTTGCCTCTATTCAGTATAATAGTCCTCTTGTCATGAGCTGTCTCCTTAGCCTGCTATTCAGTGTGAAAGCTAAAACCATATTGGGCTACCGCCAGCTCCCGACACCAAGAGCTTGGCATTAGTATGTACATTTTTTCCAAGGAATTTTGTATACAAATAGAGCTGTCCAATGTTCACCTTGCCTGAAAACCAAGAGCACATGACACAGCTGCCAAGCTGCAGCGGGTGGCTGTTTTTAAGGCCAATGTACAGTTATGGAGAGGACTCTTGGATAAGCATAAGGAAAGTGCAAAGGACTGATTTAGCTGGGCATGTTTGGCACCATATAATACTATAGTGTGTGTTGCTACTATTTGGCCGCATGGCCTCCATAGAAGAAAATATCTGTGAAAAGTCACAGGCATCTGACGGGCTGCATTGACATAGGCCCTTGCAGGCTCCTCTGAATAGGTGTTTAGCCTGAGCACACTCCTGAGCAGGGTAATCCAAAGTTTTTTTCTTGTATAAGCGTGTGGCCCTCCCATTAGCTCTCCTTTGCTCTATACCTTCCATGCTCCTGAGTTGTGGCTAATAAAACCTTCCTGATCTCACTGCCAGAGGAAGTCAGCAAAATAGCTCTGCTCCGTTACATAGCATCCTTGAACCCTACCCTCAATCAGAGTCCTTGACTTCACTCCCTTCACAGTAAAGCTCAGCAAATAACACCAGAAAACTGGGGGGGGGGGGGAGGAGGAATTGTTTGACTCAATTAAAACTGAATTTTTTCAGAACTTTTGGCTAATAAAAAAGTCAACAAAATTTCATTTTGGGTCAGATGAAATGTTTTGTATGACACAAAATGAAACATTTTGTTTTGTTCCTGGGCATGATAATCTTTTGTAAATACGAGAAAAGGAAATGAAGGGCTGGATTCCAAAACCAGTACATGAGGAGGTGTTGGTAGTACACCCTCTCCTTATGCACAGTGGCCCAAAGTTAGGGCACTTGCTTGGGGTATGGGAGATCTAGGTTCACATCCCCCAGATCTCCCCCCTCCCCCCATGAACCAAGCTATTTGGAGTGGAAAAGGAATACTTGTGGCACCTTAGAGACTAACAAATGTATTTGAGCATAAACTTTCGTGAGCTACAGCTCACTTCATTGGATGCATTCAGTGGAAAACTGAATGCATCCGATGAAGTGAGCTGTAGCTCACAAAAGTTTATGCTCAAATAAATTTGTTAGTCTCTAAGGTGCCACAAGTTCTCCTTTTCTTTTTGCCAATACAGACTAACACAGCTGCTACTCTGAAACCTATTTGGAGTGGGTCTCTCTCAATTTCTCCTATTAAAGCTGTTCCACTCGGTGTAAATAATCACTGGAACAAGAAGAATGTAAACTTGGGGCTCTAAATCCCAGGGTGTGCTCTAACCACCAAGCTACAGGGTCAGTCTCTCTCTGCTTGAATGACTATTCAAGGATTTTATACAAAGTGGAACAGCTTCAACAGCAGAGACAGACAGACACTCCCCTCCCCCAGAAGGCAGATAGCCTGATGGCTAAAACACTTAGTTTTAGGGAGGGAGACCAGAGTTCAAGTCCTAGCTCCTGTGTGCTGATTTAAAACTATCTCCTACTTTCCAGCTGAGAGCCTAACCACTGGGCTGGTGGGTATAAAGGCAGGATCACCAGTTTCTTTATGAAGGGTACCTAAGTCCCCATGGGGAATCCAGCACTCTCCAAATTTTTTGTCTGAAACTATTCACCAGATTTATCTCAAATTTGCTAATACTGTTGGTCGACCCAAAACTGCATTTTTCAGCCAGAAAACTATTTTTCTGGAATTAAAAAAAACAAAAAACAGTTCTACTTCACAGTAACCCATCACCCCTATTTTTACCACTAGCAAGAGTGCATTTTTTGGAAAGCAAAAGACTGGGTAAAACAGACTTGGAGCCAAGTGATTCAATAATATGTAAGCACCTCAAAACTCTGACAGTGACCAGAGCCAATGAGCACCAGCATCCTGAATATCAGTAATCTTGCCAACTCTGCTCCCCCCACTTCTGAAAGCTCTACCTCCAGGATTTAGAGAGGCGTGAAGCATTGCTGATTAGCTGGAAATGTGCCAACCTTTCTGGAAACATGACTTTTGGCAAAACAACATCTCCCTGGTTGATCCATAGGGCCTGATGCTGATCTGTCTCATGCCTGCATAAATCAGCAATAACTCCATCTGGAATGACACTGGTGTAAAACCAGCGACAGTGAAAAAAGAATCAAGCCCCAGGATGTGCCACCTGGTAGCGGGATACTGGAAGGCTACCTATATTCATGTATTTCAGTCTGAGCTCTCCTTTCTGGTGGAGGCTGAATTAGAGAAGCATACTTCAGAATGAGTCGGTATCAAGCAGTATATTCAACATGTATGGTATAAAAATGGCCTGGATTTAGGCTTTTTGTTCTGTGTTTGCACAGAATCTGGCAAAATGAGCTCCTGGTCCAGTAATTATTTCAGGGAAGTGCCATGGCCTATGCTATGCAGCTCATACTAGATGATCACAGTGGTCCGTTCCAGACTTTGAATCTGTGTCTGGGCTCTAAGGCGCTATCACAAAACAAACCAACAATAATAAATCCTGTAAAATTCCACCGATTCCCACCACCCGGTGATGTGTGTGAATTGTGTCCTGACCAGGTGCATCTGCTTGTTTGAATAGAGAAGCTCTTCTTTCCATGCTGTCTTGGAGGGTCATATAAACCAGAGTGGGCTAAAGGACGTCTCCCCTCTCAGACTTTTATGCCATTTTGTTCCTGATTTACACTGGGACATTAAGTGAATCAGAGTTCCCCATCACTCGACTGGGATAAAATCTGGATTTACAGGATGGGATTCTTAAAGTTGCCTAGGCAATTCACATGCCAAATCCCCATTGTTTTGGAAATGGGCATCTGAGTCCCATTGGTGGCTTTGGAAATCCCAGCTGTAATGTGCAAAACTAGGGGAGTGTATTGGCTAATTAGCACATTAGCCAATTTAGCTTCCCAGATTCAGCTGAAAACCTTCGTAAATGTTTCAGGAGCAATGCTACTGTGCACTTATATTGTTTTTGTCATGCAAGGATCTCAAAGAGCTTTACAAATATTACAAATATTACTTGTGCCTCACAACACATCTCCATAGCAGTAGCATTATGATACCATGGGTAAAATGCAGCACGGGAGGGAAAAATTACTCATTGACTTGCAGAGAGTAGACTCGATGAGCACACAGAAATCCTGGCTCATGCTACTTTGGTCTACCCAATGAACAACACTCCTTCCCTTTGCTTCTGTAGTTATTGAGGAGATTTTCAAGGCCAATGATTGGTCAATAGCTGAACAATGTTCATTGCTTAAAGGTGGCAACAGCATAAAATGTAGTTTGATGTGCTTGCCATCCTGTTATATGCCGCTGTCTCTGTACAGTTCATTATTTGCTCCTGCATGGGTGTGGGTACTCAGGATACACCAGTCTGACAGGCTAACACACTGCAGAATAAAGCCTTTACCCCCCCCCCCCCCGTTCCCTCTAGCATTTCCAGCCATATTGATGCTTCAGGATTTTCATGCAGTTGTGTGAAGGATCCATCTCTTCCTTAGAAGAAAAGGAGTACTTGTGGCACCTTAGAGACTAACAAATTTATTTGAGCATAAGCTTTCGTGAGCTACAGCTCACTTCATGCATCTGATGAAGTGAGCTGTAGCTCACGAAAGCTTATGCTCAAATAAATTTGTTAGTCTCTAAGATGCCACAAGTACTCCTTTTCTTTTTGCGAATACAGACTAACACGGCTGCTACTCTGAAATTTCTTGCTTAGCAATCAATCAATCAATCAATCAATCAATGTGTTTAGCATCTGTCACGAAGGGAATGCTGTAAAAGCATTCGGCACATCCGAGCTGCATGACTCCCATTCGAGTCAATGGGGAATGCACAGCTAAAATCTGACAGAATGCTTTGAAATTATCTGCCACCACACCCCCGATCCTGCTGAAGCCTCTTCGTGAAGTTTCCCCATTCAAGTGTGTTCCCTGTGTCATTTCCATAAGGTGAAAAGAAGTTCAGAGGAACTGTAGACTCAGATTAGCCACAAAACCAAATGCTTTTAACTTCAAGGCCAAATGGTGCCATGACTGACTCCCTCCACATAACCCCAATAGCTGAAGTGGGGCTTACAGGTTGTAAAGCCGGAGCACTGTTTGGCCTGTAGTGTCCCAGGTTTATGGTAACGAAAAGCTGATGTATTTTTCTAATCTTAAACTAACCGTGAGTATGTTTGAAGAGCTGTGTCTGCTTTGCTAATGCCATCCCCCCATGGCTATCAGAGACTACTGAAGTCAGTGCTGTAGTTTCTTTCTGTGCTCTAACAAGTGCGGGCACTTGATGATTCCATTATTTTTAGTCGCCGGCACCTTTTATTGGTGGTATCTGCATTACAGTATGCCAGGTGCTGTACAAACACGTCGTAGGAGACAATCCTCTGCCCTCTTACACTCTAAAGAGACAATGGGCGAGGGGGGCACAAAGGCATAAAGCAGGGAAGTGACTTGCCCAAGGTCACACAGCTGGGCAGTGGCTGAGGTGGGACTAGAAGGCAGATCTTCTGAATCCCGGTCCAGTGAACTATGCACTAAACAATATTGTTTAAATGTTCCTTTGTCACTGGGCTGTGAAAAACAATCTCATCTCGCCATTAGAGCAAGGGATTAAGTAGCAGCTCCTGGGTTCAGTCCTGGCTGTGATCTTAGCTCTGCCTCAGTTTGCCTGTTCTTAAAAAAGAGATAGCAATACTACATCTCTTCATGATCCAGCGGATTGGGCACAGGTCTTGGAGTAATGAGAGCAGGATTTTATTCCCACTCTGGCACTGACTCACTCTGTGATTTTGGATAAAGTCCTTCAATTCTCTGTTCCTCCATTTCTTCCATCTGTAAAATGAAGGTGCTAATGCCTGTACTATAAGGGGTTTTGCAAGGTTCAGTTAATAAGAATGGAAATATCACAGGGATGGGCACAGTTCATAGGCACTGAAATATCACAGTGAGGGTCACAGTGTAAGTGACTAGTTTTGTTGTACGATTTCTTTATTTGCAAAGTACTTTGATATCATCAGATGAAAGGAATACTTAAGTAAAATATTTAGTATCATAATCAATTATTATCAGGCTGAGCTGAACTACTGATCAAATAGTGAAGCAGTACAATGATTTAGAGACCGATCTAAGCTGATGAAATCCTTCCATTGATTTTAATGGGCACTGCATCAGACCCTTAGTTGACTGTGCAAAAAAGGTAGGATACGTTTAAACCCATTTCTTAAAGGATGTTCTAATATTTATTTTCATGATTTAGTGGAACGTAATCAGTTTGCAGGCACAGGCTTGTCTGACACGTCTGAATCATTGTAGAAGCTACTGGAGTTATCAGCCCCATTCCTATTAATGTAGGTGAATGTCATATATTTAGCATTTTGTCACATCAGCCAGGGAAAGAAGTGACTAGGAAATAGCATTTGCCTTGTTTGCTAACTGCCTATTTAATTGCACTCGAACGGCATATGTAATGATGCTCCAAAGACTCAGGTTCATTGCAGGGCATCATGAAGGCAGGTGAGCATTGTAAGTTTCAGAGTTCTCTTAAGTTCCTATCTAGAAGACCAATAGAGCAATAGAGACTTGGCCATGTTATGAATATGGAAGAGTTGGGGGCGGGTTTTACAGTCAGTCTCCAAAATATGTTTTCCACTTCACCAGGAGACTCATTTACTCAGTTGGTAATTATTACATCTGTAATCCAAAAATGATGAGGTATCCAGTTCCCGTGTTACCCAGCGGGACTACCAAACTTCTTTGGGGTACCGTACCTTGGCAGGCACCAAAAAAAAGTGTAGGTCAGGTGTCAGGTACCTGAATCTGATGCCTAAAAGTGACTGAGCTCACACTGTCATAGATTTTTAAAAGGTGGCTCAATGAATATGCTGATCATCTTTTTTGGGGGGTGAGGGAGAGACAGATGCATGCTGATTAATTCAGAGTCATCCTGTAGAATGAGTGAAATCTAACTAATTTGTCAAAATAATGACCTTTGGACATGAATTAGGACATCCTGACTTTGGAATCTCCCTCTCTCCAGAGAGGTGATGGAGCTCGGTGCTACAAGGTGCTTGTTTTGCAGTGTATAATGAGGCATGAAAACTAGCAGCAGCAGCATGTGCTGATGGCAGGAGGCATGTTAGAGCTTTATTGATGTTTTCACATCTGCCTGGCAGAGGCAGTGCTTTTATCTGTCAGAGCAGGGTGGCTGGGAATACCCGGGGTTATGCCCTTTCTACAATCCCACCCTCCCCCCACAAACCCGTGCAGCACATTTATGCTCTCTCACTGCTGAGTTTTGTGCAGTTTTTCTCCCTCCTGATTAAAAAAAAATTATCCCCAGGGGCCAAGGGGGTCAACATCCTACTCACTGCTTCTCTTAAGGGGCTATGGATAGCGTGCATAGAAAGCAGACAAGAGTGAGGATGGGCAATTGTCAGAAATTAGTAGTCTGAGCACATCTGTGTGCAGCAAGGATCAGGCAGATCTTTTGGTGGGTTCACCAAAAATAGCCTGATTTGTGTCTGTGGGCCAGACTGTGAACCCCTTCCTCACAGTGATCAGCTGTGCAAATAGAGGAACTGACTTCAGCAGAACTACTCAGGTGAGGAACTGAGGGAGGGCAGGGGAAGGAGGGACTCACATTCAGGCCCCATTTTTTTTCTTCTGAAGGAAGGTGATACAGTTGCATACAATTGTTCCCAAACAGCCCCATTACCTCCTATAATTAAGAGTGCAGCCTACCATTCCAGCACTAGCTAAGTGCAGAGAATCAGGGTCATCAGTTAGATTTCCATTTGATTGCTACCACTGGGAAGTGTTGTTGCTTTGGATAATGTACTCCTTGCTTACCAGCAAGGTGTTAAAAACAAAAGCTTGGGAATTCAGCTGTATGAGACAGCAGCTCGCAACTCTGACCACTGCTGCTGTCTCATACAGCTGAATTCCCAAGCTTTTGTTTTTAACACCTTGCTGGTAAGCCCCTTGCAAGTTTCAAAGTTACTTTAACAGTGAATGTGAATTGGAAAACATGTACTGGCTGGCACCTTAGCCTGTCCAGATCTGCTGATTCTGATCTTTCCTAGGTAGGTTGTGTGCTAGCAACTGCGCTTACACACTAAGTTACACACTTCTCTGCAAGGTGATTTTTGACTTGAGTCCTAGGTCTCTTTGAGAACATCTTTGTGAATTTATCTCACAGCATCCAATCTCTGGCAGATGTTAGCCCCATCGTCCCTACACTGGGATGCCTGAGTCCCTTATTATATATTTTTCCCAACAGATTGTCTCCATTTTCTACTCTCCAAGTGATATAATTGAATCCATGCTTCAGGCAGACACAGCAGAACTCCTTTTCCCCTGTGCCAACCCCCATACCAGGGAGTGGAATTAATCTGGAAGATTACCTTTGAAAACATCCTATTATCCAGGCAGAAATCATCTCGTCCTTGTAGCTGTGACTTCCTTAAAGGCTGATGTAGCAGGACTGGCTAGATGCTGTCCATGCTGGAGACTTGAATCATCTTTTCATCACATAGTGAGTGCCTCCCCTGTCTTTTGGGCCACACAGTTGCTCAGAAGAATGGTTGCATTACATAGGTTATTTCAGCAAGATTTGGCCATTGTTCTATTAAGCACCAGCTGAGGGATGATCTAAGTTCAGGAGCAGACTGTTGATCTCACCTCATGGGGCAGTGGAGTCTGAGAGCACTCTCTCCTCTTCTTTCATCTTGTCCTTCTCCTCTCCCTGCAGCTTCTTTTTGCTCACCTCTCCTTGGTCCCTCTCCTCCTGTAAGTACCATTTATTCCTTGGAGCTCTGGCTTTATACTTGGCTTAGGTCATATAGTTTTCCAGTGGTGTCCGTAGTTAAAACTTGTGTATATTCTTGAGAAGTGAGTTAAAAGAGCAGGAGATTTCTGGGTAGACAGCAGGAGTGCTGCTGTGCGGGGATTTCAGGGTCTGTTCAAAGCCAGCTGCCGTTGATGAAAGGGCTGGATTTCAGATCAGATCCTTGGACACAAGTGTTGCATCTTCTCTGTTCACAAGGTCAGCACTTGCTCAGACTGGTTTCCCTAGTGTACGTGTGTGGTGAGCAAGCTGGCATTTTTCTGGCCTCCATTTCCATTGTGTCTGAGCACCTCACAATCTTTAAGGCATTTGGCCTGACAGCACCTCTGAGGGAGGTGCTCTCATCCCCATGTTACAACAGAGAGGCTTGCCCAAGGTGACACAGGAAGTCTCCAGAGGATCCTCCTCAGGCTAATGCCCTAACCGCTGCACAATCCTCCCTGTCACACTGCTTTCAATACATCTGTCGGCAGAGCTTCATCTTCCGTCTCCAGACGTAGAAGTGTCACTGGTGAGTTCTCAGCAGCCCCCTGTCACTGCAGCACAGATGGGATAATTAAGCAAACACTCCATGTCTAGAGATTTCTTGGAAGCTGGGAAAATGAGCATCTTGTCTAAAGAAATGGCAGTGCTTCCAGTGCATGACGCAGTGACTGAGATGAGAGATGAATGATTTCACGGAGCTGTGTGATGCATCAGCTGGGTGTCTTTTTCTAACAGTTTGGAAATCCAGAAACATCAGTGAGGATTTACATTTCTCTTTCCTTTCAAGCTGTAAAGGGAAATAGATTTTTATGTTGGCCTGACTGTTTTTCCTCTGCTTCTCGCTGGACCACATGGAAGCAGCCCTGCTTCATGCAGGAATAATGGGCATGTGTTCTTTCGCCTCATTTGATTGTTTGGGATTTTTAATTAAGTTTTGCATTTGATTGCATTCAGCGCTGAAGGCCTTTTTAAGAGAGGATTTCACTGGGGTTGTCTTTTACCATGGTAATAATGACATTAGTTCCAGACAGACATTAATCACAATTCAAAGGTTGATCTTTTGCAGTAAGTGAAACAAACAAATAAGCCTTAGAATTGCATTTCCAGTTATTCTAGGCAGATAACAAGTAGAAAAGTTATTGGCGCTCATGCTGCAGGGCATAAACTGGCCAGCAAGGGAGTCAGGAAGAAATTTTCCTTTGTGGGTTGTTTAAAGGGCTTGTACAAGGTTTGTGACAGCTATCATTTTAGCTGGCAGACTGGGGAGTGAACCATGAACTTCCTGAGCTGGGATTATAAACTGCTACAGTTTGAGTTAAAGAGCAAAGGCTCCCTATCTGTGGCAGCAAAAGACTCCTGTCCTCTGTGGATCAGGCATCAAGGAGGACCTGTAATACACATTAACCAGTGAATTACACATGCACCCAGTTAAATCCCATGTAAGCCCTCAAAATATGGCCCAAGTAGTGTGTTGGCTTCATGTTAGACCTTTCATGTTAGACAGGGATCAACTTTCACCCTTGGCAAGGTGAATTAAGGAGAGTTCACTTCTGGGCCTTCTTCAGAAGCATCGAACACAGCCAAGTGTCAGAACTGGGATACAGCACTAGATGGACCATTGCTCAGGTCTGGTGGGGCCCTTGCTTTGTTCCTCAGTCAAATGAATACAGTGTTTAAATTGTTTAGAGAATGGATAGATGGAGCCCTCCTCCAGCCCTTCCCCCAAGGACAGAGCTAGGTATAATGAGCATATATATGGTTAGGTATCTTCAATATATCCCTAGAAGATTTTTCTAAACATTATGGGTTATTCTGAGTTATCCACAACTATTACAATGCTGATTTGAATTTGCTCAAGGAGCAGAATTATTGTTTGTGGTTGGTGCAATCCATCAAAATAGCCTGCTAAGGCTAGATGGGGAAATGTGTCTCAGGAAAATGAGAAGAAAAATAGCCCATTCTTTAGAAAGACAGGCTTGTTAACATAATTGTAATATATATGACCTCACTGCCTGCATGGGAAATCCATTGGAAATTCTGTGCTACACAAATACTGTAAGGAACCAGATGGTGTGCACCGCTACTGCTGTGGTTAATGGGCAGGATTCACTGTAAATATCATCCATGAGAGTACCATGAGGTCCAAGGTCAGGTTAACATTTAAGACTCTTGGGGCCCATTTATTCTGTTGAAATTAATACAACAGTTCTGGGGAAGAGGAATTTCCCCCAAAGGCCACAGAAGCAGCTGCTAAGCTGTTACCCGGAGACTGGTGTAATGCAATGGCTAGGGTGGCTTTCTGGCTTCCTTTCTTTTCCAGGGGCAGAAGATCTTGTGGTCTCACCCTCCCATAGGTACCAAGTTTCTAATCTGCCGGAGATGCTCCCCCTCGGCTCTGCCCAAGACCCACCCCCACTCCACCACTTCACCCAAGGCCCCACCCCTGCTTCTTCCCACTCCCGCTCCATCCAGCCTCTTCCCTCCCCCACTGTGCCCCTTCCCCACCCAGTTCCACCTCCTCCCCGGAGCACACTGTTCCCTCGCTCCTCCCCATCCCCTCCCAGTGCCTCCTGATACCACAAAACAGCGGTGGGGGAGGCGCTGATCTGCGGGGCCCACAAGCGGGCAGGAGGTGCGGGGGGAAGGGGAGGTTCGGCTAGGGGGGCTGCTGATGGGTGCTCAGCACCCGCCATTATTTTCCTGCGGGTGCCCCAGCCCCAGAGCACCCCTGGAGTTGGCGCCTATGCACCCTCAGACCTACTCCCACCCACCAGTAGCCTGGTGCCACCCAGGGAGAAAATGCACCCCGGTGTGTGACCCCTTGCACATCCTGCCACCGCCACCCTCCCACAGTGGAGCTGCCCCAGTTGTGCAATCAGAGGATTTCCCCAGCTGCAGAGAAAGGACAAGAGTTGGTTCGTTATGAAAATGGGTCTCTGAGCATTGACGGACAGCCACACGGCTCCATGGTACTGAATCGTTTCTGTCAGACGCTCCGGTTGGTCTTTTCCAGGACACTCCCAGCCACGTCTCCCCTAAGCCCAGCAAGGCCTGCTGTAGAGTGCTAGGGAGAGTGAGATATTGCCTGAGTTCCACGCTCCCTGTTGGAGCTACAGATGAAAAATGTCATGAGCACGAAAAGGGAATCTTTCCTCCCAGCGAGTTTTTGCTTTTTATGGGATGAGCAGATCTCAGTGAACAGATGATTTCTTTTGGTATTGAACTTCTAGCTTTGTTTTTATTGTTCTACAGGCAAGTGAAAATAACACATACTTTACTCCGTGCAGCTATGAGAAAGTAACTCTAGTTGGGCATAAATCATATAACCAGTAAATCCAGCCTAATACAGATTTGCTATTTTATATAGAATAATAGAAATATAGGGGTCTTCAGAGGTCATCTAGTCCAGCCCCCTGGGCTAAGACAGGAACCAAACATACCTACACCATCTCTAACAGGTGTTTGTCCACCCAGTTCTCAAAAACCTCCAATAATGGGGATTCTACAATCTTGGACGCCTAATCCAGTGCTTAACTATCCTTGTAGTTAGAAACTTCTTCCTAATATCTAACCTAAATCAGTGGACATGGAGAACAATTAATTGATTCATCTTTACAACAGCCCTTAACATATTTAAAGGCTATCAGGTCCCCTTCTCAGTCTGCTTTCCCAGTCTGAATATGCCCAGGGTTTTTTTTAAACCTTTCCTCAGAGGCCAGGTTTCTAAACTTATTATCATTTTTGTTGCTCTCCTCTGGATTCTTTCCAGTTTGTCCACCACTTTCTTGAAGTATGTTGCCCAGAACTGGACACTGTACTCCAGCTGGGGCCTCCCTAGTGTCAAGGAGAGTGGGACAGTCACCTCCCATGTCTTACATACAACTCTCCTGTTAATAAAGCCCAGAATCATATTAGCCTTTTTTTAAACTGCATCAGATTGTTGGCTCACATGCAATGTACGATCACTAAAACCCCCAGAAAAGTGCGGCGCAGTACAGTACAAGGCATGGTAAAATGAGCAAATATTATGGTTAAAATATTTTGATATCATTCATGAATTATTTGAATCGAGCAAAAATGTTTTTATGGACATCAACCAAATCACCTAATGGAGTGCTCATGGAATGGGGTGGGTCAGCATGAAATTTTAAATTTGCACTGATCTGCCTAAAACAAGAGAAGTCTGAAATACTCTGTGTGTGGCACCCATTTTATTATGATTATATACAAAACCAGTGTAACTGCGGTCATGTTACTAGTCTTCAAATACTTGGCACAGTGTGGACCACACATATGTGGGGCAAGACCTGAAACCAGTTATTGCTTCTCAGCTAGGCAGTGCTTTTAGCACATGGCCCATAGTAAGGGGAAGCGCATTGATGCGCTTAGTAGCATAGTGCTTCAGCCAGTCAAAATGCCTCCTGAGACTCTCCAGTTATACTGGGATGAAGTAGAAGTAATTTGCAACACCCCTTTATGGGTGCATGTCCCCTCTTCCATATGTGGCCAGCCAGACTCCATCCAGTTGCTCCCAACTTGTACCCCCAAGTTTCAGACACAATATGAGCAACCTTAACACAGGTTACACAAGGCAGGGGTGAGTCCTTATTCCCTTCCACTCCCCAACACAACTTTTGTTAGACAATGGAGCCTGTATTAGGAAACTAAAGAAGGATTGAGCCTCCCCGTTACAGCGGGGGTTGGTCTGTATGTCTGGACACAGTTTTCCCTGTCTGTGTTTAGTCAGTCTAAGCCATTGTATTGTTCACCAGTTCTATTTCACTTGGAAGCTAAAGCTGGAGACAAAGAGGATGTCTCTGTTTCCCTCTTTTCAAGATCCGAAAATCAAAAGCACTTCCTCTCACTGTACATCATTCCTCCTCTTAATCTTTACATGGGGGGAAAATATCACTCATTTCAGGATTAAAAACTATTGGTATTGAAGGAAATGCTGTTGTTCCATACCAAAGCAAAGCCCAGAGAGTGCTTGCAGTTTTCAAAGCGCGGAATCTGAAAAGGGTATGGAGCATAATTATCCAAAAGACATACAGGATTTGTACATTACAAATTATTGTGCCTTCTGCAGTCTCAAATACTAGGGGACAGGGTCAAGATGGCAGCTTTGATTACGTGTAAGACAGCAGTTGACTTTTTTTTGGCACTTCAATGTGATAGCGCCTACATTTCAGTGGCTTGCTGGTTCAGAGAAGTGGACTCCAAAATGCTCATTGTTTTGGCCATGTTGTGCTGGTACAAACCCATATCCTCTGGCTCATTTCATGCAGGAGCCTTGGGCGGACAGAAAGTTGCACCCTTTCCTTTCCAGCTGGAATGCAGGAACAGCAAGGTAGCCAGCAGCAAATCAGGAGTGGTGATTATGGGTAGGGTAGACAGCAATCAGAATGAATGAGCCATTTGAATTCTCTTTGTTGTTTCCTGAATGTCAGGAATATAGTTTCATCCTATTCGTCTTCAGATATGACCATGTCAGGCCTTCACTCTGGGTGTGTCTCCTGTTCCCTGCTACAGACTGAAAAGTTGGAGAATTGCATTCTGATAACAATTAAATCGGAGGTAATTGATCTATCAAGACCCTATCCCTTCCTCATTATTATATAAAACAATCTTCACAGCATTCCCTGTGGGTGAAGGGAATATTATTTGACAAACACAATACAGAGAGATTAGGTGATCTAATCAGGTCATCTAGGAAGTCCGAGGCAAAGCTGGAAATTGAACCCAGATTTTCTGAGTAATAGTTTAGTGCCATAACCACAGGTTCAAGCTCATGCTCCTTCCCTGCAAGTGAGAGCAGCTTTATGGCCTTCAGTGGAAATACCCCAGATGTTCTTAAATGTAACTGAGTTTAGAATGTGACCTATAGCTCTATGGCTGGACTGTAGTTAAACTGACTTTCACTGCAGTGAATTGTTGTAGCTAGTTGCTTCAGTTTGAGTTGGAATTGGTCAGAGAAACTTCAATAGAACCATATTATGTCAGAATATGAAGTTCTGTCCAAATCAAATAGCTTCACAAAATCAGGTTGATTTCACCGCAGTTTTGTTTCTGAAGCAAACTGGGGTGGGGGGCAAGAGTAACAACAGTGTTGGACATTTTGGTCTGAAAATGTCAGAACATCTGGTTCCTACATTTTCAGAACAGAACACTTTGATTTTTCATTTTTAAGCAATGCTTCATTTCACTCTTTTATTCTGAGTGGTATTGTATATTTTAATAACAAAGAATTTGTAAAAAAGACAAAATTGAAACAAAATGACTTTGTCAAAAGAGAACATTTTGATTGACTTGAAGCTATTTTTTCTTTCAAAATTCTCCATTAGGCAGAATTTTGAAATTTTTCATTTTCATTTTGATTTGGAATGAAGCCAAGTTTCAAAATCGTTCACAGATTAGAACTTCCTCCACAAAGCTGTAGCTGCAGTACTGAGAGGCAGGAACCGCTGAATACCAGAACTGTACCACAAGCTGGCTACTATCTATGGTGAGAGCCAATTGTTTAGCGGCTGCAGGTAGCTCATAAACAACTACTAAACTATCCATGATAGGAGTGTGCACTCCTGCATGCCTGTATGTTCCATCCTGTCTAACTAAGGATCAGCTCCTTTGGCAAAATTCACTTGTGTGCAGTGGGTCAGTACACACATTATGCATAACTTAAGTCCCGGAAGATGCATAGGCATTTGCTAACCCTCTACATGGGGTGAATTTTGGGTCATGTCAGTAGTAAAAATACATGCAAAAAATAAAATTGAAGGGAAAAAATCTGCAGAAATGAAATATTCTTGATCGAGGTTAAAATAAGGAGGTGATTCCCCAGGTTTTTAACCAGGGGGCTTTCAGTTAGTTACACCTATAGACTTCATACATTGTGGGTGATCCATAACATTCACAGGGGAGGCAGCATGCAGCTAGAACTGGATGTTTGCCCAGAACTATAAGTCCTTTTATTATGTGCTACTGCATATTTCACTCAGGTATATTTTGCTTGGGATAATGTATTAATGTTTGCCACAAAGCTGCAGAACAAAATAAGATTTCCTTAGGAATTAATTGGAAGCAGTGTTTTCCTAATCAGTATTCCCTAAAATGTGCTCAAGGTGCATTAGCACATTAGGAAAGCAATCAGAGAGCTGTCTTTTATCTACATGGGTCTCTGCTCAAGTCCATAGAAGCAGTGGTGCTGTTAGCTGGGATTGGAAAACAATATCAGTGGTGCAAGTAAAATCTGTTTCTTACTGGTACGGGTGTGTGTGTGTGTGCATGCGGGGGACCAACTAAGGGGAGGGGGCATGTGACTTCCCCACGTGACTCTCCATGTGACTCCTCACCATCTCGCCGCCAACCCAGGGCCCTCATGCTCTTCCCATCCCAGCGGGGAAAGGAGCAGAACTCCCAGCCCTGCCCCTCAGCCCTCTCCTCCAGCGGGGCTGCTGCTGTGGTACATAGACGGAGACGCAGCTCTCCTCTGACGGCGCTGCTGCTCTGTCCTTCTGGTACACCGTACCAGCTATAACTAGCTTGCCGGTACGGCGTACCGGAGCGTACCGGCCGACTTGCACTGCTGCACAATATGATGGGGTCACAGAATAGGGAGCTACTGTGCAGAACCTTTTCAAATTGGAGAAAACATTTAATAAATACATAGAGTGGGCTAGAAGGTATCACTGTGATCATCTAGTCTCACCTCCTGTACAACAAAGGCTATAGAACTTCCCTGGAAGGATTCTTGTTTGAATTAGAGCATATCTTTTAGAAAAACATCCAGTTTTGTTTAAATCAAAACAATTGATTTAAAAATTGCCCGTAATGGAGAATCTACCACAAACCTTTGTAAGTTGTTCCAATGATTAATTATACTCACTGCTAAAAATTTGCACCTTATTTCCAGTCTGATTTTTTCTTGCTTCAGCTTTTAGCTATTGGATCTTATTATGCCCTTTTCTGTTAGACTGAAGAACCCATTATCATGTTTTTGTTCACCATGTAGATACTTATAAAAATGATCAAGTCACCCCTTCTATTTGTTAGGCTAAATAGAGTGAGCTTCTTGAGTCTACCACTATAAGACATGTTGTCCAATTCTTTAATCATTCTCATGGCTCTTCTCTGAACCTTCTCTCAACATCCTTCTTGAATTGTTGACACCAGAACTGGACACAGTATTCCTGTAGCAGTCACAACAGTGTGAAATGCAGAAGTAATATAACCTTCCAATTGCTGCTCAAGATTCCCCTGTTTATACATCCAAAGATCACATTAGCCTTTTTGGCCACAGTGTTGCAATGGGAGCTCATGATCAGCTGATTATCCACCATGACTCCGAAGTTCTTTTCAGAGTCACTGCTTTCCAGGATAGAGTCCCACATTCTTTATGTATGGCCTACATTCTTTGTTCCTAGATGCATCACTTTACATTTGGCCATATTATAACAATATAGTTTACTTGTGCCCAGCTTACCTTAATCACCTTATTAGTGATCTGTCCTCTTCATTATTTACCAGTCACCCAATCTTTGTGCCATCTGCAAACTTTATCAGTGATGATTTTATGTTTTCCTCCAAATCATTGACAAAAACGTTAAAGAGCACAGGGCCAAGAACCAATCCCTGCAGGAGCCCAGTAGAAACACACCCGTTCTAGCCAACCTGTACTTGAGAAAATTGGCTCCCCATCTACTGAGATGAAGGCCATCCAAATTTGATAGCCCCCTTCCAATAGAAGGTAGACCAGTGTTCCACAAAATCGAAACATTTTGCTTTATACCACTTACCTATCCGGTGGTTCACTTCCAGGATCTTCTGCCTTCTGTCTTCCTTTGCTTGTAGGGCAGGAAGGAACTCCAAGAAGATCACTAAAGCATTCTTCTCCTTCAGTACCATTCTGTTGTGGACCAGGATGGTAGGCAGTCTTTCCCAGTAGTCAGAGCAGGAGTCAGGTCTACTGAGAGAGCAGGCATCCAGGTTGGGAAACAAAGCCAAGGGTCAGCACCAGAGTTAACTGCCAGTTACCAAAGCCAGGGGTCAAGCCAGAGTCAGAGTCAGGAATCAAAGCTGAGGGTCGGAGCCAAGGGCAGATACCAAATGCCAGGGACAAGGGTCAAGCCAGAGGCAGAGGCAGGACTGATAACTGATGGTGGAAGTGAGATAAGGGCAGGAACTGGAGGACAAGCAAGGATCAAGCATGGGAGCAAGAGCACAGTGGGAACAGGAGTGAAGGCAGGGTGAGGTAGAAGCCAGGAGCAGAGCAGAAATCAGGAGCAGGGTTGGGTACAAGAAGCAGGCACAGGCAGGGTCCAATGCAGCCACAACAGAAAATCATCTTGTTGCTCAAACAACTTCCTGTGTCTCCCTCTGGCTTACATACCGTAGTTGGACCAATCAGTGAAACCCAGGCAGTCCTCCAGTAAGGGATCCCATGGGTGGTGCCTTGGCTGAGGCTGTAGTCCTAGTAACTTCTCGGCCTAGTGGGTTTCAGCAAACGTTGGGTGGAAGTCACTATGCAGCAGATGGGTGGGCACTCCCAGGCCTTTATTCAAGACATGGGACATCACATGTTCTGAGTTCTCTGAAGTTATCTATAATCTGTGAGATATCCCACAGCACAATGTTATTAGTACTAATATGCACTATCACCAATGAATCCTTGTCTGTCAGATCTCATGTTACATCACCATCCTGTAGGATGCAGAAACTCGCCTGCAAGGTGTTGAGCACCTTTTGGTTTTGCTCTGCTACAGATGATTCACATGACCTTGGGCAAGTTGTTTCACTTCACCTTGGCCCAGATTCCCACCTGTAAAAGAGGAATAATGATTGTGCCCTCTTACATGGGGTGGGGTCACAAGGAATGCTTGCAAAGCATTGTGAGTAGAACCAGACGAAAAAAAGTTTTGACATTTGAAAACCAAAATATTTAAATTTGGAAATGCTGCTGCAGTGCCTCATGGAAGTTGTAGTTTAGGTGCCTCGAGCTTCCATCCTCCTATATAGGCTAGAGCAGAGGTGAGCAATCTACGGCCCGCGGGACCGTCCTGCCCGGCCTCTGAGCTCCTGGCCTCTCCCTCGCTGTTTCCCCTCCCACACAGGTACGCCGCTGCTTGGGCAGTGGGGCTGCGAGCTCCTGTCGCTCTGAGCGGCATGGTAAGGGGGTGGTTGCGGTGGCGGGGGGGTTGGGTAGGGGGTCCTGGGGGACAGTCAGGGGACAGGGAACAGGGGGCGGTTGGATGGGGTGGAGGTGGGGGGTCGGGGAACAGTGGGGGTTAAATAGGGAGTGGGAGTCCTGGGGGGCCTGTCAGGGGCGGGAGTGTGGATAGGTTGGGGCAGTCAGAAGACAGGGAGCAGGGGGGGTTGGATAGGGGGTGGGATCCTGGGGGGGTGGTTTGGGGTGGAGGGTCCCAGGAGGGGACAGTCAGGGGACAAGTAGCAGGAGTGGTTGGATGGGTCAGGGGTTCTGAGGGGACCGTCAGGGGGCAGGAAGTGGGAGGGGATGAATGGGGGTGGGGGCCAGGCTGTTTGGGGGGTACAGCCTTCCCTACCCAGCCCTCCATACAGTTTTGCACCCCAATGTGGCCCTCAGGCCAAAAAGTTTGCCCACCCCAGGCTAGAGTCTCTGGCCTACATGTCCACTGATTGTGCCCTAATGGACAGGTGCATCATAAGAGTCCCTGGGTGTGGTGCAACATGGGAGATATAGCTCATGTGAGGAGCTCATAAAAGAGAACAGGGACATGAGGCAACTGAACTACAACACCCATATGATACTGGATCAGCATTTCCAAATCTAAATATTTTCAGTGTGAGCCATTCATTCTTTTTGACAAAAAAAAAAAAACAACCCCAAACATTTTCCTGGAAAGCAGATGCCTTCCAGAAAAAAATTATTTTTCAAAAAATACTGCTTTCCATCAAAAAACAGTGTTGATGGAAAATTTGCATCCAGCGGCAGTTGTGAGATCCTCTGATGGAAGGTGATACAAAAACAGAGTACAATGCTCAATGAATGTACGTATTTCTTACTCAGTTCTGGTGCACCTACCCATGGTTAGAAATCATGAGCCTATAATCTAACGGTCCTTAAGAAAGCCTCATAGTTTATACATATTTGCTGTCTCCTCCGCTTTCGATGTAACCAGAAGGAGCCTGTTCTTTTTGTTGCAATATCAGCTTTCATGCTGTGTGCTGGTCCCCCTGGAACGGAAACTGGTCTCCCTTGATTGACTGCCACATGGGAGCAAAGGTTCACTAGGTCAGAAATGCCAATCTGACATAAGCCCATTTTGTTTCCTTCTTATTTCAGAGCACTACTTCAGGGAAAGAAAACACAGAAAGACTCTTGCATTTTTTGCTGACACTTATGACATGATCAAGTGCTTGGGATGAGGGAAAGCAGCCTGCACAAAGTGTAGACATTCACATTTTTCCCCCTCTAGAGTAAATAAATGTTGACAGACCTCACGGCAACATCAGATATAGGATTTGGCTGGAGTTAAGTAGCTGAGCTTCAAGCCAGGCTGTATATTTTTTACTCCCGCACTGGAGCAGCGCAGTTTAGGATATGTCAGCCACTGACACACAGGTACTGATAGTTGAGGAGACACTGTATGTGGAGTAGCACCTCCCTCTGCAAATAGCACGGGAGTCAATGGTTCTACTTATGGGAGAAAGCTCTACTCAAGGGCGAGTGAGGGTAATGAAGTCTGGCCTAAATTTGATGCAACTTCTGTTTCCTACTCCTTTCCTTCTAAAATAAAAAAAGTTATCTTCTCTACAGGGAAATGCTGTAGCTCGGGGAGCAGATGTAATTATTCCTGATTCCAGCATCCTTTGGTGTGGTCAGGCAATGTGCTACCACCAATAGGTTTTTACTATTAGATTCTGATCTCCTATGGTTTGGGTTATGATTGGAACCAAATCTAAAGGTGTATTTTCTAGCTACACAGTGATCGTGGGTCCACTTTACCTCCTGTCTTGCCACCCTGTTACTGTCAGTCACTTGTCCCTGTCTTGCATAGTTTCAGGCTGGGGTCAGTTCCCAGACTTCACAATCGTGTATCTCATTCTTCCTCTGTGTGCTAAGTATCCATGGTTAAAGGTGACCCCACATTCCCCACGGCATTTACCAATGTCTTGCAGAATAGGGATGGTAATGAATTCCTTCTTTTGCACCTTGATACAAAGCTTAAGTGCCTCCTGGAGTCTTTCAAAGCTCAAATGAGTTTCATTTGTAATTTTCCTGATCAATCACTTTTTCCTCGTTATAGAAAGGCTGGAAAACTCTCCTGTTCTTCAAATTGACAGCGCTGATTCAGGCAGGACTCATTAATATAATTTATCTTGCTAACTACTACTCCTTATGCTTGTGGGCTAAGCGATGTGCACCATGCTAAATCATCAAATGTCTGGTAAACCTGCCAAGGTGGCAGTTATGTATTTGAAATGTACAGTATAAGGAGAGTGGTGCTTGCATTGGGAAAGGATTACTGTCCTCCATTGCCATGAATTAAGATTAGAGCCCAGCGCATGGTGCATTCCTGAAATATAGACTGTCAATTGGGAACTGGAGACTAGCTTTCCTAATTGTCTGTCCCTCAAGATGCCCTAATCTAAAGTCTTCATAACTGACCTATGTGCTTCTCGTTTTCATAGACTTATTAGGTGTCTCTTTGTAAAAGAGCCAACAGAATTACTGCAGGAGGGGGAAAAAACAGTTTCCTGTAAGGATTTGTAATCAATATCACATGGGGGCTAAATGATGCTAATGAGGTAGGAAAGTGTTTCAGTCTCTAGTGCTGCTGTGGGCTAAGAAAGAAATGCGGTACCCTTCCACTGTAAAATACAAAATGCACTATTCATCCTGCCTTCTTTCCAGACCTGAGGAATCCACTCAGCCCAGTAAACTAACAAAGGCAGGTCTGACTGGCTGGGGAATTAGCCATCCAAGGTAACATTTACCCCTGACGGTTTCTAATAAGTATGAGAAAAGCAGAGAAGTGCTATTAAGACAGGCAGTGGGGCCAACTATCACGATTCTTCACTGCCCAGAACTCACAGAGGCCTTTATACCTGTGGAGAGTGGGTGTAGAATGATACCAAGTCAGAATTCCTCTCTCACAACAGTGGCAGTGTTTTACACTTCCTTCACGGGCCCTTTGCATGGTGGTACACGATGACACTGATGCAAATCAGCGCAGGATCAGGTGCAAGAAGTTAGAGTGAAAAGTGTGTGGGGAATCACTGCCTGGTTGGAGGAGTGTCTGGCTTTTGTTGATGACTTCTGCTGAACAGGGATGCCACGGGCTTAGGGTTCATTTGCTCAGATAGGAGGATGGACTCTCCAAAATCCAATACCATCCACAAGAGGAAGAAATAAATTCCCATTTCCGTGTTCTATCTTATGAAAAAAAAATAATAATGAAGCTTCATAACTATTTTGCTTGCAATCAAAACTGAAGAGCTTGGAATGTCATAGAATATTAGGATTGGAAAGGACTTCAGAAGATTATCTAGTCCAACCCCCTACTCAAAGCAGGACCGATCCCCAATTTTTGCCCTAGATACCTAAATGGCCCCCTCAGGGATTGAACTCACAACCCTGGGTTTAGCAGGCCAATGTTCAAACCACTGAGCTATCCTTCCCCCCATGTGCTACTTTAGAGCGACAAGTTGGTTTCTTTTTAAACAACACAATCAGACACTTTAACAATGAAAAAACAAAAGCTTATGCGCAAATAAATTTGTTAGTCTCTAAGGTGCCACAAGTACTCCTTTTCTTTTTAATGAAAAGTAAGGTGTCTCGGCACAACAAAGAACACACCCTTTCAAATCTATATTTGCTTTCCAGGGAAAAGCTCCTCAGTTTGCTAGAGCAGCAACACTTTCAGGTTTCCAATGACACTAAGTGAGTTGGATGCATAGTCTTGGGCTATATAACACACATTATGCACAGCTCGGTCTGGGAGATTGGCATTTGTCTCAGGAAGAATGAGTAGTTAATTGGTGGGATTTTTGAAAGCACTCAGTGCTTCTATTCCCCCTGAAGTCAATGGAAGTTCTGCCATTAATGTCAGAGTTTAGAGTTAGGCCAATTTGAAAATCTCATCCTACAAATTTTGCAGGATGATTGATCCCCACACCCAATTTGCCTTAAATCTTTTGTTTAGTGCATTCATGACACGGCCACATACCTACTTCATAATTCTGCTGTATCGCTCTGTATTGTGCTGGTGACAAGCAGCCTCTAACCTCTGTTGCCCTGGTTCACTGGGATTAGATGTATGTGGCTCAGGGGAAGCTTGCTAAAGCTTTTCCAGCTGTTCACCAACATAAGAGAAAGAGGGGCGTTGACTGTTACAAATGCCATTTAAGAGACCATCCACGCAGGAGATAAAAGCTTTCCCATGTTAGAGATTATCTGGAGTGTCTTGTGGGAGCTACCTGTATCCTCTGTAAATTAAATGGAGGGCAGCTCAGCACATTTGTGTGGAAACCTGTTGTGATACGATGGTCCATAAAGCCCTAGCAAGAGAGTGGCACTGTAATGATGTAATGGCATTATTGTGTCTTGGCATTAGCAGTGGCCAGAGCCCAGAAGGGACTTTGATAACAGCACATTAGCAGCAAAAGAAAAGGGAATCCACCTCCACCGTCGCCTCCCGGCTTGTTTCATTTCTAGTGGGATAGAGCATCGCCAGCCCTGAGAGATCAAACATCAGAAGCTAGACCACAGGGAAATAAATCGTCAGGTCTGTGTGGAAAACATGAGATTGATTTCAGGGTCAATTTGTGCACACCTACATGTACAGGGTTCCAATCTTATCCATCTTGATTGCTGAAAAGCGGCTTTCATATTTCACATTTCATAGACAGATTTTTATTTAATATAGAGATATTTATGAGGCATCTACCTTTTAAAATGTGCTTACTAGTGCTCTGAGGTAAATAAACTTATTCTGGGCTGATCACACACACACAGTGCTCATTAACTGCACTCATGAGCTTAATGAACTTGGAGCTTCCCTATTTCTCTCTCAGAAGGTGAAGGGTGAAGAACAAGGACTTTACTGGGGACAGGGCATGTTGGTAGCTAAAGGTTGTGTATAGAATTCATGCTCTAGAAAAATGGTGGGTTGAAAGATCTGTGGACTGAAATCCATCTAAAACCATGCATACAGGTACAGAACAGGCAATAATAGTACAAGTACGTTGTCCCCATCAACTTTGATCTTGACATCTGTAGGGGTGTGAAGGGTAGTTCGATCTCCATGGCATGTTCAGCAGGGCTGGCCAGAAAACAAGAATTCCATTTTGTGAAAAGTGTTGAGGTTTCAGAATTTATTTATGTTTCGACATGGAACAAAACCAAGACACTTTGAAATTTTTGGTGAAAAAATGTGTGAGAGCACCCGCCCCATAATAGCTATGGCACTCCCTTGGGATGTGGGTTCAAGTCCTTACTCTGCTTGATTCACATACCAACAATCTAAAGAATCAGTCTCTCCTGATGGAGCTGTTTCACTTTATATAAAGAATTTAATATTCATCGCTTAGCGAAAGATGACTCAATAGTCTGGTGTCTAAGGCACTCACCAGGGTTGTGGAAGACACGGGACACCAAGTTCACATCCCTGCTCTGAATCTGGCACAATAGAGCTTTAAATCTGGGTCTTCTACATCCCAATTGAGGGTCCTAACCACTGAGCTACTGACTATTCTGGGGGTTCGCTCTCTCTGATTTTGACCAGAAATTCCACCCCAGACCTCAGAAACCTCCCTGATGAAAGTTCTGTCGAAACAGCTATGTTTCCACAAAAAAATTTGGTTTCAACAAATCTGCATTTTTGGTTTCAACAAAAAAAGTTTCGGCAAAAAATCCCCAACCAGTTCTATCTTTGAGTCCTTGACCTCTTCTGAAACTACCAAGAGGCTGCCAGTTGTGCTGCTGTTTTTTGTTTGCTTCTCATGTGCATGCTAAGGGAGGGTGACCAGATGTCCTGATTTTATAGGGACATCCCAATTTTGGGGGCTTTTTCTTATATAGGCACCTATTACCCCCTATCCCCATCCCAATTGTTTACACTTGCTATCTGGTCACCCTACCTGAGGGTGCTCAACTGAGACCCATCAAACTCATTTCACATAGGCCACAAAAAGAGCTATTTGCAAGAAGAAAACAGACTGACAGAGAAACTGCCTGGTTTTTGCATAACCTATATCCTTTTTCTCTCATCTGCTGCATTTTCTCTTTCTGCTTTAAGATGAACGGTTTGGACACGTCTGAAGTAAAACAAGGCAAAGATAATCTGCTTTTTTAATGATGACCTGTTTCTGAATGCCCTGGCCTGATTTATGAAAATGAAGTAGATGTCACACCATGTCTTGGTGCTGCTCTGTTGGCATTGTGAACAAACTGCAACCTAGCCATTGTGCTTATTCATCGAAAGGGCTGGCTGGGAAATGAATGATTAAATCATTATTGCTTTCTTCATTTACAGAGCAGTAAACGGGAGAAACTGGGTAACCAAACCACTCAGTCTCTCCCTGCCCGCCTGCATCTGTTTCTTTTTATAAATTATAATCTTAACAGCACAAGATCAAGGTATTTCTTAATCATTCTTGCAGTAGTGTTGGGGTTTTGGTTTACTCCCTATTTATGATAACCCTGGGGAAGCCAGAATTGAAGTCTATTTTCCTGCCAGTTTTATTTTCTCTCTCCATTGCATGAGCATTAATGAATTTAAAATCTGACTGCCTGATTCTCCTCTCACCCTGTTGTAAATCTGGAATTACTCCATTAAACGGGAGAGATTCTCACCCCCACTCTGGTTCCTTTATGCCGCATAAAAGGGCCAGAGTGGCCTAAAGAGGCCCTCAAAGCCCTATATCCTGCTGGGGAGGATTCCCCTGGTGCAGGCACTGTAAGGCTGCTCCCAGGGACCTCCTCAAGCTCCTCAGTGCTGGGGCATGGCAGGGACAGGGCTGGCAGTGGGAGAGGCATGCTGAGACTGCCGAGGTTCTGGGCAATGCTGCCACACACAGGACAACTCAGGGAGGCTGCTGTAACTTAGGGCCCCTGGGCTGCAAGCTCCAAAGTGCAGCTCCTAGAAGTCCAGTACAGAACCTCATCCCGGGTCTCACTCTCAGATCAGTGTCAGAAGTTACTTATACCCAGGAGCCACTTGGAGGTCTAGTTCCAGCTCTGTGGCCTTGGGAGACATTTAGCCTCTCTGCCTCAGCTTCCCCCTCTGGGAAATGAAGATACTTGATTAATTGCCTCCCGAAGGCGTGGAGTTAATTAGTTAAGACTGCGTAATTGCTTAGCATAGCTAATCGTAAGTGAGGCACTAGAGTCCTAAGCTAATGCACTGGCCTCAAGTTTGAGGAAGGAGAATCCCCATTTATAGGCCATTCATTGCAGTCGGTATCCAGCCTTCAGTGTGCAGAGGCAAGCTAAGTATCTGAGGCATTCAGCTCCCTGGCTGATTATTTTCCTCAGATCCACCTCAGCTTGAACTTTGATCTGCAATGACAGGTGTAAATGAGTGCTTTGAGGCTTTGTCTAATTTTTCTCCTCACGGGCATCCCAAGGAAAAGAGAGAACCAGCAAGATGCAGATGAAGCTCAGTAGCACACCAGAGATTTTCAGTGTCAGAGCGTCACTTAAAACACACAGAAGGATTAGGAGGAATGTGCAGTGCTAGTGGGGAATAGAAGATCCTCTCCTGCAGAGGCGACCGTAAGGTAAGGTGAGAGATGCAGCAGGAGTACTAGTCACTGCCTGAGGGCCCTGTGCCCTCCTGTCTGGCAGACAGGACATTGGAGAATACAGGTGGGAAGAATGATACAATTCATGTGAATGCAATACCTCTAGGGCAGCACTATGCCCCTTGTACAGATGCAAGTGGAAGGACTGCTCTCTTCCCGTGCCCTGGGGATGGAATCTACCCTACAGACCCAAGAATCCATCCATGCAGCTACAGGGAGGGGACAAAAAATATGGAAATGGTTTTGCTATTAAGCCCTTTGTATTGAAAAACAAAATACCAAGGATGTAAATTGTGCCACAAAAGCTGGCGATATTTAAATAACATTTAAATTCACTCAGCATTTAAACAGAAAAGTAGAAAATGGCATTAAATTCAGATAAGTGCAAGATTATGCATTCAGGAGTTAGAAATATTAAATATATCCACATAATGGAATAGAAGGTCTGGCTGGTAATGGATTGTGAAAAGAGTTCAGGGTTTTAATAGATCATTCCTTCAGATCATCAGCACTGTAAAGTGGTAGTTAATAAATTATTTGACATGTACATTTACTCATATATTTTAACTAGCTGTAATGAACAGGTCTTGTCGGCTCACCTAGACTCCTGCAATAGCTGCCAAAGCGCTTGAGTGAGATTTAGTAACTCTCAGCAGTATTGATAGCCAGGGCTACAGGTTATTATGAATAAAGTGTTGTCAGAAATGGCTTGGAAAGGACATTGTGTCCGACCCTTGTCAGACTCACAGTATTGAGGTAGGCTTGGGTTATGCTTCCACCCTGAGCTTTTGGATGGCAGATATGTCTTCTACTGAGGTCAGCTGCAGACTCACATGACCATCTCTTTCTTGGTAGACCCTAGCTCCGCTAACGTAGAACCTTTCGATATCAATCCATATGGCATGTCGGGGCAGCCTAAGAGATAAGTTAAGTAGGTGGTTGCCTAGGGTGTTATTTTTCCAGAGCACAGTGACTGCCTTGGACACTCATCAGCTGGCCAGTCCCATGCTCTTGTTCTCCGGTTAGAGTTTCTACCCATCTGGTTCATCCTCCTGAGGGTCAGGAGGTTTCTGTTTCTGCTCAGTCAGCTGCCGCAAGTCCTTGGCCTCCCAAATCCTTTGAACTATCAGCTACCACACCTCTTTGGAGCACTGCTGCAGCCAAGGAATTCTGGGTCACGTTTGAAGAAGTAAAGGCATCTTCTGCAGATGGTTGAGCAGACACTTTCTTCTTCTAGAGAAAGAAACGATACAAATAGAGGATCCGATTGGTACTGAGCTGGGTGTGCTGGTGGGAAAGAGGGAACAGAAATTGATGGGCGAGTCATTGCCCAATTCTGTCTTTGCCTCCCGTGTCCAGGATGAGGACATTGGGCTTCAGGCTTGGATTTACAAAACCAGGGGTGGTTTAGACAGATTTCCATTTCATTTGAATTGCCAGAGTTCAAAAGTGATTCAGAACGAAGTCTGGTCCTCCCCCATCTCTCGATGAAACTAATAACTTTTATCACACAACACACACACACACAGCCCTACCTTTCATGCTGTACATTAACGAAGGCACTATTTTATAACTATCAAATAATCCTTAGGGTGTGTAGTCTTTCAAAGAACTGCCCATGAAGTAAATTATAATAAACCTGTCTGGACTTGTTTCAGTAAAACTTTTTCAATCCGATTTGAGTGCTTTTTGTATCGAGAGATTTAAGACCTCACATTGATAAATGGAGCCCTATTGACACTATGAATACATACTTCCAAATATAGATGGATTAGAAAACTCCATCTCTGTTGAACAACAAAATACCATTTTCTGTTTGCTTTGCATATGCTTGTTTTACTCTGCGGTACTGTCCTCAAAATGTATTCTTATCCCTTATGAAACTGAAAAAAAAATGTTTCAAGGCCCTCAAACATAGCCTTATTTTAATCACAGCTCCACCATCACCAGCATGTTGGGTTTGTTTTGACTGTGAGTGTCCAGCTCTATTTCTCTCCTATCCCTCATTAGGGACTAGGTCATGTAGTCCTTACTCATGCAAAACTCCCACTGAAGTCAAAGATAGCAGGGCTGGACCATCCTAGAATATCCTACAAATCACTTGGATTCTGTATGATGCAGAATAGAGTTGTACAGGACTTTTTTCCTTACCAAAGGACAATATACTGAACTAACTTTTCAAGTTCCCAAATATAATTCCAGGCAAACAATGGTAGGTTAGCATCACCTGATCAGAGCCCAAAGTTCATCCAAACTGTGGAAGGCTGGGAAGCAATAGAAGAAGGGAGAAATGCAGTGCAAGAAGAGGGAAGTGTGATGGGACCAGAGGAGCTGGGGGTGTTCAAGAAGTTGCGGAGATAGTGGGAAGAGCAGGACAGGTCACAGAGAGGAGAGAAGCTACAGAGGAAGCATAGGAGGTCCAGAAGCTGTCCACACCACTCCACAGAAATGCACAGAATGCTCTCACAGATGTGGTGAGGACCTCAGCTTTGTGTCTTCTCTGAAAGGTGGCACTCCCAGAAGCACAGCACCCCTAATGCCATGCCTTGGTGTTGGTCCAGTACTGATTCAGAGGGAAAGAGCATTATCTACTGAATCATTAATGCTGCTTCCTGCAATATAGCAACCACCATCACCACTCTAAGGACATCATTTCAGAATTGATCAGGGAAATATGCCTCCTATTGAATATCCTGTGCAGGCACTCACCCATCTGATTTTCCTCATGTTTACATTACATTTCCTTAGACTCACACCAAACTGGAGGAGGGGGAACTTAATACCATCTGTCTGACTTAGTGGGAGATGGGACCATGACTCAGTGGACTTCCATCAGAGCCAGAACAAGTTCAGAGCCAGAGCCAGAGGTCCTAGTGGTGGGGCTGAGAACTGAACGGAGCTGTTCTTTTATCATAGCTCCCATTGGAAATATTTATAGCAGGAAAAGCCTGTTTGCTCACAAGTATTCCTAAACTATTCAGACTGCTAATGGCAAACCAGGCACCTTTCTTTTTGTTGCTAGTTGTCCTCAGAGTTTGGAACTAGTTCAAACCTGAATCTTATCTCTTCCTCCCTCCCACTCACTCAGCACAGGGTGAGCTTTATAATTTTGTACAGAGACTCATTAATTTTTCCCCCTTTCCCTTTTACAGGTTTCTGACAGATGTGACTATGTCTTTGTCAACGGGAAGGAAATGAAAGGCAAAGTGAATGTCATAGTTAATTTTACTTACCAGCATCTGACTGCCCCACTGGAAATGACAGTCTGGGTTCCTCGCCTCCCACTGCAGATAGAGATTTCTGACACAGAACTAAACCAGATCAAGGGGTGGAGGGTCCCTATCATTTCTAATAAGAGGTAGGTTTCATTAGTGAATGTTCAATCTGGGTTGTTCACGTGCCAAGCAGCTGACTGGCCAGCGGATCTGCACACACTCATTTGGCCTTAATGCAATTCCGGTGTAAACCTGAAGGTCACCAGACATTTATTCAATCAGCTGTCCATTGTACTTATTAGAGCAACAGGAACCACAGGTTGCATGGACCTGCACTGAAAATCAATTTCCTTTTATAGCACTAGTGGCTTAAATGGAAATAGCTTATTGGCAGGGTATGTGTTTTCACTTGTGCCATACTACAAGACATCAGCAAAGACCAGATCTATCTGGTCTGAGGCCTGGTAAATGGGATGCCATTGCTTAATTTATTATTAATGACCATTTATTAAGCATAATAATTACTAATTGTGTTTGCATCACTTATATATTCCATATGTATATTACAATAGGCCCAAATCAGGATCAGGGTCCTATTTTGCTAGATGCTGTGTAGACACAGTCCCTGTCCCACAGATCTTACAGTCTGCGAAGCCAAGTGGCACATGAAGGATGGGCCAGAGGGATATGGGTTTATATACACTGACAATTTTATTAATTACTATTATAACAAATCGATAAAGTAGGTGTGAACTATTCCCATCTGCCCTTGATTTATTGACTGGTTCCCTTGAAGCATCACAGTAGAAGGGTTCTGATGGAAGGATTTGAAGGCATGGCCTTGCAGACCTATTCAAAGAGGGGTTTCCATGCGTTAACTGGCAGCATGGAGATATTGGTATGGGCCGCTGATAAGAGCGTGGAGGAGATATTCATGTCCTCGCTGACAAAAGCACAGACAAGTCAGGCATCATAGACAGAGTGGGGTGAGTCATGGGATAAGAGGTGTGAAGGTGAAGATGAAAAGTTTGGACCTGCCCTGGGGATCACTGGAGGGATTCCAAGAGGCATGGGGTGGTCAGAGGCACAGGCAAGGAAGGTGACTTTAGAAGCTGCTTTTTGTGTGAACCAGAGGCATGGTGCTATGAAGACGAAAGAAACCAGGAGGCTACCGTCATCCTGGGGGGAGATGCGGGAATATGACTTCTGTCAGAAATGTTCTAGAGGAAAGAGCTGCAGAATTGGACGTAGCCTGGGTGGGCAGGGCAAGAGAGAGGAACGAGCTGAGGAGATACCCCAGCTCCCTGTTTGGATCCCTCTATCAATGCTTAACAAGCTGTTGCAGCCAGGCACATAGCCTCACACTCCTTCCTTGGGTTGCTTGATTTTTTTTATGCTGCTGTTTGCCCAGACCAGCCCGAGACAGCGATGATGAAGAAGAGGACGAGCGGAAGGGCAGAGGCTGCACCCTGCAGTACCAGCACGCCATGGTGCGAGTCCTGACACAGTTTGTAGCTGAGCCCTCCGACCCAGGTGGCCAGCTGAGCTCTTTGCTAGGCTCTGACTGGCAGGTCGATATCACGGAGCTGGTGAGTGACTTCATGCAGGTGGAGGAGCCCAGAATCGCCAAGCTGCAAGGTGGACAGGTTTTGATTGGACAAGAACTTGGAATGACGACAATCCAGGTAGGGAAAACTGGCTACTGGGCTTCCCCTCCTCCTTCGCCTTAGTGTACCAGGCTTTACCCTGCCCTACTGAGAACAGCACTCGGCGGTCATCACCAGGAGAGTGCCTACATTAGGAATAGGAGCATAGAAATGGGGTCTAACCAATCTCTCCAAGATCCAACACCCTCAGACCTGGAGCGGGACGGAGGATGAAATCTAAACCTGGATCCAGATCTGAATTTTACAAGTTGTTTTTATCTTTGTAACTGGATACACCAACCCCACCCTCCCACCTCCCACCACCAGAGCTGAATGCTTCAGGTGTCAGGGCTTCGAGGGACTCTCTTAAATAGGAAGACAGGAATTGGGGTATCGGGAAGAGACTACAAAGTTTTTTTACTGTTACGCTGGGTCCTGGGTTTCAGTCTGGTGGGGGTTGGTAGTATCTGAAAGTTTTTGCCATCCGATGCCTATTTGGAGGCCTATATCAAAAATGAGTGGTGGTCTGAGTCCACTGGGCACTGTGCTCACATCATCATAAACACCATGACTGGCACAAATGTGCTCCCTTGTTGGCAGTCTCAGTGGAGACGCCATGGACTGAATGGAGCTGAAGGCTGAGTGACCCTCTTCCCCTGAGATGGTGAAACTTTGAGTCAGGGTTGAGGCACAAGGGTAGGGAAGGTTGCATGGACAGTGTCCAAGCTGTGTCTATTCTGCAGCTAATGAGAGGTTTTTGTCTCAAGGGCTTTCCCCAGTCACACATAAAAACTAACATTTTAACACACAGGAATGCAGCCATTGATGGTTGATCATGCATCTATCACAGTGTCCCTTCTGCAACAGAAGCAAAGACCATATGTTTTGGCAGAAAGTGTAAAAACCTACATAATAGACTCATTGGTGCAATACTCTACTGGGTGGAGGGATGGGACAGGCTACTTTCTCTTCCCAGCTCTTGATCAGCCTATGCCCTGAAGCATGTGGGTTGCGGGCCTCAGTAATTTTTTCCCAGTGCATGTAACATCAGAATCCATTTTTGCCTATATTTGACTAATACTTTTTTGATACCAGATCCACAACTGCAGATATCACAAGGGAGGCTGCTGGTGAAATAACTTAATATTGTCAGGGCTTAAATTGACAAAGCAAGGCACTAAAATTTATATTAACTAGGGCAGGTTGAAGAATCAGGACAGAAATATGAAAGCCTGGGATTGAAATTATTTAAATTCAAGTTGTGTTACAGGATATAAACGTTACAGGGACAAGGACACCCACAAAGCAATAATAGCAATCAGTGCTCAGATAGTGTTTTCCAGCCAAGCATCTCTAGATGCTTTAGAAAGGATGAGAATAAGTGTCATGAGGCCAAACTCTCTGTTGGTGTAAATTGGCATGGCTCCATTGACTTCAGTGGACCTATGCCAATTAACGCTAGCCAAGAATTTGGACCATTAACTCCATTTTACAGATGGTGAGACTGAGGCATAGGGCGGTTAAATGACTTACCCAAGGTCACACAGAGAGTTAATGGCGCAGCCAAAAAAACAGAAGCTAGCTCTGCTAGCACCTGTTCTGGTAACCTATTCACTGGATGGGGAAGCGAGGTCCCAGAACTGAAAGGATAAATTTCCTATACGTACTCCCAACTAGACAACCTATCAGCAGGCATTGGGGCTAAAAGGAAGATAATCCCCTCATCTTCAGGTATGCGCATGACCCCAGACTTTCAGGACAGCCCCTTAGATATCTGCATATGCACATGTTGACTGCACTGATTGTCAGTCCTGGGGAAGTGGGCTTCTGGAGCTGCTACGCCAGGGAGCCTCAATAAAAAGGTTTTTTTTGTAGGCCTCCAAGGCTCTGGGACTTGCCATGCTTACTCCAAGTGCACATAAATATCTTGAGTGACTCTGAAAAGGGAATTTAAAGGGAAAGAAACTGATAGCCCGGTAGGTTTACACAAAAGTGTAGCCCACCACACAAGCATTGCTAAACTAAGCCCCCTTCTAAATGCAAGTCTGTGGTTAGTGGTGTCTCAGTCTGGCAACTTCTCCTTTCAGTATATTGAGATCCCTTTTAGTCATAACGAGCCTCCTTTGTATGTTTCCCTCCCATTGTCGCAACAGTCTTCTGCAGTGTGATCTTATCCTTTAGTTCCCCAGGGAAAGAATTTGGAATGAAACTCATTCTACAAATTGTCTACAAATTGTGTTGTGATATTTAGACTCTTAGTAAAAGGTTTTTCTACCTCTACCCCTCGCACCCATATTTTTTTTTTAGCTATTACCAATTAAATTGCACATAAGATTACAGTTACATTTATAATGAACGTAGAAAGGGTTAATAAAGAGAGTTGAGTGAACAATTGATTTTTCAGCGTGGTGGCTGAACTGAAAAATCTGGAAACCAAATCAATTACTTTGTAACTGAAACTGTTTTTATCACAGAAACCAAACCCCCAGAATGCGTTTAGTTGAACGAAACATTGCAAATGTCATTTGGAAATGAAATTCCAAATGGTTTGTTTTGAAAATGTCAAAACAAAACATTTTGTCATTTCCAGGGCAAAAAATATTTTTGCTGGCCAAAACTATTCACTGAGTTTGACCTGAATTCACAAATAATTTCAGTGACCCAAAATGTGCATTTTTAAGTGAATTTACTACTTGCTGAAAAAATATCACCCACCTCTATTAATAAATGATTAACAGATGTTCTAAGCATGTTACAGGTGTGAATAGCAGTTACAAGTGCATTAGTAAAAGGCGTTGTATATCAGGGATGGCCAACCTGAGCCTGAGAAGGAGCCAGAATTTACCAATGTACATTGCCAAAGAGCCACAGTAATGCATCAGCAGCCCCATCAGCTCCCCACCTCCGCTCCCAGCACCTCCAGTCCACCGGCAGCCCTGCCAATCAGCGCCTCCTCTTCCCTCCCCGCACTTCCCGATCACCTGTTTCATGGCATGCAGGCGGTTCGGAGGGGGAGGTGGGAGGAGCGAGGGCACTGCAGACTCAAGGGGGGGGGGTGGGAAGGGGTGGAGTGGGGGCAGGGCCTGTGGCAGAGCCAGGGTTGAGCAGTGAGCACCCCCCCAGGAACATTGGAAAGGTGGCGCCTGTAGCTCCAGCCCCGGAGTCAGTGCCTGTACAAGGAGCCGCATATTAACTTCTGAAGAGCTGCATGTGTCTCCGGAGCCATGGGTTGGCCACCCCTGTCGCATATGTTCGTAAGCAGCCTATTTACTTGTTGGACTCTATATCAGTTTATGATAATTGATTAACCATTTATTAACCTATCATTTATTATTAATGTATAAAGATAGCCTTGATATTAAATGTGTGCACTAATTAAGAGTACAATTGATTATTTGTTTGCATTACAGTAGCACCGGAGGGCCCACTGGGGATGCCGTTGTGCTGGGCGCTCTAGAAAAACATCCAGCGCTAATAGCGCTTTCTCTTTTCAGATACTGTCCCCTCTTTCGGACGCCATCTTGGCTGAGAAGACCGTGACTGTTCTGGACGAGAAGGTGACCATAACAGACCTCGGAGTCCAGCTGGTAACTGGATT
Organism: Dermochelys coriacea; assembly: GCF_009764565.3. Lineage (NCBI taxonomy): Eukaryota > Metazoa > Chordata > Testudines > Dermochelyidae > Dermochelys > Dermochelys coriacea. The sequence continues at coordinate 21,791,185 of NC_050082.1, forward strand.
GTCGCTCTCCCTGCAGCTCAGCCCAGGGAGTAATAAGGCCATCTTTGCTACAGCAGTAGCACAGGAGCTTCTTCAGTCGCCAAAGCAGGTACAAGGACCCAGGGCGTGCGCTGTGCCCTGACAGGATGCCACTTCTGAGCCCCGATCTACTCAGCATTTTCCGCCAGCTAAGCTGATGGATCAGGTGGCCTTTTGTTAATAATATTCTAGCAAAACATTGTAATTTATAGGCACCTACAGCTGAAGGTCACCAGGCCCTTAATAGAAAAACAACATTCCCAAAAAAAAAAGTCAATATGTCTGTAAAACAAAAATCCCAAGTGTCAACAAACAAACCCTCTCCGTCTCTTCGGTTCATAGCCCATAAATAACACAAAGCCCCATAGATGACCCAATCACATGCCATAAATAAATGAACGTAACCCGTCCATCCCACTGTTGGGCTCTCCGGCCCCATTTACTCCATGCAAATTAACACACCACCCCTCAAGCTCCAGCCGTGGCAGATATCTATGTCTGCACCGGTCTGGAGATAAAAAAGGAAAGAGCTCTTTATTTCCCCACAGTAAGGTATTGTGGTCCAGTTTCTCTCATTCATACTGGAGTAACTGCCGGTGTAGGCAGAATTATTCCAGATTGACACTAGTGCAAATGAGAACAGAGCAGGGTCTCTTGTGCTGTAAACTGCTAACAGATGGGGCTGGTCTTGCTATAATGCCAGACTCCTTCATCTTTAATTACTTGTTATGAGTATTTCAAATGCCCCTGAGAACCTCCTGTTCTTACTGACCCATGTGATGGAGGTTTCTTAAGCAAGGACTGATTTTTCAGTCACCCCTTGTCTCCTTTGTCAGGGCCCACAAGGTTTCTCACTTCCCTTCTGCTCATCCCCATCCCTCCAAAAGCCCCTGTTTCTGATGAGGACAGTTGGGTAGTGCTCCCACCAGGGTCCATCAGCTTTGTTCCGGCATTTGCTTGAGCATTCCCATAAAAGCAACACCAGACATTTCCTCCTGTCTGAGCTGTGAACTCTTGCTGGTCCCAGGAATGCCAGACTCAAACTCCGATCCAGTGTGATGCTCAGTCAGTGTCTTGCTTTCTCTTGCACCCTTACTTTGAAACCGCTTTGTTGGGGACCTGAGTGCTTGAATCAGGTGGTCTACTCATGCACTGGCACTCAGCAGCCCTGCGCTGTCCGCATTCACACAGCTTATTGAGTCTGAAAACACTGGATCATTTAACAAATTTGCCATCAGTGACTGGTTGATCTTTGTTCTTTCTTACGCTTTAGTCTGCATTTGAAATTACTTATTTTTTTATCCCAAAGTCATCAGTGGGTTTACACCAGGGAAGACCATGGAGTGACAGAGGATGAATTGGGTCCTTTATGTTTAAACACATTTTGTGCTTTAAAGGTAAATGATAAGGGTAAATACATTTGAATTCTGGCCAACTGGGGAGAGACTCTAATTCATCACAGGGCCTTATCCTTGAGCGGGCGGATGAGAAGTAACATAGGGCTGATGTCTTTTTAGCGCAATAAAAATCAGGTTCCCATAGACTTCCAAGAGCTAAGAAGATGATGCCATGCAGCTAGAAATAGAGCCAATGAGCCAATCCATTGCTGACATGTGGAGCTAAACGCACTACCTTGAAACTAGCTCAGAAGCTGGGTCTGATGGCATTTAGCCCCAGCATGATACACCACACCGACATTTCAGTTCCAAGAAATCAAGTCTGTTTGAATCCCTCTTCTGGGTGCAGTGGCACACTCGGAATGCTGACGAAAATGTAACAAACCAGAAATGAAAACGTTCACCCTGGCAGGGCTGTACGAGTTTTGATCGGCGCCCGATTACTCCCATTGCTTAGCACATTATATTTCAAAGCACATTCCCAATAAGGAAAGCAATGTGAAATTATTAAGTGATTATGCTGGTTTAAGCAGCACAGAGGGAAGATGAGAGTTGATGCCATAAATTCCATGTGGCCTTCAAGAAACATCTGAAGATTAATAAGCACACAGCCAGGATTTATGACAGAGCCAGCAAAGTCTTAGGGCCGGGTCCTGAAATAAAGACACGGGCAAAGCTCCCATTGAAGATGCTGGGAGTTTTGCCTGAGTAAGGACTTCAGAATCAGACCCTTAGTTAAAACAGCAGAGAATCCTATTACAGGGTAGGCTGTTATCTCCTGTGACCTGTATGGGTGAACCACTGGCAAACATGATTTTAAAAAACAAAGAAAAAGGTTTACTCTCCACATGTGCATTAAATTGGGATGTAAAACCAGCCTGTTGTTTTGTTTGGTTGTTTTATTCTTCAGGTCCGTCATCTACTCTTTAAATACATATATAATAGGTAGATGGTGGAAATGGACTCCCAATGGAGCTATACTGATTTACACCAATTAAGTATCTGGAGTGGGTGTGTGCATGTGCCGGCCAAGTTTTTTAGAAGCTACTAACAATTTTGAGCGTCTCTACTTTTGGTTGCCAACTTGAGACACCTTAAAAAGCCTGATTTTGGGGAAGTGCTGAGCACCTGCCCGCTGAAGATGAGACCCCCCTTTAAAGTGTCTCAAGTTGGCAACCAAAAACGAAGGGTCCCAAAATCACTAGATACATGTGAAAATCTATTGTCTGTGTAAGATGCAGAATTGGGACTCAACCCTGCCCCCGTTGAATTCAGTAGCAATGTGTCTGTTGACTTTAGAGAATGTGAAATCAGGACATCATCATTTTAAACGAAGGAGAGTGTTGCCTTGCTTGACATTTATCTTGAGTGTTTTGCTTAACCAACAACAACCCCCACTGACCCAGCTTGTGCAAAAATATTTTTATGCTGAAAGGCAAAAACAAAGCTCAAAGAACCAGAGCCACTGTTGCTTTATTTGCTAGATTAGGTGCTTTTAACATATGTTACATATAACAAGAGGAGACTTTGTATCTTAAGCAGTTAGAAATAATCTAATACATATTTTTCCATTTAAATATATAACTGCAGTAAATGAAGTCAGTAGCCAGTAATGCCTTTTGACGTGCAATTTATTATCGTGCTGAACTAGACTCCACGGATCTCAGAGGACACCATTCCCTTTTAACACTTCCAGGGAAAACAAAGCTTATTATCAATGCATATTTAAAACTAGTATTTTTATATGTCTCAGGGATGAATTAATTTTCTTGCTCAGCCTTATTTCTGTCCTGCTTATAAATAGTTTGTGGGGATGAGGGGATTGGTGGGGAGACAGTATATTTCCTTTGCTGATTATTCTGTATGCACGTGTGTGTGTTTGTTTCATATATTACAGGAAGCGGCCATCAGCTGCTGGGTCCAGTTCAGTGATGGATCTGTCATGCCCCTGGATATGTATGATGTCAAAGACTTCTCCTTGATGGCTACATCTCTAGATGAAAAGGTGGTCTCCATTCACCATGACCCTAAATTCAAGTGGCCTGTGATCGCTGCTGAGATGGAAGGCCAGGGGACACTGGTGAAGGTTGAGATGGTGATCAGTGAACCATGCCAGAAATCCAAAAGGAAGAGCATCCTCGCTGTTGGGAGCGGGAGCATTAAAGTCAAGTTCGGACAGAGCAACACCAACCCTAATGTTAGCAACAGCAAGCAAAGCGGGACTGGTGTCCACCTGGAAAACCATGCAAGCGACCGCCGTCAAAAAACCACCTTGCAGGACAGAGCTAGGTCAGATGGGCAGTATTACAGCAGCTCCTCAGTGGGCCGAGTGGAAGGCAAAGGAACTACTACAGACAGGTCTATTTTAAGTAAAAAAGAGGACAGAGAAAGCCTTCTGGATGATGACAGCCATCTGCAGAACATTCCAATAGACTTCACCAGTTTCCCTGCACAGGTGGACTTGCCAAGAACCAATGGGGACTTGGAAGAGAATGACCTTGTGCAGACACCCAGAGGGCTCAGTGATCTGGAGATAGGAATGTATGCTTTGTTGGGAGTCTTCTGCCTGGCAATCCTCGTCTTCCTTATCAACTGCGTTACCTTTGCTTTGAAATACAGGCACAAGCAGGTCCCCTTTGAAGAGCAGGAAGGCATGAGCCACTCTCATGACTGGGTTGGGTTGAGCAACAGGACAGAGCTTCTGGAGAATCACATTAACTTCTCATCCCAACAAGATGAGTGCATCACTGCTATTGACAGAGGGGTGGACTTTGAGGAGAGCAAATATCTCCTCAGCACAAATGCCCAAAAGAATGTTAATGGCCAGGTCTTCAGGTCATCAGAGTCCACATTCACTGAAGGGAAAGAACAGAAAAGTGAACCAACCGCCTCTCCTACCTCCAAGCGGAAACGAGTCAAATTCACCACCTTTACCACCATCTCCTCCGACGATGGGTGCCCTACCGTCAATTCCATCCTGATGAGTAGTGAGGATGATATTAAATGGGTATGCCAGGATATGGACCTTGGGGAATGCAAAGAGCTAAGAAACTATATGGAGAGATTACATGAGAGTGTGTAACAAGACACTAAGGACTGTTTTGGTTTTTGGTTTTCACTCACCTTTCTGCCTTTAATTTTGGGTATTGGGGCAAAAAAGTGTTGGCAAATGAGAGTCAAGTGGTGGATAATACCTCAGTGGAGCCCCAGAAAGCAACCCAAAACCAGCTAAGAAAGCAGAGATCTTGGACAGCTCATACAGTTAAAGTCTTCTCTGGGCTTGGAGACTGGAACAAAATGTGTGTGCACTTTCTGATGCATGGCAACATGGGAAAATAAACCTTAGCAAAATAATAAGATCTCATTCTCTGAGCTTTCCCAGGAAATCAATAAAAATAACAAACTCCAACACAGTTTGGATATTACAAAGCTCACACAGTTCTAATGTTCAATATCACAGGCTGTGGTTAAAAGCAAAAATCGGGCTCGGAATAAATGGATCAATGAAAGGAAGCTTGTCTTTCAAGACACAAAGCAGAGGACATTCAGCTGAGAACGTTAATTTAAAGCTGACAAACAACTGCAATATGAGCAGCACAGCAACCTCAGTTGCAGAGTTATGAGTTTCCAAAGAATCTAGGGGGTTATGGGGGGAAGTGACTGAGTTGTTTACAGACCCGCATGATCACCACTGAGAATGGATACACGTACAATTATATAATTGAACGCTCTCTTTTTAAGTAGATGCTGAGATAATAAACTTTGCTGGCCAATTTTCAGTATTTCTTAATTTGTAAAATAGGAGAAGGTATAATCTATAATCAACATACAGCTCATATAAAGGAAAGTTTGCTTTGGAAAGGTTTGAGAGACCCAAGGACTTTTAAAGAAGTCCACTCAAATTTCCTGTTGAAATTTGTATTCCCCAAGCATTTTCCTGGAGCACTCTCATTTGCTATCCTGGGGGAAGTTATTAGCATTGATCTGCTTTGGAAGTTTGGTGGCTTTTCCCTTCCCTGAGGTCCACAGTGCAGTTCTGCTAAGCACAGGAGCCATCAGAACTAATTTGATACTTGCTTTACCAGTTGTAATTTACCAAAGTTGGCCACTCTTGGGTAAGTATAAGTTGTGCTGAACTCAGAAACCAATAGGGACCGGCTCTTTGTTCTCCTTCCCCTTTTGAGGCTAGGTTATTCGTTTCCATTTTGATCATGCTTCTTCAGACCCACTGCTGCGCATATTTATAGGGCAGCATGAAGTCCATGGAGGAGCACTATACACCCTAATAGCTGAACGGCTAAGCTTGGTAAATAATATTTGTTTCACCCAGCGGTGATGATTGTCTTTTCTCATTCCTCTTATATGTATATATAGTAGAATTCCAGCCATTGCCCTCTGAATCTGAAGTGCCCTCCTGTCCTAAAACTGGAGTCATCTGTTTGGTCCAGGATTAATCACCAGTGGCAAAGTGCCAAGAAACTAAGGTTTGGTTTGGGCCCCCAATCTCCATTTGTTTTCCAGACTGAGCCCATGTCTTTAGTTGATTACAAAGTCTCTCACAGCCACCAAACCTAGGATGTCCAATTTAATACCCCCATCCTACCCACAAACGCCTTGATTGAATCTATCTGTATTTAGAATGTATTGTAGATTGTAAGAATGTAATATATATTTATAAACATACCAACTGTGAATAAAATTTGCATTTCGGTGGGCTTCATCTTTTTTCCTACTCTGAGCTCCTCTCTCTCTTTGCATTCATTTACCATAAAAAGAGACTGTCAACAATGTATACAACTGTCCTTTGATTAAAGGAACATGCAATTTAAGGATCTCAGCACAATCCAATTACAAACTCTTACATCTTGTAATGTGGTGCTTTGGGGAGGGGAGATAAAACAACAATGTCGACATATTATGATTAAGTATATTTTGCACTGAGTCACCCTTTCGAGATTTGAAACTCTTTGCAAATAACACTCATGTATATTTCTGCCTGGAGAGCCTGTTGCATGAGATGGGGGTAGTGTTCGGTTTGGGGTGGGCAGAAAGAGAGCTTACAGATATTGGCCCTTGTTTCTATTTATAAACACTCCTTTGAGGACAATCTGATGAAGTGAGCTGTAGCTCACAAAAGCTTATGCTCAAATAAATTTGTTAGTCTCTAAGGTGCCACAAGTCCTCCTTTTCTTTTTGCGGATACAGACTAACACGGCTGTTACTCTGAAATTTTAGAAGAGTAACTTGGCACATCTAGAGATGGGGCAAACATACCGGGAAAATGTGGAGGATAATATTACTAGATGTTAGTGTAGGCCTAGAATGTCATAGTGAGTGTCTCTACATGGGTCAGGTTAATGAGGCCTCTTGCTATATATTGGCATAATAAATCAAGACCTGTATTTTTGAAGCACACAAGTGGACACCCTCTGAGGGTTCAGTGTTCAGTCTATTAAGAGATGTTTCAGGCCCTGGAGACAAAACAGACCCTTAAATTTGCCACTTTTCTGAAGCTCTACCAAAGCTTCTCCACTCATGAGCAACATGGGCTCAGAGGATCAGGGCGAAATGAGTCAAGTACAGGTCGTCCTCATGGGCCAACCTTAGCACTACAATAAGTCCATTAGATCCAGATCTGGAAAGACTTGAGCAAAGAGTAATATGTCTTACAAGTTTCAGAGTAGCAGCCATGTTAGTCTGTATCCGCAAAAAGAACAGGAGTACTTGTGGCACCTTAGAGACTAACTAATTTATTAGAGCATAAGCTTTCGTGAGCTTATGCTCTAATAAATTTGTTAGTCTCTAAGGTGCCACAAGTCCTCCTGTTCTTTTTATGTCTTACAAATAAATTATACAAAGCTCCCTGTGCTGGAACTTCTCACCTGGAAACCCTTGAGGCAGGCTGGATCAATTTTCACTTACTTTCTTATAGTTACAAGTTCCATGGCTATAGCAAAGATGGGGTGAGCTGGAGTGTTTGGGATGTGCTGCTTTGTGGGGCCGTATTGCAACCAAAACTCCAGCAGCCGAGCAGTTGATCTCACTGCATGCGGAGGGGAGAGAAAACCATCCCATTAGTATCGGACCAGAGGAGCCTCTTGCAAGAAATGTAGTTCACAGGGAGATGAATTACCCTGTTGCCGAGCACTGAACACACTGCATTCCTGTGGAACCATGTCCTGAGCCAGTCACTGTCAAAAGCAAATCGCTGTCATGTGGATTAAGCATTGACACTTAAGAGAGAATGGTGGCTATCGGACCTGGATAACCAGCTTCTGTGACACAGAGCAGAGCTCCTTGTAGTCATCAGCGAAGTCGTGTTTGGAGCAGTTTGTGAGATTTCCTTACATGTGTAGGCTCCACCTACACTAAGATCATTTAGCAGCCCCCCCATCAATATCTCTGCCAGTGCTAAAACAATGGGGGGGACTAGTGTAGCATTGCTACTGACCACTTTTAACTCCATGCCATCTAACTCTGCTCAGAACAGATCTAGCTGGTCGTAAACATGCCTGATTCCTGTCTATTCTACTACTATCGATGTCGCTAGCACTAGTGGAGCTAAACCAGCAGCGAGGGGATAGCTAAATACTCCATGTACCCCAGGCCCTAGTGGCACTAATTCTCTGTTTCAACTAGAGCGGGAAATGTGTTTTTATTGAAAAATTTCTCAAATACAGGATGGAATTTCTGGTCCAAACCAGAAGGAAAGAAAGAGAGACCCACACCTGTCTGTGATGTGGGAAATGAAGATTCAAAGTCCCAAAGTCTCATTTACACTAAGGCCCCTTTCCACTACTCTGGTAGTGTAAAGCAGGCCTTAAAGTGGATGTAACTGTATCTGCTGTATCTACACTGCCCCAGTGCTGCAGTGGTGCCACTGTAATGCCATTATATAGCTGCTTCCTACATCAACAGAGCTAGCGTAACCCACACACCTCGTGGGTGTGGTGTTCTGTCCCCTCTAGTGGCACCGAGACTACGCAGAGCAGTGGTTCTCAAACTTTTGTACTGGTGACTCATTTCACATAGCAAGCCTCTGTGTGCAACCCCCCCCCCCGCACCCCCGCTTTTAAATTAAAAATACTTCTTTACATATGTAACACCATTATAAATGTTGGAGGCAAGTTTGGGGTGGAGGCTGACAGCTTGCGACCCCCCTCATGTAATAACCTCATGACCCCCTGAGGGGTCCCAACCTCCAGTTTGAGAACCCCTGACTGAGAGAGTAATGAGTCTGCTACAGCCTTAGCTAAGGGCCACATGGCTTTTAGCTCATGCAGTAGACACTCATGCATTGAGGTCCCAGGTTCAAGCCCGCCCGCCAACAACCGGAGTCTGTCGGTGTTACACTAGGTCATCCTAACTATGGCACTCAGGGCACACACTCTTTCACAGCCCTGAACAACATAGCTAGATCAATCTCATTTTTAAGGACAGACCAGGGCCATCTTTTTGTTGTGTGTTTGTACAGCACCTACCACAATGGAGTTCTGGTCCATAACAAGGGCTCCAAAGAATAATAGTAATAATAATAATAACGTAACTGAGCACCAAGCCCACAGCAGCCTCCTTGCAGTAGGTGAGCGCTGAGTACACAGCGCTGGGGACGTGTTGCCGCAGCCACAGAATTGTTGGTTGCAACTGAATTCTTGCACACTTTGTTCCTCTTGCTCCTATTTGCAGGATGAACAAGGGTGCGCTTTGCTGTAAGCTCACTTTGCTTCACACCTTGTATTTCCAAACAAAGCTGCAGCAGGAGCCTGGGGGAGTGAAATGGGGGATTATTTATCATTTTTGCTTTCCTGATTATCATAACTGTTAATTAATTATGCTATTTGGCTCCTCACTCTGTACAGTCATCTCCTCACATCCTCCCAGCAGCGCTCTTAACCACAGTGGCAACAACACGCCACCTTGGCAGGAGCATCTGCTCAAATGGAGCTTATCCAGAGAACGTCTCTTTTTAAATAGCTCAGGAGGGGAACAAATAGCTCCATTCCCTGACAGTCGTGCCAGGTGCTATGGCTCTGCATCCTCTTTGCAGTGTGGGTGAAGTTCGGGAACAGCTGCTTGTTCAGGATCTCGTCACTAGATACCCAAGACCTGGGGACTCAAGGTGAATCATCACCAGGTGAGCTACACTGTTTCTTAGAGGAAGAGAAAAGTGGCTCAGCAGAGCAGCACCCCTGGTGGCCAATGCCTGCAACAGCATTTATCAGCATTTCATTAAAGGCTAATTGCCCAGGAAGTCAAAGGCCTTGCTAGCAACTTGCCAGAAAACCAAGCACTTCACATCAGTTGCACATGCTAATTTAAAGTAAATATTAGCTTCTCACAACTACCATATTTGCTTGTGCTCCTGTGTCCCTTGCTCAATGGCTAAAAGAAAATCCTTTGAAGTTTTGCTCCAACAGGAGAAGAACCAGCGTTATCCCATCTTGCAGTTGTTGGGAGAGGAAGGGTCCTGTGATTAATGCACAGGACTCGGAAGATGCAGGTTCAGTTCCCAGCTATAGCAGCGTGAGCCCTTTGTGCTTCAGTTCTCCAACCGTCACATGGTGATGGCAATACTCCCTTTCCCACATCTCTGTGTCTGACTTTCCTATGAAGATTGTAATGTGTTTGGGGTGGGGGCTGTCCTTACTCTGCATGTCTGCTAGGCTGCTCAACACTTCCCTCTCAATGCTTTTTTTTTTACAGAAAATTTTCAGCAAAACAATTTATTGTACGGGAGGCTCCCACTCTCCTCAAAAAAAAAATTGATTTTTTTTGTTGAAAGACAGGAAACCAGAAAAATTTCAGACAAAACCAGGGGAAGACGGGAGGGTGTTCATCAGTTTACTGTTGAGATTTTCAGCTGTCTTTGGCCAAACAATTTTGGTTTTCAACCAAAAAAAAAAAATCAATTTGGGCAGGTATATTTTTGACCAAAAAAATCAAAATTTCCCAGTGAAACTTTTGGTGAAAATGATTGGGTTTTTTTTCATTTTGTCAAATTTTCCCCAGGAAAAATTCCATATCCAGCTTTAATGTGCAGCACCTGCAAACTGGGGCATGGATTTCAGCTGGAACTTTTAGATGCTACTATAATAATACAAATTAGTAATAACAGAAGTAGCCAAGAGTCAGAATTTAAGACCTTGTTGGGCCCTCATGTGGTGTTAGGGGTACAGCAGCCTTTAGAAGTCAGAGAGCCGAGAAGTCGGGAGGCAGTGTGGAATGGTTTGGTCTGGCTTTAGAGGCTTTCCGCATTAACACAGGCAAGATTAACAGTTCAATTGTGCTATAAATCAGGTAAGCTGCTCCTTTGCTTCATCTCTCCCTCCTTTATAAGGTTTCTTCTTCAGCAGCTTCCACATACTTAGTGGGTAAGAATAAGCTGCCTTAGTCCCTCAGTGAACTTGACTATCTGAGATGATGACATTAAAGACTTGGTTCAGAGTTCTCTGTGGGTAGCAGACTTTTTAAAAAAGAATTACCACCATCTGCAGCCCTGCACTAAGCAATCTAGGAACAACTTTCACTCCTTGTGTAGGTCATGGATGAGATGTCAATTAAATGCTGTGGTGAATAAGGAGGCTGGCGGCACTTCAGCTCAGCAGTGTGTGTGTATGTTCAACTTCTCCAGGCCCTCTGCTCTGCAGGAGTTCCTTGTGGCAAACTAGCCCTTTCATAAGTGTTGATGGGATCAATATGCCTCCTCGTACACCAAATCTCAAAGGTGAGTCCTTTGCATGTGTCTCAGGATGGGCTGGTGGTTTGAATTACTCATGTATTGGTCTGGCAAAGCCCAGTGATGCTAGGGAGGAAATAAGGCGTAAATTTCTATGAGTGAGGGTAATTAACCACTGGAACAATTTATCAAGTGTCATGGTGGATTTTCTGTCATTGGCCATTTTTAAAATCAAGATTAGATTATTTTAAAGGATTTCTAAAAGGAATTCTGTTGGGGAAGTTCTCTGGCCTGTGTTATTCAGGAGGTCAGACTAGATGGTCACAATGGTCCCTTCGAACCTTGGAATCTCTGAAAGGCCAATAGTGTCCCTCCAAAATTGCATGTGAAACAGAAGGGTATTGCCTCCAAACACGGTACCTGAAAAATGCCTCTGGCTGATGGAAAGAGCGGCCATGTGCAAAAAGTTGTATTGGTTCGACTAAATCCAGGAACTATGCCACGTATTCTTGAGCGCCACCTCCTGGCACCTCATCTGTCAACTATTTACACATATACAGCTATAGACACATGGTGAATTAAAATTTTATTTTTTTATAATTTCGACGGATAATATAGATGTTTCATCTTCAGCGTTTTTTATTGATTTACATTTTCACAGTTGTACACAATGGGTTTTAAGCTTTCTTATATTTTTATTCATTTACATTTTCACGGTTGCAAGAAATTATGGGGGATGGGTCAGACAATTACTCAATGACCATAATTAGTTAATGACTGTTGATGTTGAGATTCAAATTGTCAATATCACGTCATAATACACAAGGTAAAAAATAAGTTCTCAAGCAGTATTTTTCTTACTTTGCCTCTCTATAAATTTCTATTATTATCAATGGAAATATTTTTTCATGGGTTTGTGTGCGTGCGGTGAAATTGCTGTTTACCGACATTTACCGATTAAAATCGAATCCTTCCAAGTCTAGATATAAGCACTCAGTAACAACCAGATTTAGGGATTGAATTTGCCTCTCATATACAATGCATACCTTATAAAATCAGTTATGCTTTGTATTGTGCCCAATTCACACCCTCAGGATTACAGTGAAATTAAATTGGGGTGCCTATTATGAGAATATAATGCCATACTGGGTAATGACATTCTCCCCTAAATTCCCTCATACAATTTCAGTGGGAAAGAGTATTCTTTTTCCTTTTGTGCAGAAAGTGCACTGTGGCCGTATCTTTTAAATATCTGCCGTGTTCTGCACATTAGTGGTTGGTAAAGGGATTCGATTCCAAGGTAAGTGTAAAATACTATAGGATTCTTTGAGATAAATACACAAGCACAGCTAAAGGAGGACATGGGGAGTCAGAGCTTGTGCTCAGTTTCCAACTCAATCTCTGAGTCACTGTTTGGACCTTTGGCAAGTTATACTGGCCCCAATTTTAATAGGACTGCTCACATACTTGAAGTTGGGCATGCACTTAGGTATATTGCTGAATTAGTGCCTTAGCCTCTATGTGCCTAAGTTTCCCCATATATAAAATGAGGATAATACTAAACAATGCCTCTGCATAGGAGTTTGGTGAGGAATGCTTTATCATTTGGCTTCTGGCTGAAAGGTTTAAAGTGTGGAAGTTCATTAAGTACTAAGCTTTGGGGGTGATGAAGACAGTATATGACCCTGTATAGGATAGAAATAGAAAGAATTTTCAGCGCACATAAATATGGAATTAAGTGGAATGAGTCTGCCAAGAGTGAAAGGGAACGTCCTGGAGACTGGGCCCTTTTTACCTTCTTCCATATCTGAGCTGGGAACTTTGTCAACAAGTCCTTTGTTATGCAGGTTGCCTGCATACCACTCAATGTGAAAGAGCAAATTAAGTAGTCTATGTATGTAATATTAATGGCTGGGGAAGCGATGCTGCAGCTCTGTGTGTGTGTACTGCCAGCTCTCACTAAGAAATTCCCTTTGCATTTTAAAGACAGCTGCTAGATTACAAACGACAGGCCTCTTAAAACTGCCCTCTGAGCCCGGAGGGGATATGCTGCAGCATGGAGATATCTTTCATTCCACCACCTACACAACTCATCTGCTTTCGTCCTCCGCCTTTCTTTTGCTCACTCTGTTGGTGAAAGCAAAGACACCCTTGCTCAGTCCTTCCTTTGAAGCAACCAAGGCTGCTTCTCTTGCTTTGATTGAAATAAGCGAATTATCTTATTATCTGCAGAATGACAAAGTGCGAATATTAGTTATTCTGTACCCAAAGCTTCCCTAGCATGTGATAGTGCTTCGCATGTCCATAGCAATGTCTGAATAATATAGCTTTCAGTTGAAGTCAGGAGGTTCCTCTTTCCTTATTTTCATTCCAAATTTTTAATTAAACAAGAGTTTTCTACAGTCAGTGACTGCATCAATGACATAAAAACTGATCATATTTGCCATTCTTACCACCAGCCAGCCATAGAATCAGGGGACCCTAAAGGTGTTTTAAACCCCTCTTTGCCTTCTTTCCACATGGATTCTGTGCTAAGTATGCCAAAGCTCAAATCTACTTTGCACATTTATCCCTGCACAGGCCAGTCCTAAGAATGCTACAGTATGGTAGCTCCCATGTAGCCCTGTGGCAGATGGCTTGCAATCAAAGTGCAGAGGAGGGCTTTCATTGGGAGCAAATTCTAAAGACCGTCTGAGCTGACACCCCTCTTGAGCTGGATGTACTGAAATATAGATTCCATCTGAGAAGCCAGCCCAGAGTTGACAGATATTTAGTATTATTGACCTGATTTTATGTGTGGGGCAGGCAGGGGTAGAGGCAGGGGCAGGTAAGGAGCATTATAATACCGGTAAGGAAACAAAAGTCCTGTCTGTTCATGTATTCCAGAATGTTAGAAGAGAAACAGTGTCAGGTAGTGGATACAGCACTGGCCTGAGACTCAGGAGACCTGACTCTATTCCTAGTTCTGCCACTAAGCTGCACGGTGACCTTGGGAACATCACTTCTGTGTCTCTCTTTCCCCTACTACCTTGTCTATTTATGCTGTATGCTTTTCAGAGCAGAAACTGTCTCTTGCTATGTGTTTGTTCAGCACCTCGCACAATCAGGCCCTGATCTCAGCTGGAGAGTGTAGGTTCTACTGAAATACAAGTCATAGATAGTTTTGGATGAGGGTGGGGAGCGATTTGTAATTGAAGGGTATGACTCACCCTGGTTGATTTCAGTGGGGTTAATTCAGATTGGCACCAGGGTGAGTCTGAGGAGAATCAAGCCCTGACTGATTTCTCTGACAAAAAAAAAAAAAAGATAGAGAGAGAGAGAGGTCCTGTTTTTTTCAAAGGTCACCATGTTAGCCATTTTCCTAAATAAGATGAGCACGTTTACTGGTAGCTGATGTGGTGCAGGGGGCAGGGAGGGATTACATAGCTGTGGCACTTTGTATTGTGGAAATTAAAGGCCAAGAAGGGGAGAAAGAGTCTCTTCCTGCGTTGGACACCTCCACCACACCTGTGTTTCTCTATGGATCCCCTCTGTCCATCTGACAGTGGGCGCCTACTGTCCTTTTATCTTCATACCAGTAATCCAAAATCACTCTATTCTTAACTGCCATTTATACCATTTTATAGCTTTCTTTCATCATTCATCCCATTCAGACCTAATCAATAGCTTTTCTCTTAGCGTTTGGCATTCCTTCTGTCGGTCAGGCTCTCAAGGTCAAACCAGCCCCTTTTGTGTCCTTTCCTTAAGCAAATAATATTAAGCTGCCATGACTTGACTCAAAATATTTTGTGTTATTGAAAGATCCCAAGCATTGATTAGATTTAGCACTGTACTTTGGTGTCCACACAATCTGGAATATGGCTTTAGAGCAGCACTCAATAAAATGTCATTTGCAAGACCAGTTCATACAGCTGAAGAGGCATTTTCTCTAGGCTGCAAGTCCACATTCAGATAGATTTATCACAGCATGGCGGTGAGGTAACGCAGTCCCTCTGTGATTAATGGGATTTTAATTGGCTGCTCTAAATGTTTGCTTTCCCCTGGTACTGTACAGAGTCAATATCATACTCTTCTATAAGACCACGCAGTGCAAGTTGGCAACCACCGAGTAGTTACGTGAAAGGGGGCTTACTCAAGAGAGTAACCGAGGAGATTTAATGATAAGATTCATAAAAGAGAACGAGGGAAAGGAACTTGTTAGGAGGGCAAAGGCAGAGAGAAGGAACAAATGTGTCAGCTAAGCAGATCAGTAATTACTCAGTACTAACCACAGGGCCCGAAACAAGTGGAATTTCAAAGCTCTGGGACTGCACATTGCCAAAAGAGAAAGGGGCTTTCAGCAACCAGCACTAACCACAGTCTAAATCATGCCTGTGCCTACTCTTAATCGCCCTCTGAGCCATAGCCCTTATATATGAATCTTAGCTCCACCCCCCCCATACCATAGCCCCGCCTACATCAGCCACTTTATAAATAGCCTGTCCTCCATTTTGAATTCAGTGATGAAGAGTCTGGAGGCAGGAAGCGATTCTGTTCTGCTACAGGTAAGACTTCTAAAAACATAGGGGAGAAAGAAAAGGAGGGTTCAAGAGGCTGGAGAGACAAATGCAACAAGGTGGGCAGTGGGTGCAGCTTTTTTGTCTGCCTGCCCTGCCTCAAGTGGATATGAAAACAAACATTGGCTTGGTGCTGCATGGGGCACAGGGTTATTTATAGGTGTCCTTGTTGAGGTAATAAAAGGGATAGTTGGGCCTGTGTACTGCAGAGTCTCCATTCCTTGTCCTGGCCAGAATACAAATGCCAGACCTGAAAAATCACCTTGTTATTAGCCTTGCAAGCTCAGGTATGGGACAGACCAGTCCACATTTCAGTTGAATCTCTGTCTTGTTTCTTGGCTTGGGAGGGGTCTGTGCTATTTAGCTGGTTATGTGCTTCTGCTTGGTTCTATTGAGTTCACTTCTGAACAGAACAATGGAGTTTCCTCAGTGATTTATATCTATAGATTAAATGTCCTTTGTGAAGAGTTACTGTTCTAATCACAGCCTCCCAATCTGTTACCAGGGAGAGTTAGCACTCAGGCATGTTTAATGCTGTAGCAATACAGAGATCTCAGAGGAGGATGCCACACTATATTGGTACCATCCTACTGCTTTGGATGGGGGTGAAGAGTGGGAGATTACAATGTCGCACTCTGTGCAGGCGGGGAGCCTTAACAACAACACAGAGACATAAGATGCCCTGGTTTCTACTCTTATACATCATTCCGCTTATTACAATCACCCCCTCCTCCCCTTTTAATATTTTCACATATTGTACTTTAAAGAGCTAGAAATAGCTTGTTGGATTGAGACAGCCCTTGAGAAGTTTAATTTTCCTAATGCTTGTTGGAAATCCCCTTTCTGAATTTGCAGGAATATTAAGGTTCTTAGCCTGATCTGTGCAGAGAAGGAATTTGTGAGTAAAGCTGGCAGCAAAATGCAGTTAGGTTAGGAAATGCTTGATTGACAGGGGCTGACTAGGGGAGGGGATCTGCCTCCCACAAAGAGGAGGCGGCCCAGCTGGCCAGTCCATGGGGTGACTCTGATGCAGAGTGTGGTGAGAGTTTGCTTTTGTTTTCTGGCTATAAACCTCAGGCTCCGAGGCACGTGATGAGGATGCGCAGGGGGGAAGAAGGAAAGTTTACAAGCAAAAGTAACCATTAGAGTGCACCAGTTTCTGCAGCTGATTCCACACCAGGACTCAGAATTCTCGACGTGGTCACAGCTGGTTACTGTTGGGGATGGGCGTGCCAAATTCTGCTCCTGATTTCAAACTGCTTGGCGATCTGGGAGCAATTGCCTCAGGGGTTGGTTCATGAGAGGAGGGGCCCAGTAGCCAACTTCCAAAGTTTCAGGGGTGTTTGTAATGGGATTAAGGTTCAGCTTCCTCTCTAAAAATCTCAGGAGAGAATGGTAGGCACAAGAGGTAAAAGGAGGAGGGGAGGGGAAAGGGAAAGCGTGCAAAGAGAAGTGGACAGAAGGGAGAATGAGTCCCCTATGCCCTATTAGACTTCTGCACTCCCTTTCAGTGGCATGCTTCCCTCTCTCCCCACCCACTCAGAGTACAAGAGAGAGCTGAGAAGGGCATCCCCAGTGGGTGGATATTTTAGCCTTCAGGGTGGTTGATATTGGGAAGCAGCAACATGCTCCAGGGCAGACATCTGCAAAGCTGGGGGCTAGGGGAAGAATTAAATGACACAGATTCCACTCCCCGAGGGGTGTGGTCAGCAAGAATACATCTGAGCAATGATCGGCAGTTCCCAAAAGTGAACTAAGACCCACTCCTAGGGGACCATGGCAACTCAAGCGCCGGCCTTAATGACGTGACTGTAGGGAACAGAAACAAGCTGAAACCAAAAGTTTGTGCTCATGCGCCGGCCCTGCTGGTTCTGCAGCAGTTAGTCAGCAAACTCGGTCCCCAGAGCTGGGAGGCCATCTTGGAGGGTCCTTTGCGTACAAACAGCCCAAATAAATACACCCTGCCAGTGTCACTTGGGTATTTTCCAAACGGCTAGCAAAGGACAAATGTCTGGTCCTAGTGGTGCAGAGGTTATTTCCAGTGAAATGATCCCATCCAAATGGCACCGGTGGAAACCAGCTAACTCGTTCTATGTCAACATTTGGAAAGTTTAACCCAGCTCCATGTCCAACCCAAAGCCTCAATCTGGGCAGATTCCCCCCCGGCAGAGCCCTGTCTTAGGCCTAAGCACACAATGCTGCAAGAAGCTCTGGGCAGGCTTGCAGGGTCCACCTGAATTGGCCTAGTCAGCAGAGATTAGCCAAATCTACTAAATTTAGCCAAATTTAGCCTGCTGCCGAGTTCTCAGTCTAAGCTTTGGAAGGGCCCAATACCCAGATCCCCATGCTTCGGAGGGAGGTCATCTCTGTTACAGTTCACTTTGTATTCTTCAGTGGCAAGCAGATAACTTGTAAATGGAAGTGATGACTTTATCAAGTGAGTTTCTTCCTGTTGGCTGGAGCCCAGTTCTCCCCGCTGACAGCCTTCAATGAACTGTTCAAAATGCATAGCAGGTTCACAGCAGAGTTAAAACGTGCAGACACAAAACAGGCCCTTTCCCTCTCATACCTCACGTCATCGGAAGGCAAATAGGCCATTGAGATCAGAAAGGCCCAGAGTCATTCCCCTCCCTCCCCCTTTACCTCCTTCTGTTTTTTTCCAGCGCTGCCGGACTCAAAGAATTACTGAAATTAAATATAGCAATTCAGGCTGCCATTGTCCCGCTCTGTAATGTGCTGGAGTGGCACCTTCATATTCATCCATCCATCTCCGTCGCCTCGAATGTACTGCTCGCACAATAGTTATTGTTGTAGAAGGGACCTGGAATGAGCTTTTGCATTATTCACTTCATTTATTTTAATACAATATTTGGAGCCACTTCATTAAATTCTTTCAGAATGTCCTGTCAATTTTTTTTCTCTCCTTGCCAATGCCTGGCTCACACAGATAATATAACAATAATGGGGGGGAGGGAGAAATAGACTGCATTCCTGTAAAAGGGACGGAGGTAGAGAATTGTTCAACTTGATTTATCAATCATGGGTATTTTCCCCCCCCTCTGAAAGAGTGCAAGCGGCATGAAACATCTCATTGGTAAGCAATAGCTGTGTATACTAAATATCTCAGGCAATTAAGTCTTAGACAAGGAAACAACGTATGGGTATACATACAGTGTGTGGGTAAGCGGGAGACAACAGGTCAAATCAACTCCTATTTTTACCAGCAGTACAGAACGATGCATTCTGGCTCCCCTTTAAATATTATTATAGAGGTAAGAGGGAAAAAAACCATATGATGCATGAGGTTCGTATTCCAAGCGTTCGTGAGCTGGGGAGAGGCTAAAGTAATGCACTCTTTTTTGTTTATTTGGAGGCCACAGATTTGTCGGTGCTATTGAATTTCTTACCACTCTGGGAATGTCCAGGTGCTTTCGCCCGAGGTGAGCTCTGCAAATTGCTCTGAAAGGAAGAGCTGGCCCTCTTATTCCGCAGTTATGTTTTCCAATGGACTTTCGAATCCATTTTTGTTTTTAAATGGAGCAGGAAAGTGAAAACACCTTTCTTTTCCCTTTTCTCCTCTGTTCTTGCTTTTCACTGCTGTTCTTTCTCCCCTAATAACATTCTGAGCCTCTTTTAAAATGGTGCCAAGTAAGAGAGCCTGACTGCTCACTGTTGGGATGAGTTTTAAGCCGCGTTATAAGATTGCCTGTGTTCTTCTCCCAGTCTGTAACAGAGATGGGCACATAGCAATTCCCACAGCCCGAACGTTAGTAACTTCCACCTGTCGTAACACTTATTTCTGATAGGTAAAAGACATAACATTTTCTGCTGGCCCTTTATAGATGTAGAATGCCTAGCCAAGATCGAGGGCAGTGCACCGTGAAGACATGCCAGCAAAGCATCCAAGGGACTGCATTTCTTGGGTGTGATATTGGGGAGGGTTCTTAATATAAAGTGTCATTAAAGTCAATCCTACCAAGCAACATCTTGCTCAAACAAAGACGGGTCCTAACACAGTTCTTGTACTGATATCGCTCTATTGAATAGTGTAATCTTTTACTGGTACAGTTATACCAGTGCAACCCCTAGTGTGGACACGGTTATATCAGTATAAACCTATTCCCCTTCCCATATGGGAATATGCTTATCTAGCACATTTATACCAGTATAACTGCATCCTCATTAGAGGGAGCTATGGTGCAGGTATCGTTTGTTGTGCTTGCTTGCTGTGTTTCTGCTTGATTGAAGTTTATAATGTGGTCAGTTTCAGGGACTGTGTGCTGACCCTGGATGCTGCAAAACTCCCATGTTTCTGGGGATGGCCTCATAGAGCAAGATAGCCAGAATTGTAGCTGTGATTAACTGTGTGCAGAATTATTCCATATGGGATGGAGCAGTCGGCTATGTTAAAACTTACCTGAGCTGAAAGAGTGTGCAGTCCTCCTAACTGCTGTTTTTGATGCAAAAAAACAAACCAAACCCCAAGCCTTCCTGAAAGACAGCTGTGCAAAAAATGACAAGCTTTGTTCCAGAAAATGTTGGTATCATGTTTGCCTTGATTCCAGTAATACAGCAGTGGCGGCTGTGATGGACAAGACAGCTTGGACGGTTTAGGAGATTGGTGATTAGCTATCAAGCCTTTCCCCATTAGGTCACCAGTTCAAAGCCATTCTGGAGTGGTAGCAACTACAAGTTAGTAGTTGTGGATCAGGAGAACTGAGCTGATAGACTTAGTACTTAGCGAACAATTGTTTGAATTAAAAAAAAATTAAAAGCACCATTGCATTGTATGGTAGCTCCCCTTTGTTGGTAGTCTTAGCAGGGACATTCAATACAGAATTGAGTGTCCAGATTAGGCTCTGATCTGTAAACATGTAAGCACATTCTTCACTTTAAATAAGTGAATGATCCCACCGGAGTGATGGGGCTAGACACACAGCTAATGTTGTGTGTAAATGTTTGTGGGATTGAGGCCTAAATTATCTTGTCTCCCTCTAAAATGATCCAAACTGAGGCTTGGGCCTACCTCAAGTTGTCTAACCTGCCATTTGTCCCCAAAAGGAGCCAAGCCACGATATTTGTGTGACTGGGGGATACTTGTCTGGTCTAGCAGTCACTAGTTGTAGAATTCACTTAGAAGGGAAAGTGGAATCTTGGCCTCTTCCGAAACAGGGAAGCTCAGGCAGGGAGGGAGGCCAGGCTATTCAGATGCTTAATTCCTTAAATCAGTTTAATCACTGGAACTGGAGCGAGAGGCCTATTCTCAAGCTGGAGGGGAAAAGAAACCACAGTGCAAGCCAGGACTAGTGGTTTAAAGCAAAATGCCCCTGTGGAAAACACAATCTACAGCTACCCCTGTGCTGGAGAGAAAAAAGAAACAGCTGAAGTGGTAAGGGGAAAGGGAAGGCTTTTATTATTATTGGTATTCATTATTATTCCTAATGGTGTTCATAACGGCTTGTCATTTTAATACATAATTTTTTGGCACCTCAGAGAAACTTCTGATCACTGCAAGATCCAGAGAGATGGAGGGCAAACTCCCTCCTTCCAGCCCTTTAATGCAGGCTTTCTGCAGCAGCATAAATTTCCCTTGGTGACAGAGAAGTGAGCTGCCGAGCGAAAGGCAGCCCAAACTCTTTTTCATTCTAATTGCTCTGCGGACCGTTCCTCCTTCAAAAAGCGCCTCTGCTGAAATATTGCAGTGACCATAAATTCTTTGTATATTGAAAGGGCAGTGCGATTATTTGCCTGTTTAGGCTACGTTTGCCCCCTTAGCGCAGAGCGTGGTTGATTTCAGAGCCCCGTGCGTTGATTCATTGATTGCGTTTAGGCGAGAGGCTGGGTCAACTTTCTGGAAAGCGGTCATTAGCGTCAACCTCGCTTGGAAAGCACGTTGTTAATTATCCCACTTCTTGGCCATGCAGGGATTTTTATTTGTCTGGCAGCGAGATGGTTGGGGTTTTCTTTAAGCCGGCCCTGTGCACTTTCACTGAGCTAGATGGCACTGTGGTGTTTTAGCTGTCACTGGCTGCTCTGTTTCTGGGCTGAGGGAGAGCTCGGAGTGGACCAAGCTTCCAGGAGAAATGACAAAGGAAACTATTCTGGGATTGATGATTACCCCCAAAATGTTTGTTCTCATCCCCTCCGAAGCCACCCAAAGCTTCATCAATCTAAACTACCGGTCACGCTAATCACTGGAAGAGCTTGGATTTCAGAACTTGTTAGGTCTGCTGTTAATCAGATATATACTGCACACAATAACGGGGAACAACGTTCTGACAAGGTGCCCAAGGCTCAGTTGGTCAACATCTTGCCCAGTTATTTTGCATTCCAGCCTGCTGACAGGCAATGTGGAGAGGGCACTGAACTGGGATTCAGGAGACCTGGGTTCCCTTCCCCCTATCTGCTGTATAACCCACAGCAAGTCATTTCTGTTTCTCTGCTTCCCCACTCTTTGTCTTGGCTGTTTAGATTGTGAATTCTGTAGGGCAGAGGTTATCTCTTGCTGTGTGCGTTTGTACAGCGGGGCCCTGCTCCGGTTAAGATCTGCAGGTGCTGCTGGAATTCCAGCCACAAACGAAGCCATCGTAACTTTGATCATTTTTGCAAGGGTGGTATTTTGTCCCCCTAATTGTGACATTCCCTTCTCTCTTGCTGTGTGTTTGGAGCAGTCCGATATACTCACAGCTGCTTTTGCATCTGGTGCCAAAGCAACATATGATGAAGCAATGATTTTCACCTGTTGCTTTCCACTGCTCTGTGTCACTGTCTCATTTGCCTTTGACGTTTCTTGAGCATGATTCTGAAGCTTTTCAAGCTGTCGGATGAAAGTGAGTGATGGTCCGGCCTGGCTGCAGTGCTGGTTTAATATACTAAAGTGGCAGCAGAGGAATACAATGGGAAATTATCATAGCAGGGCCTCACTGGCAACCATTACTCATGCAGCTAACTTGGGCTCTCATTAAACTCAATGAGATTACTGGCATGAGTAAAGTCACGGATGACATTCACTCCTGTGTAACAGGCCAGCACAAGTCATCAAGTGAGACTTAGGACTTGTTCTCACCCTCTGCACAGGGATGAAGCTTGCTACCTGTGTAAGGGTTTGTACGTTCAGGAATAAAGTTGACACATGGAGATAGTCTAGGAAGGAGTGCTGCTTGGATTCCCAGTCTGCAAAGACATACTCAAGTCCAGGTGGTAATCTGACCTGCTAAGTACCTGCTTAGATTTGGGTTGGCGGCTCAAATACATGTTGAGGAGGGGCGGGGAAAGAGAGAACCAATCTGGCTCTGATATAAAAGCAGCTGTACTTCTGTCTACCATAATCTTCACATAGGGAGGCAATTGTTTGTCTTACCAGAAGTAGGTGGCCACAAGAAGATGACTAAGAATCCCTAATGATACAGTAAATGGAATTGAGCAGATAGGATAATGTGACTGGCTTTGGCAAATCCACTGGTCCACCTAGTACGGTATCCTCTTCAACATCATTTATCATCCAAATTCTACCACCTCCCCACCATAAAACAACTTCCTCCAGCAGAGGATGCATTAGTACATGTGTCCAAAAATAGATGTCCAGGTGTATAATTCTCAGATGGTGTAAGGCCTGAGTTTCATCTTGCTCTGTTTTGAGGCCATTGACTTCAACAGAGTTACTTCTGAATTACACTGGTTGAAAAATGGAGAGGGCTCAGAGAAGAGCCATGAGAATCATTACATGATTGGAAAACATACCTTAGAGAGAGAGACTGAAGGAGATCAATCTATTTAGCTTATCAAAGAGAGGGTTAAGAGGTGATTTGATAATAGAGGGTTCTTTAGTGAACAGCCATTGGATCTTGGTGTAATGCTAGATTGGACAATTTACAAGGGTTGGGGTAGATTCTCCATCACTGGACACTTTTTAATCCAAATGGAATTTGTTTCTAAAAGATATGCTATAGCCCAGCCACTGCTATCAGGGTTGAAACAGGAATTAATACAGGAATGTCCTGTGATCAGTGCTATGCAGGAGGTCAGAGTAGATGGTCATAGTGGTCCCATCTGGCCTTGAATCTGTGAATCTATTACCAAGATCAGGAACTCTTCAATAACATGCAAAAAAGTAAGTAATAGGAAATCTTCACTTGACAAGGATGAATGAGAACTCTTCTGTGTCAGAGGCAGGTTGAGGGCCTGATTCCAATCTCTCACTGCTGTTAAACTGGTGTAACTTCTTTGCCATCAGTCAATTACTCCTGATTTACATTGGTGTGAGGGAGATCAGAATCTGGCTCAAAAGGTACATAGAATACGGGGTTGCAAGGGACCCTGAAGTCATCAAGTCCAGCCCGCTGTGCTGTGGCAGGATCAAATACAGCTAGACCATCCTTGACAGGTGTTTGTCCAACCTGTTCTGAAAAGCCCACAATGATGGGGATTTCACAACTTCCCTTGGAAGCCTATTTAAGAACTTCACTTCCGTTATAGTTAGGAAGTTTTTCCTAATCTCTAACCTAAATCTACTTTGCTGCAGATTATGCCAATTATTTCTTGTCCTACCTTTAATGGACCTGGAGAACAATTGATCATTATCCTCTTTATAACAGCCCTTAACATATTTGAAGATGCTTATCAGGTCCCGCTCAGTCTTCTCTTCTGTTTAGATTAAACATGTTCATTTTTTTTAACATTTCCTCACAGGTCAGGTTTTCTAAACCTTTATCATGTTTGTTGCTCTCTCCAATTTGTCCCCATCTTTCCTAAAGTGTGGTGCCCAGAACTGGACACAATACTCCAGCTGGGGCTTCACCAGAGCTGAGTTACTCAAGTTACTCATCTCCCCCCTTTAAGGTCCAATCCAGTGCCCATCGGAGTAAATTGAAAGCCTCCCTTTTACTTCAGAGGGAACTGCATTAGGACCTTACAGATTTAAGAGACAGATTCTGATCTCATTGGCACCTGTGGAAATCTGGAGCATTTATTTTATGGGCTTTTCTGTGGCTTTCAAACATAGCATCTGAGCACCTCACACTTGTTGATTAATTTATCCCCACAATGCCACCATGAAATAGACACAGAGAGATTCACTGATTTGTCCAAGCTCACAGAGGAAGTCTGTGGCCGAGTGAGGAATTGAACCCAGCTCTCCTGAGTGACATCCTCCCTTTAGATGGGTTAAAAGATAGGAAACAAAGGGTAGACATAAATGGTCAGTTTTCAGAATGGAGAGAGGTAAATAGTGGTGTCCCCCAGGGGTCTGTTCTGGGACCAGTCCCATTCAACATATTCATAAATGATCTGGAAAAACAGGTAAACAGTGAGGTGGCAAAATTAGCAGATGATACAAAATTACTAAAGATAGTTAAGACCCAGATAGACTGTGAAGAGCTACAAAAGGATCTCTCCAAACTGGGTGCCTGGGCAACAAAATGGCAGATGAAATTGAATGTTGATAAATGCAAAGTAATGCACATTGGAAAGCATAATCCCAACTATACATATAAACTGATGGGGTTTAAATTAGCTGTTACCACTCAAGAAAGAGATCTTGGAGTCATTGTGGATAGTTCTCTGAGAACATCCACTCAATGTGCAGCGGCAGTCAAAAAAGCGAACAGAATTCTGGGAATAATTAAGAAAGGGATAGATAATAGGACAGAAAATATCATGTTGCCGCTATATAAATCCATGGTATGGCCACATCTTGAATACTGTGTGCAGATGTGGTTGCCCCATCTCAAAAAAGATATATTGGAATTGAAAAAGGTTCAGAAAAGGGCAACAAAAATGATTAGGTGTATGGAACAGCTTCAGTATGAGGAGAGATTAATAAGACTGGGACTTTTCAGCTTGGAAAAGAGATGGCTAAGGGAAGATATGATTGAGGTCTATAAAATCATGACTGGTATAGAGAAAGTAGATAAGGAAGTGTTGTTTACTACTTCTCATAACACAAGGACTAGGGGTCACCAAATGAAATTAATAGGCAGCAGGTTTAAAACAACTAAAAAGAAGTATTTTTTCACACAACACACAGTCAACCTGTGGAACTCCTTGCCAGAGGATGTTGTGAAGGCCAAGACCATAACCGGGTTCAAAAAAGAACTAGATACATTCATGGAGGATAGGTTATTAGACTATTAGCCAGGATCGACAGGAATGGTGTCCCTAGCCTCTGTTTGCCAGAATCTGGGAATGAGCGACAGAGGGTGGATCACTTGATGATTACCTGTTCTGTTCATTCCCTCTGGGGCACCTGGCACTGGCCACTGTCAGAAGACAGGATTCTGAGCTAGATGGACCCTGGGTCTGACCCACTAGGGCCATTCTTATGTTATTCTGGACAGCATAGTCTGGCCATAGGCTTTAACTAGCAATGTATTTCCTTGATAATAACAAGTAGCTTGTTTGTCTGACTGTGAGTATTCCATTAACTTTTATTTAGTTGGAAATAGCACATGTGGGAAGGAAGACAAAAACCCTGACTGTAATCTTCAGCTTTTGATCTGAATCAAGAAATAGGAATGAAATTACATGTTTTGAATAATTCCGTATGTTTTCTCACTAGAATACTGAACTGCAATCTTAACCTCCGAAGCAGTTCCCTGTGGTTATAGCTAAGTTAGTTGATTAAAACATTTTTACCAGAGACTTGCAAGTAGTCTTGTGGTCTGATTTATTCTCATTGTTAGCACTTATTTTTACTTTTTCTGTCAGATAACATGAATTTACCGTTCATTTAGCATCAGGGCCAAGAGAACTATTGTGTTAGCAAAATAACGGGGCATATTATCCAGCGCAACATGGTGTTTTTTTCTCATGCTAATGCACCTCTTGAAATACAATGAACAACACTTAGCTGCTTTAGAGAATTAACAAGTTTCACAGAATAATGGGTACCTGCAGTCATTGTACTGGACCTAATTTTATCCTCTGTTACATCTTGCAATCCAGCCAAAATCAATGGGGTTGCATATGTGAATCCAGGAACAGAAACTGACCCTTTGAGTTATCGCGGTGGGTAACCTGGTTGATGATAGGTTTCAAAGTAGCAGCCGTGTTAGTCTGTATCCGCAAAAAGAACAGGAGTACTTGTGGCACCTTAGAGACTAACAAATTTATTAGCGCATAAGCTTTCGTAGGCTACAGCCCACTTCATTGGATGCATAGAATGGAACATATAAGTTGGAACATACAGATAATGGAAGTTACCATACAAACTGTGATAATGGAACATGCAGATAAGTTGGAAGTTACCATACAAACTGTGAGAGGCTAATTAGTTAAGATGAGCTATTATCAGGAGAAAAAAACTTTTGTAGAGATAATCAAGATGGCCAATTTAGACAGTTGACAAGAAGGTATGAGGATACTTAACTTAAGGAAAGAGATTCAGTATGTGTAATGATCCAGTCACTCTCAGTCTCTATTCAAACCCAAGTTAATGGTATCTAGTTTGCATATTAATTCAAGCTCAGCAGTTTCTCGTTGGAGTCTGTTTTTGAAGCTTTTCTGTTGCAAAATTGCCACCCTTAAATCTTTTACTGAGTGGCCAAAGAGGTTGAAGTGTTCTCCTATCGGTTTTTGAATGTTATGATTCCTGATGTCAGATTTGTGTCCATTTATTCTTTTGCGTAGAGACTGTCTGGTTTGGCCAATGTACATGGCAGAGGGGTATTGTTGGCACATGATGGCATATAGCACACTGGTTGATGTGCAGGTGAACGAGCCCCTGGTGGCGTGGCTAATGTGATTAGGTCCTATGATGGTGTCCCCTGAATAGATATGTGGACACAGTTGGCAACGGGCTTTGTTGCAAGGATAGGTTCCTGGGTTAATGGTTCTGTTGTGTGGTTGCTGGTGAGTATTTGCTTCAGTCTGGGGGGCTGTCTGTTAAATGCATCTGATGAAGTGAGCTGTAGCTCACGAAAGCTTATGCTCTAATAAATTTGTTAGTCTCTAAGGTGCCACAAGTACTCCTTTTCTTTTTGCGAATACAGACTAACACGGCTGCTACTCTGAAACCTCCCAAGATCTGTGAGAGTGAGGGATCTTTTTTCAGGATAGGTTGTAAATCTTTGATGATGTGCTGGAGAGGTTTTAGTTGAGGGCTGAAGGTGACAGCTAGTGGCGTTCTGTTATTTTCTTTGTTGGGCCTGTCCTGTAGTAGGTGACTTCTGGGTACTCTTCTGGCTCTGTCAATCTGTTTTTTCATTTCAGCAGGTGGGTATTGTAGTTTTAAGAATGCTTGATAGAAATCTTGTAGGTGTTTGTCTCTGTCTGAGGACTGGCGCAAATGCAGTTGTATCTTAGAGCTTGGCTGTAGACAATGGATCGTGTGGTGTGTCCTGGATGAAAGCTGGAGGCATGTAGGTAAGTATAGAGCGGTCAGTACGTTTCCGGTATAGGCTGGTGGTGATGTGATCATCGCTTATTAGCACAGTATTGTCCAGGAAATGATGTTATTAGAACTAAATACTAATACAATAGAGGTACGTAGCACTCTAGCTCTTCTCATCTCCAAAGGCCCTTGTAGAGAAGTGTGTATCTTTACCCTTATTGAAGAGATGGAGAAATTAAGGCCCACAAGATGAAAGGTAGTTACTAATTTTGGATGACCAGCTTGAGACTCATGATGTAGTAAAGGGGTCATCATGGTGTTAACTGGCTTACCCAGGCTATTAAGGGAGGAGCCATAATCCTCTCCTTTCTTACTTCCTGTTTTAAGGGGAGTTTTCACCTTTCCCCACTCTGTTTGTTGTGATGCAGTTGAATAAAGCAGCAGGCTCCCACATCCTTCTGTCCTGTGAGTATTATTTTTGTTGCACTGCTTGGTCCCTTTAAAAAACATAGAGTCTGGTTTTGAGAGAGGTTGAACATAATACTTAGTCTTGCCTCAGTGCAGGGGACTGGACTAGATGATCTTTTGGGGTCCTACATTACTATGATTTCTATGATCCACAAGTCTTGTCAGAGTCGGTGGGAGGTCAGAGGTACGGCACATCTGAAAATTGAGCCCTAGTTCTCTCAAGTTGGGCACCTCTGAAACTTTTGGCCAAAGCAACTTGCTGTAAATGCATCCGATGAAGTGAGCTGTAGCTCACGAAAGCTTATGCTCAAATAAATTTGTTAGTCTCTAAGGTGCCACAAGTACTCCTTTTCTTTTTGTGGATACAGACTAACACGGCTGCTACTCTGACACTTGGGTAAACTAGTGAGCCTGGAATTCCTCGCCCCAGGTCTCCACTGAGCCTTACCTCCCTTCCAAAAATGAGGCATTAGTGTAAGAATTGTCACCTTTTAAAAGCTAGTGGCTTTTTTAAATGGGAGCCTATCAGATAATTTAGGCTGTAAACACAGATTCTGTTTTAATATCTACATACTCTCGGATATAACCCTAATCATGATGAATTTTACAACAGCCAGGAAACACACTATGCCATCTGAATTTCTTTTTAAGGTAAACATTCCCCTGCAGTGTGTACAATCCAAACTCTGGGAGACCGAGTTCTTAACAGAATGCCCCAGCAACATGTTTGGGATCAGGATCATGGACCTACTTGTCTTTTTCACTCCTCCTGGGGTGGCCCAGCTGTTACCTGCCCTTTTAAAGTGATGTCATAATCAATAGCCTGGAGCTCTAATGCCTCCTGTTAATGCCATTTCAAATAAGCTTTGCACGAGAATCCTTGGACTTTCATGAATAACATCAAGGAGGGTGGGTGTGTACAAGTGGGCTTTCTAATGGTAGCTCCAAACCAGTGGGGATGATTGCAGGCTGATTCAGTGTCCTAGTGTGAACTGCTTGTTTTTTAATGTTCTTGCATTAGCGCTAATAGGCATTTCTAGCCGCATCACCTCCAAGGGGTGAAGCAACAGGGCTTTACTTAAAACTGATTTATTTTGCTCAGTCCTAGGATTGAAAGTTAAAGTCTAGTGGGTTCATGTGACTTATTCTCTCCCACAATAGAGCCATTGCAGAAATCTCTCCCACTAGTTCAAGAGAATTCTCAAATTTCGTATAAAAACTCTGTGCGGTAACTTTCCTTTTAACACACACAAAGCGATTTTAATATTTTGAGCAGGGAGACACCTACTTCAGCTCTAATCTCTCCTGACATCTCTGGCTGAGATAATGATGTTCCGTTGGGGAACTTTTAGCTGTGCTAAAAATAGTTAGGAACAGGGAGAGTTTGGCATTTGCAGGCAACATTCAGAAGATGCTACAGAGAAAACAGTGCCCATGTTACTTAACAGCTTATGAGAGAGAGTCCAATAGCTGTTTCACCACTACATCTTTATTTTTCTTTCCTAAATAAATCTTACATCCCTTCTGTGGTGCCTGAGAACGTCTAACATAAATAGATGCAAGTCCACACATGCAGTACCCACTGATGTGAAGGCTACAGTGGAACAGGAAGTAGTTTCTAGTCACTTGAGCCCGTGCAAAAACATAATCACGGCCCTGATCCTGCAAAGACTTCCACGCCCACTCAACTTTGCACCCTGTGAGTGTCCTTGTGTCACTGCTTACGACGCACAAAGTTAAGCACCATGCATACATCTTTGCAGTATCGGGGCCCATATCTAGAATATCTCTTTGGATAAAAAATAAATACGAAAATACCAAAGCCAAAGGAAACAGCCAATCTGACAGACTGGTGACATATGTCGAGGCTGGAAGCTCAGAGATACAGGCAACAGCAGATTTCCACATTTCTCTTCAACTAAAGGGAATCCTCTCGTTTCCTGTTCAATATTAACTAAACTGAACAAACAAAATCCCAAGGAAAAATACAGATTCTATCAAAAAGCAGTGGGGTTTTTTCCATTTTTTTTTTCTGTTTAGTGTCTTTTTAAAAATGGAAAAATCAAAGAAACAAAAACCCACAGAAGACATACAGACTTCACCTTACCTCCAAAGAGCTGTGGAAATTTCCTGCTGTACTCTGTGTCTTTGGCTGCAGCACTAACTTTCTGACAGAACTTTGATGCATGGCATCGCAGCCTGTTTCAACTTGGAGTTACCATTAAAATGGTCGCATCCATGGATTATACAGTTGCACGGTCAATATTAATAGAGGCTTGGAGCAGTTTTCAGGGGTGGTTAAATGCTTCTTTGTCATTTTTAGCATAGGTAGCCTGATTAAATGAATGTTTCTGCCATCACCTCAAGGCAGCAGTAAAAATCACAGAGCTTTCCTTTGAAACCTAGCACCTAGATACTTCATTGTGATGGGTGCGCGCACACAAAAAATGCAAAGGGAAAACTGTTCTTTCCCATGTGGTTCATAAGAGAGGTTTCTTACTTCAGCAGCAGGCATTTCGTGTATCTTTTCAATCAGTTGTTTGTCTGAAACATTTCTGGTACTGCATATTATGTAATATTATGTGCCTCCCATCGCTACCTTCTTGCAATTAAGTAGTGATGTCCACCTGGGGCTCCAGGCAATCATTTCCTGACTCTAAACCAACAGCTTCGTGGAGTGTTCATCACCATGCTGATTCCAAGCTTCAAATCTCTAAGTTGTGGTCTAAACTATGTGCCATGATAGGCAGGAGGATTTCTTCCTCCCAGAGATTTGTGATACATCCACTGTCTCTCGGCACCATTAATATTAAGCGTTTTCATCACCCCACGTACTGAATGTGCTAGAAATCCATTCCTGCCCACCTCTGCTGGAGGGCGTCTGCCCCTTCATCCCTCTCTCTTTCTCACGACTCCTGCCTCAGAAGTTTGTCCTTGGCAATTTGACTCTTGAGGAGGCACAGCCAAAGTTGCAGTTTGTTCTAGCGTAACAAGCTAGTGGTTTTCCTGGAACCACTCCACTGGCCATTCTGCAGAGGCTAGCTGTGCTTCACGTAGACTTAGAATTGCATGGATTGTAATGAATGCATCTTGCCCTTTCAGTTAACTCTTTGATGCTTGGGGTTGTGATTTTCAAACAGGAAATGCAAACGCATTTCCCATTAGAATTATTAGCTGCTACTCATACTATGTTGGCTCTAAGAGGCCAATGGGCAGCTCTCCTAGTTAAAATAGGGATTAGCTTTGTTGGCAGTGCACGGGATGGGGTGGAGTGTGGCTTGGTGCATTTAGATTGTCACTTCTGTAGACCTGCTAAAATGCCAATAGGATCAAATCCCTACCAGCTGCCAAGCTCCCCAGTGGCCTATAGGAAAGGAGTTGGGAGTCTGAGTCCAGTTCCTATTGGACAGGCATCCATATTGCACACAGAAAACTCTACCACCCAAGTTAGCACTAGCTGGCAACTTTGCTGTTGGTGTGAGCAGAGAGATCCAGCCTAAGTGAGTGGCTCTGGAGTGCCAATTACCTTCTCCAATGGAGAAGGTGAACCTAAGACAGGGCTGAGGCAAGTTAGCGTGATAACATGAGGTAAAGCTGGTGTATACTCTCCAGGAGTGCCAAGCCAGTATCTTTCCTGAGCATGACATTTTCCTTCAGCCTGTTTTTTAACCTGCCATAAGCTCTAGAGTGGCCCTTTGAAAAATGGGGTTGAGTAATCTTGGAGGATAGTGATGTGTTTACCACAGCACAGTGACCAAAATCTAGCAGCAGAAGATTGAATGACCATTTGATAAAAGAAACCCACTTCCCCACTCAGTACTTTCAGCCCGGTGCATTACCCAGAGATTTTGTCTCTGGTTATTTTTCTCTGTGGGGTACATTCTGATCTCAGTTACGCTGGTGTAAATCTGGCATAACTCAGGTGAAGTCAATGGAGTGACACCAATGTGTGAGGAAAATTAGGCCCTGTCTCTTCAGTCTGCCTCTTGAGTACCTGCACCGCCCTCTACGGCTGAGTTTCATCTGTCCCGTGATCCATAACAGAGGCCGTCTGCTCCCCAGTAGCCACACAGATACTTACCTCAGATGCCTTGCTGTGGGGCTTATCACCTGTGCTGGCCTCCATAGCCGCTGTGGCTGCTGAAAAGGTTTTAGTGGCTATTTTGCTATTGGTCATCCACTGGGGGATCCTGGGAGAATTCCAGTGCCACAGAAACAGCAGTCTCTGGGGGCTTGGACAGCCATACCAACAAGCAGTACCACTGTAAAACCTGCTTGTAAATGGACAGGTAGTTTCACCAGCTGGGGAAAGGAAGTAAAGCTCCTAGCATCAGTCCTCTTAAGGCCATTTCCTGAGGGTTTTATGTATTATCCACAAAACAAAAGCAAATTGACTGAAAAACACTGGGCAATAATTCCCTGAGGCTTTCCCTGATTCAGGCAGGTAGGAGTGGAGAAGACAGACCTCTCCTGTTAGTGACCAAGCTTCTCCTCATTTTATACTCTGCTGAATGGCCATGTGACCAGACAGGGACCTGTTAACTCTTTACAGGCTGCAACTTCTTTTTATTTGACTCTACTGCCACAGATTTCCCCTTGTCACACTGCCTTAGCAGCAGTAATGGTTCTGTTTTGAAAAGGCTTGAGGAAAGAATAAGTAAAAAAGGCAAGAAATCTTCCAGTGCCAAAGGATTTACCTCAGCAGCTATGGCTGGGAGCCTTCCAGCTCCAGCGCAATCCTAAATACATCCTGGTGTTTCATTTGGACAAATGACTGGTGCAGGGACACACATGTTACAACAGCAAAGTGGGAGGATGCCGGCGGTAATAAGAGACTAATATAACTCCACTGATACCCTTTAGCACCTTCCAAGGCTAAACCACTAACCATTAAAATCCGTATAAAACAGTAAATGTAATCACCAAGGTATGCCACAGGACTTGTGTAAGGGGTCCTCAGGAGGTCGGTGAGAGGGTTGACATGGTATTAGGGCACGCTGAATATGTAGGTCACCTATTCGTAACATTCAGATATATCAGAAAACTGTTCTTAAACTTGCCAGGTCTCCTCTTACCTGGCAGGTTACTTGGCATATGGTACAAGGGACATTTTTCCGAGCTGATCTTCCATACAGTCCTTAGAGAGTTAGACGACAACCGATGCTCAGCCAATGCAAGCTTGTTTTAAACTGCATTACAAATTGTGGGCCAGAATGTGAGACCCTTATGCTGACCGTTATCTTACTCCTGGGTCTTGTTGACTTAAATGACTGTGGTTATTAGGTGCCATTCAACAGGAGTAAAAGCAGTGATGACTTTAATGTCTTGTTATCACTTACATTAACATCTTTAAAAAGTTAGGCCCCAGTTCTGCAAATGCTTAAGCCCCTGCATAACTTTACATATGTTAGCATATGTAACTTTAATGTGAAGTTACAAGTGTGCAACCTTGGGGCCTTACTTGGGACAATGCTGGGAAGAACCACATGTGCCTCCAGTAACTATGAATACTTGGGATACATCCTCAGATCCAATAAGCAGGCAGTCTCACGCAATGGGGAGCAGAGATCCACTATTGGTTAGAGTCTAAACTTTCAATATTAAAGCAACTAGACTCGGACCAACCAGACAGAGCAGAAGACGGAAGTGGAATAAATTTCAGGGTGATGAAATTACTCTGGACAACTTAATGAAAAAAATGCTTAGATCCCACTGAGCCATTAAATGATTGATTTCCACATGGAAGCACCCATCTCTTTGGACAAGCCTCTGACAAAAGTGTTTCTTTATTTTCCTGAAGCACTGCTCTTGACCAAATTATTAAAAAGAGAGCGAGAAAAGGACAGAGACCAGGCTACAAGCCCCACTACACAACAGAAAAGATATCATCAGGTAAGATTAAGCCAAAGATTAAGGAAAAGGGGGCAAAGATTGATCAGATTTTCACATTCAATTAGCAGAAAGGCTGATGGCAAATTACATTTGAAAAAGAAGCACCAAGAGCTTTTAAGTCTTAAAATGGAGTTTATCATCTTCCTCTGGTGGTTTTTTGTTTTTTTTCAACCTCTGATATTTGAACTAGCTTGATACCAAGAGAAAAGAGCTTGTCTCCTTGAGATCAGAAAGTAACTACCTTTGGCTAATTTGGTAGCTCTGTGCCATCCATTAAGATTTGAAATCACTCTGGTCAATTTTGGATTGAAAGTGGCATCTCAAAGGGTTGTGATTAATCCACTGAGCCATCCAACCTACTGCAAAATGTCAGATTTAACATGTACGAGTCTTACAGACATTTGCCATCTCTGATAAACTGACAACTGCTCAGTAGAATTGTTAACTTTTGCCAATTTGAAAGGCCACATTTAAAATGTTAACTCTCTAAGTGCCTTGAGACACCAATTATATATAGTTGAAGCCTGTCTCCCCAAAGAGCCCTTGTGTATGAAAACACTTACAGAAAGTGCTGTGGTTCCTCACAGCCCTTTTACTGTTCTGATTCCTTGGGAGAGACCATTTTATTTTGTTTGGCTT
Source organism: Dermochelys coriacea (assembly GCF_009764565.3). Classification (NCBI taxonomy): domain Eukaryota; kingdom Metazoa; phylum Chordata; order Testudines; family Dermochelyidae; genus Dermochelys; species Dermochelys coriacea. The sequence goes on from NC_050082.1 coordinate 21,826,159, forward strand.
TTAACTCCTTGCACATTACCGTAATGAGCCAGATCTGAACAGGAAAGCTTGACTTTTGCTCTCTTTAAACCCGTAAGGAGCTGTATGTAAAGAATTTCCCCAATTCTATCAGGGTGAGGTTGCTGTTTTAAGAATCATTTCATTTTCTGGTGCTAAAGCTGCTAGAACTATTAGATGGCACCAAGGCTGCACAATTCAAATTCTGAGTAAGGTCTAACTACTCCAAACTCTGGGTATTCAGACTGTGAATGCTAGAATTAGGGTCCAGCCACAAAGGGCTACATTCTGACTCAGCTTGTGTGCCCATGCTAGGGAATAAGAAGTCTTTTGCACCCTTATGCAGGCTATTGGGACTTTACACACAAGGGTAAGTGGGGCTACTCACCTGCTTGCTCCCTCCTCAGAAAAGGAGTCGAGAATAGGTAGAGGATTAGATCTACTTCCTCCATTTGCTGGCCAAAGTATCTGAGCCAATGTTGCGAGTAGAGGGGAGGAGTAATTGATTACTGGTATAGGCCAAAAGTTAATTACTAACCCCTGGGAGCAAGGAAAGAATTGTGTCTGAGTCATAGTGCCTCCTGGGGTGTAGCTAATTGGATTAATTAACTGTACATGTTGAGGTCCTGAAATACAGTACCAGCCACAGGGATAATACTCAGTGTGAGTTTTCTTGGGACAGCAATTGGAGCAAATCATTTTGGAGCCATAGGTGTTATTAAATTGAGGCTGGCCTCAGTTGCAGGACTTCACACGGTAAAGGAAATGGCTCTGGAAAGAGGAAGCCAAGAGCCCATCATAAAGATGGGAGTAGAAGGAAAGAAGGCCTCGGGTCAAAAATGATTAATGTTGCATGTAAAATGAGCTTGGCTGTTTTAAAATTAATTAAGGTTGCATGAAAAGTCCATTGTGCCTTAGTTTATCCATCTGTCAAAGGGGTCTAATATTTACCGGACAAGGGGATTATGAGGCTTAATGAGTATTTGTAGTCCTTGGATAAAAGGCTGGATAAAGTGCAAAACATATATGGAGTCAGGTGTATAAATACACATTTATTGTGACTGAAAAATAGCCCCTAGCAAAGACTGTAGCCCCTACCCCCCTAATCTTAGCTAGACATGGTTTTACTGCTCCCAAGAAAAGTTAGGTGATGAATGGCATCTAAATTGAATGCCAGTAATCACTGAACATTGTCACTGGATGCCTGTATAAAATAGGCTAATGTGCAATTGTCAGTACAAGTTGGGTTAGTTTTTAATACGTATGTTTCAGGTGGGTTGTTTGTTTTCATTTTTTCTGCACGGTTATCCCATGTAAATGAGTGTATTGCTCTGTTTCCCAGATGCATTTTTCAAATATATAAATACTGCATGAAAAATTGCATGTTAATTACGTTTTAACAGAATTTCTTACTTGAACACATTTTTTGCTGGAAGTATTGCAATTGGCTTATTCAGGTACAATTTGTCAAGGTGGAAAGTTGCTTGATGTTTGGCAATTAGTGTGTTGCATTTCAAACAAGTTTTCTAATAATCACACCATTAACTCAGTACTTAGCAGTGGAGCTGAACTCCAGCCCACTTGTTTGTTTTAATGACCGTTGTCAAGGTTCCTTCCCCACTCTGAACTCTAGGCTACAGATGTGGGGACCTGCATGAAAACCCTCTAAGCTTATTTTTACCAGCTTAGGTTAAAACTTCCCCAAGGTACAAACTATTTTACCTTTTGCCCTTGGACTTTATTGCTGCCACCAACAAGCGTCTAATAGATATATAACAGGGAAAGAGCCCGCTTGGAAACGTCTTTCCCCCCAAAATCCTCCCCAAACCCTACACCACCTTTCCTGGTGAAGGCTTGATAAAAATCCTCACCAATTTGAATAGGTGAACACAGACCCAAACCCTTGGATCTTAAGAACAATGAAAAAGCAATCAGGTTCTTAAAAGAAGAATTTTAATAGAAGAAAAAGTAAAAGAATCAACCTCTGTAAAATCAGGAAGGTAAATACCTTACAGGGTAATGAGATTCAAAACATAGAAAATCCCTCTAGGCAAAACCTTAAGTTACAAAAAGACACAAAAACAGGAATATCCATTCCATTCAGCACAACTTATTTTATCAGCCATTTAAACAAAACAGAATCGAATGCATATCTAGCTAGATTACTTACTAAGTTCTAAGACTCCATTCCTTTTCTGTTCCCGGCAAAAGCATCACACAGACAGAGAGAGCCTTTGTTTCTCCCCTCTCCAGCTTTGAAAATATCTTATCTCCTCATTGGTCATTTTGGTCAGGTGCCAGCGAGGTTATCCTAGCTTCTTAACCCTTTACAGGTGAAAGGATTTTTCCTCTGGCCAGGAGGGATTTTAAAGGTGTTTATCCTTCCCTTTATATTTATGAGAACCGTGCTTCTGCATATTTGTCAAAAGACAACTTCTGTTGTAGGAAGGAGCGGAAAACAGTGCATCATAGGTCACAGTAGTGCAGGTGGGGGATCACGGAAATACAGACAAGGAAGTCCTGTGAGAGCTGGTTCTGGGAGACTGGAAGTCAGTGGAGCTATGTCCATTTATACCACCTGAGGAGTTTCCTCTTAAACTCCTCCTTCAGGCGTTAATTTACTGTGGAAGAAGTCGGGGACTGGCTAAAAGAGAGATCGTGGCCTGGTGAGCTACCTCACCAATGACTGGCAATGGAGTAGCCCACAGCAATGTTGGCCTACAGTCTGAAATAAGAGTAGCTGGGAGTAACTGATAGGTCAAGATTCATTGCAGGCTTAAAATCTGTTAATATGTGGTAGCTGGTGGCCATTAAACTCAGAACTCATGCTGACATAATTATTTCTCAGCATCTACGTGGTGGCAAACTGCCCCCAGAAAGAGATTTATATAATTGATTTCATGGGACCATTGTGATCATCTAGTCTGAATTTCTCTAGGCCATAGGATTTCTCTGTATTAATTCCTGCTTCAAGTCCAAAAGCACTGGTTAAACTACAACATCTCTTTTAGAAAACCTTCCAGTTTGAATTTAAAAACTGCCACTAAATCCAATGGATGTTCCAAAGTTGTTCCAATGAGGAATTATTCTTACTGTTAACAGTTTGCACCTTATTTCCTGTCTGAATTGATTTAACTCCAACCTACAGTCAATGGATCTTGTTGTACCTTTTTCTGGCAGACTGAAGAGCATGCTCATTAAATTTCTGTTCCACATGTAGGTACTTATAGACCGTTATCAAGTCACCCATTTAACCTGCTCTTTGATAAGCTAAATAGACTCAGCTCCTTAAGTCTTTCACTATAAGGAATGGTTTTTTGTCAATCCTTGACTCATTCTCCTGGCTCTTCTCTGAACCCTCTATGAACCCTCTCCAATTTATCAACATCCTTCTTGAACTGGGGACTCAGTATTCCAGCAGCAGTCGCACCACTGCCAAATACAGAACTATCATTACTATTACTTTCTACTCTTACTCAAGAATTCCCCTGGTCATACATCCAAGGATCGCATTAGCCCTTTGGCCACACTGGGAACTGATGTTCACTTCATTATCTACCATGATACCCATGTCTTTTTCAGTGGCACTGCTTCCCAGGATAGAGCTGGCCATCCCGTTAGGATGGCCTACATTCTTTGCTCCTACATGTATGGCCTTATACTTAGCCATATTGAAATGCATATTGTTTGCCTGTGCTCAGTTAACCAAGCAATCCATACTGTTCTCAATCAATGATCTGTCCTCTTAATTATTCACCCAATCTTTGTGTCATCTGCAAACTTTCTCAGTAATTATGTTTGTTTCCAAATCATTGATTAAAAGCATTAGCATAGGGCCAAAAAGCAATCCTTGTGGACCCCCATAGCTGCTCAATGATGATTTCCAGTTTTCAATTAAATTTTGAGCTATCATTTTAACCACTTTTTAATCAATTAATGTATGCCATGTTGATATTGCCTCATTCTAGTTTATTGATCCAGATGATGTGTGATTGCAAGTCAAATGCCTTACAGAGGAATATTACATCAACACTATTACTTTTATTAACCAAACTCATCAAAAAGTGATATGAAGTTAGTTTGACAAGACTTTTTTTCCATAAACCTATATTGATTGGTATTCATTATATTACCCTTCTTTAATTCTTTATTAATTGAGCCCCATATAAGTTGTTCCATTATTTTGCCTTGGATCAGGCAGACAGGCCTACAGTTAGCTGGGTAATCCTGCTTGCCTTTTTAAAATATTGGCACAACATTAGCTTTCTTTCAGTACTCCGGAGATTCCCAATGTTCAAAGGTTTATTGAAAATCTACATTACTGATCCATAGAGCTCCTGAGCCAGCTCTTTTAAAACTTATAGATGCAAGTTATCTGGACCCGCTGATTAAAACATATCTAACTTTAGATAGCGACTGTTTAACATCATCCTTAGTTACTATGATTGGAAAATCTATCATCATCATGATATAAATACATCATCTCTTTTTCCTCAAATACAAAACAGAAATATTGATTGAACACCTTGGCTTTTTCTGTATTATTTACTGTTCTACCATATCCATATAGTAATGAACCAATACCTAGGACTATTAGGATTCCTTTTGTTTGTTATATAATTTAAAAAAACTTATTTTTATTTGTACTGCCCACAGATTTATCCTTGTCCTTTTGCTTCCCTTAATAATTTTCCATATTTTCTAGCTTCTAATTTATATGCATTGCTATCAACTTCTCCTTTTTTTCCATTTCTATTATAATAGATGATTTTCCTTCCCCTCTGAGTCAGGCTGTTTTTTACCCAAACTATAAGAGCAAGAGAACATGTATAGGAAGAGCATAGCAGTTATAACCCTTGAAATCATGCCAGTTTTGTCCCCCATGGTTTGCAATGTCCAATGCTATTGAGGACAGTACCAACTGAGTCAAACCACTCCAAATATATTACAATAGAAAATTAGAAAAGGTCTCAGAAGTGAATGCAGGGTACTAAAATTACTCTTTTTCTTCAGGGTTACTGACTAAACATTTGCAACACAACCAAGAGTCAACTGGAAAGCCAACATGCACAGTAAATTCATTAATACAAATAGGGGGCGATCCCTAGCCCATGAAAGTCAATGGAAAGATTCCCACTGGCTTCATTGGAGGTTGGATCAGGCCCATATACAGCAATTAGAGTTTTCCAAAAACAGATGTTTAAAAATTGTAAACACTGTGTGTGTTTTATAAATAGCAGCCTTCCTTGACACCAGATTATGGAAAACCAAGATACGACTTTAACTGCTTAGCAGTCAATAATGATTGATTTGGGCTTCGTGTGGGCATTAGTAGCACTTCTTAAAATACAATATCCTGTTATGTTAAGTTCACAATAATAATTCCTGAGAGTCACTCATGACAAAAGTACCAAATTACATACCAAATCTAAATTACATCATTGCTCCTTATTATAGCCTCCATCCATCTTTTGTAAGAACATTCACCGTTTGGGAGGTCCCCGAAGTTTGGTAATTTTTAAGAGATAGCTGCTGTCTTCCAATAAATCATAAATAAAGTAGACTATGTAAACAGCAAACGGTGAGTACAATTTTTCTCGCTAGAAAGCATCAATGTCTGTATTGCTCATTAGCTCCAGCCAGTTACATTCTTGATAAAAGGGCAGTCCTGTGATTAATTTATGATCTTCCCCTTTAAAATTTAGATCATGTAGGCCTGGCTGACGTGCTTAATGCATTTATATGTTTGATCATTCAAAATACAGATGAACCCTCTCTTACAACATTATGTTTATCATTGACATATATCTGAATAAATTCAAATAATTAAAGTTGAGTGTAAATGCCTTAATCCCCATTAGCTTTGTCAGGCTACAACACAGTGAGTTTGCATGAGTTCACTGTGCATGAAATCCACCCCTGTGCACAAGGAATAGCCCTCTTTTGAGGCCCATATGATCCCACAATATTAAGAAATTGACATATTCTTGATTTCACTGGACCCGCCCACCATTGGAAACAGGATGATGAATTGGATGGATCACCGGTCTGATGCAGTATGTTTGTAAATTGGGCACAGTCGAGTGGAACAATATGTTCATAAAGTGTGAATTTTTTTCTTTAAAATAATCTAATGACAGTGCCCTCATTAAAGTGATACAGAATAAGATCAGTTTCCACATTAGATACCGAATGATTCACTGGAGTTTCAGGACAAGATTTTGATAGGCCTCTCTTTCACATTCCCATGAGTGGTGTTTCTTCACATACGCCTTTGCCTTTGTCACAATTTTTCTTTCCAAACTGGGGTCATTCATCAGACTTTTGGAGAGCTGGACAAACTCCTAAAAAGTTAAAGAAAATAATAAAGGTTACTTGTGGTTCTACTGATCCTGAAACAATCCTGGAACTGCAATAAAGCGGTTGAATTTAGAGTGAATACACACACCAAACAGTTCAAGCGCCATTCTTCAGAGCTAAGTACCACATTTTATATATAAGTACAGATCAATAAATAACAAATACAATTTTTAATCCTTTAAACAGCCCACTAACTAGAGAACTTAAAACCATAGTCAAATCCCTCAAGCGCTAAATCAGATGAAAATATGGACAAACAATTTAATGAGACAGAAAAGTGTTTGAGCACCATACATTTATGGCAATGGAGCATGCTGTAGCTGAGTAAGAAGTTACAAATTCAACTGGTTTCCTGGATGGAGAGCTGGTAGCGGACAGTTTTGATCTAGGCTCAACTAGGCATATGCCTGGTTGCAAATGAGGCATCTTTAGCTAATTGCATGCTTTTAATGAGGTTGAGAAAAACACTTCACAAAGATGTCTATTGTCTGAAGTAAAGAACACACACTCAGCAGCAAATTATCTGTATTGTGCCAGGGCTGGATGCAAGATTGATCCAAGCTAATAAAGAACTGTTGCACTGTTTGGTGCTAGAGGCTCATGACCTGGAAGCTACGCAGCAGCTGGTACACGGTATCAAAAGGTCTGCAAAATGCAGTATATGAAATCCCTTTAGCCCTATGGGGTAAGTTACTGGACTTGATAGAACAAGACTATTCCCTGGCCAGTTGCTCTGCCATTCCAATTTTGTTTTTAAGAACTGAAGATACCAAACTAATGAACGTGAGAGGTGATGTCTCTAAGTAAACAAATCCCCTTCTGCACAGTCTGTCTGATTTTTTTGCCATTAGGGACGACTTTCAACATTGAAGCTGGATTATAGAAATAGCTCAAACCCACTACACCAATGTGCGCTAGCTTAGAAATGTCAACAGCTGTTAGATCAATAAAAGTGAAGATCATTAGTTTCTACGCAAGTCATGATGAAAATCAGTGATAGATTCCAAGTGGAACATAAGGGCATTTGGACACAGATGGCATTTTCCTGCCAATAAGCTGTCAACTCTTTGTTAGTTTATACAGTCAAAGAAGCACATATATTAGTGGTGCATATAGTGGAAGGGTTTGCAAGTAAGTTTCGGAGTCAGAGTTATTGTGGCTACTAGACTAAATAAGGTGAATTCTCACATGTCAATATTGACATTATACATCCAGAAAAAGTATAGCTTTAATCTTGCATGGCGATCCACATGGGGAAACTGCTGTGCTTGTATAATGCAGAACTGGGGCCTGCAAAGGTAGCAAAAAAAAATGTACATATGTTACCTTAGCTGGTCATTACCAGTCTTTCCCAACTTTCCAAAGTTTTTTTCAATGGCCATGCCTTAGTTATGTGGTTAATATAAAGTTTATATGAATCACATCAGCAGCTGTAATTCTAAATTAACTGAAGAAATTCCCCAAAACAATTTTAATTTAAAAAAAAAAAAGATCACTGAAAATGTAACCTGGGTTGTGGGAGGAGGCTTCATCTGTGGGATGTATAATATTACCTACCACGTCAGGCTACTAGGTGTTCATAAAGGAAACATTATGCAAGAGGTTTATAAAGTTTTCTATAGAACCAGGCTCCCTCCTTCTGCACACCCCTAAGGTTCACAAGAAAAAGCAAAAGAGCTTCCTTACTTGGGCTAGCAGAGAGGACTGCATTAGTAAGGCTCCCGTCCTGTAAGGATACACTGGAGGGCACTGCACTACTTGAAGTGCACAGAAGATGAGCTTCTCTTCTGTATAAATGCCAAAGATTCATCTGAGGAATTCTATGTATGTATTATTTCTTCTGGTCCATTTTTCTTCCAGTCAGCATTATTAAACAGAATGACCACTTGTGGGAAAAGTATATGATTAATTCACAACGGGGCCCTTCACAAACTCTAAGATTCCTACTCGTGTGTTCATCTTTAATAATATCTGTAGTTGTGAAGTCTCTGAATGGAATAAAAGTATTCCTGCAAAATGCTTTCAAAATTCAGAGAAGTGCTTCCCAAAGGATCTTCCAGCCAGCAGTGCAGATTAACAAGTTTGGTGCTATAATGATAACATCGGAGGTATTTAATATATTCTCTTCTAAACCGTCTCTGCTTTCCCCATTCTCTGTTGCAGTTGACAGCACCAGCATCCTCCATTGTCGTCCAGGATTGCAACCGTCTCTGACTCTTCCTTTTTCATCTCCCACCATCTCCAAATCCTGCTGCCTTTTTTTCCCCCTTCACAACACACATAAAAATCTGATCTTCTTTCTTGCCCATGTGGCCAAAATGCTTGTCTCTGCCCATATCCTCTCGCATCTTGACTACTGCAACTTACTACATTCTAGTCCTCTAGATACGTACATTGCCTATACCACTCCATCCAAAACATGACTGCAAAGGTTATTTTCCTTGCTCAGTGATCTGATCATGTCAGATCATCTCCCCCCCCCCCCCACACCCCTTGCATTCATCTACTGGCAACTCATAAAATACCACATGGAGTTCTAACGTTACATTCTCTCCTTCAAAGCACAGCACAACCTGGACAAGCTCTCAAGACTTGTCTCCTACTGCGTTCCCAATTATTTCTTCTGTTCTCCCAATGAGTCCAGTCTTGATGCTCCTTTCATTTCCTTCTTCCACATCCCATCTCTGTGCTCTTTTCCATGCTGCCAAGAACACACAGGAGCAGGATAAGTGGGGAAAGCCTTTAAATGCCTTTGCCTATTTAAATCCCATCTCTTACGCTATCATAACAATAAATAATCATTTTCACTCCACTGCATTCCAACTTTAATTTTATGCTCCTGTGGAGGATTTTATTTTGTTTAAAAAATAATTTATGTAAATTATACATATCAGAATCCACAATGTACCATTGCTTGATGAGTAGTTCTATTAATATTCTTTAAAAATATGAGGGTACAGAGGATAAAAACTTGGAAACATGTAAGTGATAGAAGCAATGAGATACTGCCACACAACTAAAATCCCTTTCGCTGGTGATAATTTCAGCATAATATTAAACATGAGTCCGAAGAGGAAAGGGAAAAATTGCTAATGGATAAAGCCAGAGGACTTTAGCTGTAGCTCTTCTACTGACTCAGAGCGTAACCTCAGGCAAGTCACTCAAGATGTGATCTGAAGGCACAGTAAAGATCTGAATTCATGTCACTGGGTTTTAAATCAGGTCCCTGGAACATTTAATTTAGGGTCCCTCCATTTTTGGATGCTGAACTTAAGACTGCAAGGGCCTGGTATTCAGGTGGTCCCCACAACTCCCACTCATGTCAGCTGGAGCTACAGTTGTTTGGCACCTCAGAAAATCAGGCCTCAGGTTGCTGAATCTGAGCATCCAAAAATGGAGGCAACCCAGAATTAGACCCTGCTTCTGAAAATGAAGGCCTTAATTTCTCTCTGCCTCCATTCACCCATATAAATATGGGTATAACAGCATTTACCTGTCTCACAATTGATCTGTAGGGTGAAGGCTGAGTTGTTAATTACAGCGCAGAAACATTGGGGCAAGCACTAGGATGCTTAGATTTATAAGTAACGTGACGCATGCCCTATTTCTGGACAGTAGATATCCCCCTAGGCCCAGTGATCTTCAAAAGTAAAGTCACTAATATGTTTCTCCCTCAGGCAGACTGCCAATTAGCTTTAAAGAAAATGCAAACAGCACATATAAAAAAATTCAGTACAGTATTTTGCAAACAGCTCTATAGACCCAGATGTCTTTGGCAGATGAACCCTGAAAATACAGCAGGCACCAAGCTAAAAAAATGCATGTCCTCTGAATTACTGTAAGAACCAGGCCGGTGCCGTTTTACAGCAGGAAATTAAGAAGTGTGTTTATGTCACACACACACACACACACACACACACACACACACACACACACACAGAGTAAATCTGCAATTAAACCATTTCAATTTCAGCTACAGGAGAGGAAAGGAACATGGAACTTAGCTCAGTGTAAACCCAGGGAAGACAAATTCCATGTATTAAACTAAATGAACAATTAAGAATAGCAACGCACCTATTAGTAATGGCAGAGCACAGCAGCTGTAGGGCAACTGATCGATATTTCCCAACCACTTGAACAAACGTTGCTGGCACTGCCTAAAACAGCAAGCTGCTCTGTTCAATACTTTCCTGACAGCAAAACTCAAGTCCTCAAGACTAGAAACAGCCTCAGGGCTAAATGCTGGCCATGTAGCCATAGAGCCTTACATGGGAATGGCATACACCCACACTGCCACAAGAGGACAACATGCCAGGTGTGTGCTCCTGTCTATAGCTCCACTAATTGGTTCAGAGGAGGCTCCACTTCTTCACTGCCTCCCTTACACAGGTTAGTGTTGCTGATTCCTGCTGCTCCCTTACAGCTAGGACCACTATTTTGTGTGGGGCAGGAGAGGTTTATATACCCCTCAACCTCGCCCCTTTCGTGAGCCTTCACAGATGCTGGGCATTCCATAAGCCAAAAGCTTAGGCTGCTGAATAATGGTGTATGTCCTCCATTTGAACACGCTTTTGTGATTATTTATGGCCCAAACATAGCCCGCTACTCCTTTATTATCTTAGTTATCAGTTTTCCTTTCAGGTCACATTAACTCAGTGTCACATATTCCATAAACTTGCAAATTCGAGTAATGGCAGGAATAAAACATGGCTTTAAAAGAAGGGTGCATAATAACTCAAGGATCAAGGTCAACATGTTTTGTGACTTTTCACTTTTATGTTAACTGCTGCGGCCAGCTGGATATTCCCTTTGTTGTTTTCCTTTGTTGTCTATGTACATGGTCATGAGGGCTCAGAATACCTACCAATGATTAATTATAATTAGTATAATTAGGCAAGAAAAGTTGTCTAATTTCTTTGTAAGCCAGGAGAGGTCACTTTTTTCCACTAAAAAGGGAAGTTGGTGCTTAAAATAATTATTGTTTCGTAAATCAACTCAAACCCATTTCATGTTTCCCGACATAAGAAAACGTGAAATCACCACAAGACTGTTTCACATACCAAGTACAATAACCCAGCTCCTACATTATCTAGCTTGCTCCTTTTCAGAGTTACTATTTTGTGGGGAAGGAAATAAAACTGAAATGTTTTTAACAGAGTAGATCTAGGTTTAAATACACAAATCTGCTACATCTGCCACGTATCTGAAGCAATGGAGCAATAAAAGGATAAATCCGGTACATCAGTCAAACAGGCTGGAAAGTCAATTCTGGGGATTGCAAAGGAGGGCACATCCTGAAGCGCAGGAAAGAAAGCATTAATGAGAAGCTTATCTGAAAGCTGACTGATGAAAGAGTAGGGCTGTGTAGTAATGTATGGGGGAAGGACACTCATGAGAAACTACAATGAAAACTCCCTCACAAGTATACTGAACCTCCAAGCACTTCAATAAAGCCATCCAGATTGCACCATAATGTTTACTGTGGAAAGGAAAAAAATATTAATGGTAAAGAAATAAGAATCAAAACTAGACCCAATTATACTGGCCATCCATCAGCAAAACTGTGGACAGGGAAAGAATGATCTAGGATACGGCTTAACAATGGAAACACCAGCAGGAACATGACTGAGGGTCGGTGTTAACCTGCACTGGGAATTAAACCTTTCTTCGCTGACTAAAATCTGGACAATTCAGATAATGTACTTAACAGATAGTAAGTGGTGTCTCCTGAACAATCTGAATCAGAATCAGACGGGCGCAACTACATGTAAACCTTTGTTCTTAAATGAATTCCAAAGGAATAGCTCTACGGTTGGTTCTGACAGACAGCTAATTTAGAAGAAAACTAACTGAGGTTACTGTGGGAAATATTTTATCAAATACTTAAGAGCACATGAAGTAATCAGAAGAGGGTGAAAAATCATATTGCTTTCCAGCATGTAGGTTGTCCTGCCTCTACTGGCATACCAGGTCCTCTAAGAGGAGACTACACAAAGTGCTACAAAATGTATTACTGCCATTTCCAACAATACAGACAGATTTTAGCAACAGGTTGAAATTAGAAATCTTCTAATTTATCTGAACTCTTTGATCTATTATCGTCTCTTGATTTCATGATATATTATATATGGAGGTTTGAAAAACTATTTCATACAGATTGGCGGTGTCAAGAAATATGGGATAATCCTGTAATTGTCACTTTATCTTTAAGATTTAATGAAACTGATTGGCATTCTGTCAGACACTTCAGGTGAAAGTTATCCAGCAATCCCCTGGTGAAATTGGACTATTAACATTCAAACAAATCTTTCTGACACATTTGTAAACCTTGATACTTTATACAATATTTAACACCAAATCCATTTTAAAGGAGCATTATTAAATATGATACAATTGCTAGTGTACAGAGAAAGGACAGAGATTACTTCACTTTTGAAGATAGGGCACCTGCACAAATATTAATTATCCCAATGCAAATACTACCTAGGACAATGCTAGTTCATATGATAATGCAAGTTAACACCTTTACTTAAAAGACAATCAGAGATGTAGAACAAGAATATCAGAAAAAAAGGGGTTGCTTATCTTAGAGACAGTATTTTGGGGGAGAGCAGCAGAAGACCAGACTGAAATGCGACAGAGAAATTGAGAAGTACAGAACTCGAGAAATAACAACATCTTATTTACAAATAAATGGCAGATTCTTAAAGCTAGAAAGAAGCAATAAGGCTGACCCCCCTCATTCCCCCCAGCATTCAGTGAACTGCAAAGAGAGCATGAGATAGCAACAGCACTTCATTAAAAGCAGGGTAGGCTTGTAGGTTTTTTTTTAAGAGAACGAGAGTATAACCACCTAAAGTTACCACGAGCAGAGCACCAAGACACAAGCAGTTCATGGAAAAGAAAAATAATTTTTGGAAAGGGTTGTTTTGTTATGCTCTGGTTTTGATTTGATTTTTGTTCTTGTTACCTGGGGATTTGTAAATAATAGTCCTGTATCTTTATGTTGTATTATTGCTGCATTCCCAGGAATATTCCTTGCCAGCACTGGAACATCTAAATCCATTGCCTAAAGAATGTGGAGGAAAAAGATGATTTCGTTAGTTAGGGTTCATTTTAAGAGGAATTTGTGGTGAGAAATAGTATTACAGTCATAGTAAGAAACCTGCCTCCAAAACAGCTCCTTCCCACTCCCCCACTCCCAATCAAAAAAGTCTTACATTAACCATTTTATGGAACCTCATTAAAATACAAAGTTCCCCTGACTGTTTTTGGCAGTCAGGACTCATCACTTTCAAAATAATATCTGAACTAGCCTTTTACTGACCATCTGGTGGGTCACTAGATAGATGCTCATTTTTTCTCATGGTCAGAGTACACAGGGCTTGTTGGCCCAGGAGGAGGCTGAAACCTCCTGGAAGTTCCTAACATCTAGCAGGAACTGAAGAGTTAAAACTAAGATTCAGATTGAAGCCTGTCACTTTCACTACCAGAGTTGCCATCCCAGGAAGCTGAATGGACATAGTTCACAGTTTCCCTGAAGGGGCCAAATCTCCCCCCACAAGGCTCTTTGTTCTCTCGCTCCATAGAAGAAGAAAGGAGTTGTGATCCACACAGCTCTCAAAATATTTACAGTTTTCGGGGGATCCATGAGAGACAAGGACATTCCTGGAGACAGGGGTGCTGGAACAATTTTTATAGTGGGGATGCTGAAGGCGTAAACTATGTATTTGGGCTGTTACTTCAAGCCAGGGGAAGCAGCTGCACCATCCAATTCCAGCACTTATGCATGGAGATGCCTTGGCCTCTTCTCTGCCGCCCTGGCTCTCACTGGCCCTTGTTGACCATGGCTCCTGTAGTTGAGCATGGCTCTGCTTCCTCATCATGGCTTCTCTTAGACCTTCCTCTCCAAAAGAGGGTTCCAAGCATGGAGGAGCTGGCACATGCTAATACAGCCTCTAACAGTAATTTGTATCAGATTCCTCCAGGAGTTCTTTCTAACTTTTCATTTTTATTGTTTTTATATAAAATATAAAACACATAATGAAAAAAATATACTTCCATGCACACAATATAAGTAGCCTATAAATAAAATAAATTCAGTGTCCATTGTTTGCAAAACCTGGAAAGAAACAAAACACAAACCCAAAACCTGAACCTGTAGAGATCATGCAGGGCATCAATTATTAAAGTGACTACATAGATAAATAAGTGAGAACATAACCTATGACTATCAGGGGGTGGGGGGAAGGCTAATATGTACTAAGCTGCAAAAGTATGCAATAGTTTCATGTGTGACCAGACATCCTCAGATTTTTTCTAAGCATTTCTATTAGACAGAATCATTTTTTCCATTAATGCAGTAGTAGAGATCTCACTAAGCAGGCCTGGGTATGAGGGAGGAATTGCAGATTTTCTCAAAATAACTCTTTTGGCCACTAAAATAGTTACTGCAATCCAGGAGTTTTTGTGGGGAAGAATCTGGCCCATTCCCTCAACACCCATAGAGTCTCCAAGGCAGGGCTTTTGAAAGTCAGGTAGCATGTTGCAGAAGCAGACATGCCCTCCCCTTATGGGAGGCTGCAGATTCCCTTCTAGATACGCATACATGGGGGAGCATGTAGTCTCAAGATGGTTGTCATATCATTTCAGGCTGTCTGTACATTCAGAAGCATAGATACAGCACTGCATCAGTTCACATCCAGTAAATCATCTTCATTATAAAGATAAGGGCTAGAAACTTTTGAACGAAAGTTTAAGTGTCCAGAAACCAGTGTGTTAGCCCCTGCTACCCCAGGACAGTCCCTACTCATCGCCCACTCATGAATTTGTCAAGCCCTGATGTGAAATTTTAATTACCATTCCTGGATTTGGAAATCTTGAAATTCGCAAACCCTGAATGTATAATGGCTCATCTTGTACAATTATCACAGTGTCAAACAGAAATAAATTCACTCTCCAAAATGTTCAGTCCATTTCATACTGATTCGCTGTCACTTTGGAGAGAGCACATTTTTAATTACTGTCATTACAGTCTCTGATGGGGAACAATTTTCCTTCAGCATAAGTAGCACGAAAGAAAAAGCTAAGGGGGGAAAGAAATGAGGAAGAACAACACGTCTTTTGTTTTTTAAATTTGGACAAGACTCGATACCCCAACCACTAGCGTACAAAGCCAAGTGCGAGTTAAGAGCAAAGGAATGCAGTAGCCTAGCAACATGCATTCACAGTTTAAAATATCCAAGGTAAACATAGTTTACACTGTACCACTGTAGAGAAATTTGCCCTAGACATACAAATCCCATCTTCCTCTTGATGCTAACATGCTTTTCAGCAGATAGCTCTAAAAATAATATTAATAATCCTTAATGACATACCCATTCTAGCCTTTATATCAGAAAATAGTGGGCCAACTGGAGGTAATTCAGAGCAACAGATTGATGAGAAGAAATTAAATGGTCTAACCAGTTTGGATAAATGAGTAAGGACCAGATTTATGTAGGGATTTAGGCACCGAAAGATGCAAACATGTGTCTTGGGAGATTTTCAAAAGTGAAAGTCAATGGGAGTCAAGCGCCTAACCCACTTAAGTGCTTTTGAAAATCTACAGCATTAGATGCCTAAATATCTTTGTAAATCTGGTCCTAAGCACATATGTATGTATGGCGGCAGATATGACAACTGTCTCCAGATATGTGAACAAGGTAACCACTAGAGATGGGCTCAAGACCCTAATTCAGACCTAGATTGCCTAATACCTCTGTTTTTTTATGCTGTGGCCCTCAAATCTCGGATTCAGGAGTTACTACAGGTTGCTTCTTCTTTCAGAAAACCACCTCAGGAAATAACATTTTGGAAGACGAGGGAAGGGAGGGAAAGCTAACATGATGGCAATTCCAGAAAAGCTTCCTATCCCCCTGAGGATTACAAAGTTTTAGGGAACATTGCTTTCCTACCTGGTTAGAAGAGAATAAGCGTCAAAAGCACTTTCAACTTAGACAGGCTCACAGTGAAACATGGTGGGCTCTAGAATGAAAGAGTGGGTTCCCTGTCTGAACTAGCTTAGTGACAAGAAAAGTCATCTCTCAAATCTATAAAAGCACCAGCACAAAAGCAACATGACTAGGTGACAATGGACATATTTTTTAAAAAATATTTTTATATAACTCTTAGGGTCCAGTTCTACACTGACTTACATCCCATGGATTTCAGTGGGGAGATATGCACAATACAGTACTTGGCTCTCTGAATTTTATATTTCTCCTTCACTTTACAAAAAATGCTGTGGTACTTCAAAACTGTTTACTTCGTGTAGAATTTTTCATATTAACAAGGCTATCCTGGATGCTCTATCCAAGTGTAAAAGAGCTTTATTCAAAGAAATTATCCTTTTTTTCAGAATTCCTCTCAGTGCTCCAGAATGGACTGTTGTAACTGTCTGCTATCCACTCAAGTAAATTAGACATACTGAACAAAAGGACATCACAAGCCACTTGATACATGAACAACTCAATGTACTAGTGCCCCATAGCAATTCTGCCTTAGGTTGAGTTTAGTGTTGGAGCCTGGTATGTGTGTTACTATATTGCTGCACCTCAGTCTGGGAGAGAGTGTTCCCACATTATTATGCACTTTGTCATAGCACATATATTCATTTTTTTTCTCTGAATGCCACACAGACTGCAGCCACAAAGGCTCAGATCCTCAAAGGTATTTAGGCATCTAACGCCTATTGAAATCAAAGGGATATAGGCAACTACAAATTTTTGAGGATTTGAATTTTTGTTTTTATTTCATTTCTGAACCCAGTGGAGAAAGAGCTTGATGTTCTTGCTGGCTAGAGATTGAGGACAATAAACACAACACCTGAAAAAATCCAAGGCCTGGAATCACATAGGTATTGATGAATTACAGCCACTGAAATACAGAACAGATGGCCAACTGGATAAGACGAGTTGGCTTCGCACCAGCCAGTCTTACACAAATGGATGGTGCTGTAAATAATTACTGCATCTAGTAGCCTTGAATTTAATTTAGATGCTTACTCTATTTTTAAGCAGTAAAAAGAATCATTTGTATTGCTGAAAATATATATATAATTTACTGACCTGGGACCTGCCAATAACAAGTTAACGTAAGAGGTTATTCTGGTAGCCCTCTGCTTTGTTACCTCATCCTGACTGCAAATGTGTTTAAAAGTAATTTGAGAAGGATACAGGGTGTAAAGTTCCTTTTTCAGGCATGGTACACAATAAGCATTTCTAACTAGCAATGCTAAGTTTGGAGGAGGGAATTGCAGTTTTTATTCATTGTATGGTCTTTTTTGGAGTGTTCTTCATTTTCTGCCTTGTAGCCCTCTCTGTTTGTGTCATTTTGGTATCCCCTCACTTTTTACCTCCTGTCCTGCAGCTTATTTTTTCTTCCTTGGCTTTCTGTGAGTTGTTCCAAGGCACCAGGACTGGGCTTCATGTGATGGCTGAGATTAGATTTTGCTACACAATACAGAGTATTAGAGGGTGGACCCATTGGTTCCTCCATTTCCGTGTTGTTTTATTTAGTTGGTTTGTTACTTTGGGGGTTTTTTTAATTCCAGAAAGATCTCATGATTTTTACAACAGTTTACATACGTTTTAGAGTAGAGGAAAGGTGCTCTGGTGAAAGGTTGTTAGACTCAAAATCTTTTGTTCAACCACTAACAGCAAGTTACTATATGAACAGTGATAATAACCAATTCCCCACCCCCTCCCGACAATGTGCTTCATTTCTGATCTATAAGGGATCAAAGATTATTTTCTAAGCCCACACATTGTTTGTCTCTTCTTCAGTGACTGTTAAGAAGAAAAGGTGGCAATTGTGACAATTTTTTTTGTGATTTGGATGCTAAAAACAGGTCTTAGATGACTAGATCAAACAATCAGATGGTAATGATTTCTGGTCACTTCAAACCAGAGCTAGATTTGAACCAGACATAATTTTACAGTTTGAAGGGACAATTGATGATTCGTCAATAAAGTTAAGCATGTGCATAAGCATTTGCAGGATATACGACCTTGCTAAATTTTAAATTTCCTAGTAGACAGGACTTTGGTTTCTAAACCCCAGCACAATGTTTGTTCCATCTCTGATCCAAAAAATTTTAGTTTGATTTGTCTTGTTAATAAAATAAGACCTTGACAGATGGCTCTTCCTACTGTTGGCCATGTTAGGTAGGGGGTTTGCAGAGATGGTTCCACGGAACTATCAAATCCTACTGTGTAATTATCCAAAGGGAATTAATACAAAATCAAAATCATTCTAAATTTATAACAGGCACTAGGTGGCTGAAGAGTCAATGTCACTAAAAAGTGCTAGCCTCATGCAGTCTCTTAATGAAAAACTATGGGCCTGACTGCTCTCATTGAGGTCAATGGAAGACTGTCATCAAGTCTAAAGACAGTAGGAAGCTCTGTCCAGTTTAAAGTGAGCTAACAAATAAAAGTGCACTGCCCATATGGCCTTCATTTTTGTAATATCTGGGCACGTCATAATCATTAGTGGATTTCATTCTCACAACTCCTATGTGAGCTATTATTCTGATTTTATAGATGAAGAATGAGATTAAGTGACTTGCCCAAGGTCACACATGAAATCCATGACTGAGCCAAAAACTGGACCAAGGTCTCTTGAATCCCAGTCCAGTGCATGGTCCATTGATCATCTTTCCTATACAGTTTGGGACTTTAGCTCAGTAACTTGTTTGATGTGAGCATGAGCCAGCATGCTCAGACTTTTGAAGGGGACTAGCTCTTTGCATCACTGTCACGTGGCCTCTATGGTCAGCTCAGGTTATGTTAGTACACTCCAAAAATGGATATGCCCACAGAATCGTACAATCACGGGACTGGACTGGAAGGGACCTCGAGAGGTCTTCTAGTGCAGTCCCCTGCACTCAAGGTAGGACTAAGGCCATCTGTCTTCATTCAGCAGTTGATCCAGTGCTGGTTTCATAGAATCATAGAAGATTAGGGTTAGAAGAGACCTCAGGAGGTCATCTAGTCCAATCCCCTGCTCAAAGGAGGACCAACCTCAACTAAATCAGTTTCCAGAGTAGCAGCCGTGTTAGTCTGTATTCGCAAAAAGAAAAGGAGTACTTGTGGCACCTTAGAGACTAACAAATTTATTAGAGCATAAGCTTTCGTGAGCTACAGCTCACTTCATCGGATGCATTTCCGATTTCTCATAAATCAGTTTGTGAGTGGTGGAAGGAAATGGAGTGTCCTTGTGACTTCATGTCCCCTGCTCTCTGAGAAAGTACAAGCCCTGAAGGAGCTATTGATTTTTGAATAATACTTAGAAGTGATATCTTCATAACTCTTTACAGTTGTTCATTCTAACATAGCCCCTAATAAGGTTTGAATAAGTAGAGTGGCTACCATAATAGGTCAACATTTACTAACAGATATCACTCACAGAGATAGATAAAGGTAAATAATTTGTGTTCTCTCCATTACTCCTGAATGGTAACTGGTGCTGACTTTAATAGCAGCACTGTGGAGAAACTAAAGAGAGGTTAATGGCCTGATCTTCAGAAATGCTGAGCACCTTCTCTGGGGAGAGCTGGAGATCAAAAACAAATGTGAATTGTGAGTTCTCACACTTCTCATGCCGTAAGTCACTTGTCCAAAGCCCAAGAGGGAGTCATTGTCAGAGCAGGGATTATTACTCAGGATTTCCTGACACTAGTCACATTCTCAGGCCATTAGACAACACGTCTTGTTATGAGAACACGTTATACAGTATTCACAGTCAAGTGAATTGGACTCAGTAGCCAGGGCTATTTTCAAGCCTCCACTATTAGAGCCTATTTATCCCAACTGTAAATTATCAGGTAGTATTTTCTTAACAACACAAAGAAAACTTTGGTAAAATAATATATATAAAGAAATTCAGTGGAAGCAGAAATAATAACAGATGCTGTCTTATTTTATCTTCAGAATAGAAAGCAAAATAAACATATACAGCATCAAAATACACAAGAAGAAGAGGCCAACTTAAAACAATCCATAGTCATAACAAGCTCAGTTTGGAATATTTGGAAGTAGATACATTTTTTAATGCATGACTATGCATGAACACAATCCAAAATTGACTACAAGCTTTGAAATTATCCCATCAATACAATGATGGAAAATGCGTGGAATGATACCTCTTTAAAAAGCATCATGTACAAGCAAAATGACATGCAAACTATTACGGGTCAATTCTTGCACCTAGAGAAGGGGAGTTTCATTCTTCACTTCAATTACTTCACAGGTTATTTGAGTGTATTTACCAACTAAAAAATAGAAGACTAGCCCTCCATTTTCAGTGTAGCGAGTCTCTGCAAAATAGCTTTAAGTGGATTAAACTACAAATAGTACTAAACTGGGCCATGTTTAGCAGCTACACACACCAGTGAGGGTAGAAAAATAATACTAAAGAATCTACTGTATGAGTAGGAAATAAAATTAAATTCAATATGGAGAAACATATATGAAAGCATCTGAGGGATTATGTATCCAAAATACAATTTTTCAGCGGGAGGCAGACACCCAGAAAGAAAGAAATTAATATTGTGAGTGACTGAGTGAGATGTGTGACAAAGACAATGTGCGCTGGTGCAAGGAGTACTCCTTTGGCTTAGTAGTTTTGTGTGGTTTAGTGTACTGACGGTAATAAATGAGAAGCCATTTACTGTTCTATTTATATGTTGGTTTTCAATGAGAATAGGGGTTTTACGGCAGCCCTGCACCTTGAAACTTACTCACTGTAGCTATGTAATAGAAATTTAGAATAAGGCAGCTTTCCCCTTGAAGTGCTACTCGACTCTTTAGTAGTGCAATTATGAAAAGCTGCATAGAGAGTAGTGATATTCTATTTCACACACACAAACCTTTATCAGAATCCTGCTAATAAATGATTTAGTCTTTCGGGCATCAGAACTAAACCTTGTCAGAACTGTGCCTTCAACAAAGTAGAGCGGAAATCAATAATCCCTGAACTGAGGTCAATAGTTTCTTTCAAGTAAATTCACACTGACTTGCATTCTTCACTCAACAAACATTTGTTAAGATACTAACCCGCCTGCTAGGCCAGATTGTTCCCTCCCACATTAAAATGAGGGAAGGGACTGGAAATCTTAGCCAGAAAATCCTTGTGGAGATTATTACAAATTACCCTGTCGGTCCTCACCCTTGTGGAAAAGCTATTCCTATCCCTAGCAGAATCACCAGGTTCTGTGGGAGGCCCACTGAGATCTTGTATCCCCATGTTGGTTCTGTTTTCCCCCTCCCTCACGAGGTAAATCAGGTTGAGTGTGATCATTTCTTAGATGAGAGACCTTTAAGGAAACATGCAAGTGCTGCAGGAGGTGTGGGGAGGGGGGGGGCGACTTGGCAGGTGGCACTCATTCCTTTGAGTCAGTACTGAACCACTGCCCTGGCATGATGCTTGGGGTTGCTGTGTTGCTGGTTTCTGGAGGACGAGGAGGAGATCTAAAACCGAGTTCCTAACTACTTCAGAAATTAAGGACCTCAAAGCACTTTACATGTTAACTCTGACACCCTGGCAAATTCAGATTCAGATAATAATATTCCACCTACTTAACTTCCCTATATAATTTCAGTTGGATGTGGTTGGTATTCCTTGATTCTTCTTAGATCTCGAAGTAGAGACAAGATGCTCTTGGTATTCTCCAGCATTTCTCAACAATGAAAACTTTGGAAGTGTCATAATTTTCTTTATCCCTTGCCCAAATGCAGTACTGCTTCTGGTCTTAATAGGTTGTGCAATAAGAACATAATGTTACTGTGTGCAGTCAAACAGTGTCTGCCTTCCACCCTAGAGGTGGCTGCAGTTCAGTGACATGCTCCCTAACTAACATTTATCTACCTTGCAGAGGTCTTATGAAGCATAAATTAGTTAGTGTTTATGAAGAACTTTGATACGTACAGATGAAAAACATTCTACAAGTGAAAACTGCCATAATTCGTTAGGAACAGCAATAGGAGTTTTACTATTATTATTATTACTAGTAGTAAATTAGTAGGAATTCCAGTCATGGACCAGGACCCCCTGTTGTGCTAAGAATTATACAAACACAGAACAAAAAGATGGCTCCTTCCCAAAAGAGCTTACAATCTTAGGGCATGTCTACACTTACCTCCAGAGCGATCGAGCGGGGGTTGATTTATTGTGTCTAGTGAAGATGCGATAAATCGACTGCCCAGCACTCTCCCATCGACTCCGGTACTCCAGCGGAGTGAAAAGCGTAGGCGGAGTCAATGGGGGAGTGTCAGCAGTTAATCTACCGCAGTGAAGACACTGCGGTAAGTAGCTCTAAGTATGTTGACTTCAGCAACGCTATTTTCGTAGCTGAAGTTGCGTAACTTAGACCGACTTAGCTCGCCCCCTTTTACTACCCCCCCCACAGTGTCGATCAGGCCTTAGGGTATGTCTACACTTATGGCAGCATGTAGAGTATAGACTCGGCACTCCCAGCTAGCATGGTTATAAATAGCATTGCAGATGGTGAGGCATGGTCTAGGTGAGTAGAGTGCCCTACATACCTGAAGCCCCAGGGTATACACCCTACACAGCTCTCTACATGCCCAAGTAGCGTCTCCCACGTCTACCCTGCTATTTTTAAGTGTCGTGTCCTGCTGCCTCCCCACTGCCAGAGCCTTTCCCGATTCAGTGAAAGGCCTTGGCAGCAAAGCAGGGACAAGTATGGCTGCAGCTTGCCTTTCGCTGTGGCATGTAGCTGCACATGTAGTGCCTGTATTCTACATGCTGCTTTAAGTGTAGAGAGAGCCTGAGTAAATTATGATTTTTTGTAGGAGACACATGAGAGCAAGCAGGACCCCACTTTGACTGATATGAAATAAACCTGAGATTTTTTTTTTTGCCACTAATATGGTAAATTAATAAAATGAGCTTGTCATTAATTTATTAATCACTTCAGTAATCCAGCCTCAGACTCGCTTCTGTAACGTGATGTAATAATAAAGCATTTTCTAGGAATTTTATAAGGAGACGGATATTAAACCAGGAATATGTGACAGCCACAAGAAATCCAGATCATCCTATCTAAGGTTCTGTAATATTAATTTAACAGGCTTGATTAAATTACAGCCTGACTTTAAAAAATAAAGTGTGATATTTAAATACATTTTTAATTTTTAAAAAAATCTAATCTTGTGAAGAAAACATTTTGGTTTTGCCTTCACTGGCTTTGGCTTTGAAATATGGATAGGAATGTTGACATAAATTTCAAGAGATACAAAGCAATTTCAGATTCACACGCTGCATACATTCAACACTTGGATGTAATTACCTCCAGGATTGCAGCAGACATCCCCTCTGAAATGGAGCTGTTCACCACTGCAAAGCATCTTTTCACAGCAGCGTGAAGATCATCTTGAGGTATCTCCTGTAACAAATGTACCCCAGGTGCCCTGGAAGTAAAGTGTGAATAATTAGGACAATTCCTACTGCATGCACTATGGACTTTCCCCCTGAATTTAGGGTAGCTCGGTATACACTAGAGGTTAAAACAACCCTGGCAGTCAGGAATCATGGTTCTGACTGCACTAAGTATCACTATGTCCACAGTGCAAATTGGAGATGATCGCAGCTCATGTAGGCATATCCACACTAGCTTTAATCTAATTAGCCTGAGTACCACTTACGATGAAGATGCAGTGGCACAACATAGGTTAGCAACACGAGTACATAAGGAGGGAGATCGGATGGGCTTGTACAGACCACACTGAAGCTAGCTGAACTAGATTAAAGCTATCATGGGTAGCTAGCATGGGTAGACATATACAAGCTGCAATCACACTTTTGATTGCACTGCAGACATACCCAATGACTTGCCCATGGGAAAAACAAGAGAGGGATAATGAGTCTTAATTAATATTAATAGATTCTTTGATAAAAGATTCCGTATGTACAATGTATTATTATTACTAGCATTTGTGTAGTGCTCTCCACCTGTACTGAATATTATGATTAGCTATTTTTTGGATTACAGTAGGGCCTAGAGACATCAGCTGAGACTAGGGCCTTAACAGCTTACAGGTCAGACAAAGAGGGGGAGAGGGAAACGGGAAGTGATGTGCAGAAGCTCATGCAGCAGGTCAATAACAAAGCTATGACTGGTTTCAGAGTAGCAGCCGTGTTAGTCTGTATTTGCAAAAAGAAAAGGAGTACTTGTGGCACCTTAGAGACTAACAAATTTATTTGAGCATACTATGAAGTATAAGCTATGACTAGATCCCTCATCTTTTTGGATCCCAGTCCAGCACCCTCTCTGCTAGACCACACTGCCAAATGCCACCATTCTAATTTTGTCGCATTTTACACCCAGTTTGCACAGATGTAAATGACTATATAAACTGTGTGACAGTAGAGAGTAGCACTGTAACTTAAAATAACATCAGTGAAAAGCCCAGAAGAAACCCTTTGAGTTATCCACTCAGTAAGGACCAGGAATAAATTTTCTCTTGCAACAGAATATTAAAGAGCACATACGCTGTGCTGATTCTTAACTGTCCATCTGGCACTGGCTACCACAGTGAGAAAACTGCTCTCTTGTTCTGTTCCAGCCAGGCGATTCTTACGTACTGCAGAAGAAATCTCTGTTTCCCAAAATGTATACCCTTCAATCAGAAAACATGTAAACTAGAGGCAGAAAAGAGTTAACGCAGATTATCTTGTCCACCCACCAACAGCATGTAAGATCTTGCAGAAACAAGGGGGAAGAGTGGAATGAGAATATCCACATGAATTATAAATGGAAGAAATCTAATTCTAAATCAGATACGAGTTAACACAAAACAACATACAGAGTTCTACTTATCTGTTGGAAAAGTCAAACATGCAATATTTTATATATGAGCCTTATATGCAAACTACCAGAATTAGTTTGTTAGACGTGCAGACAACTGTGCACACAAGGTACAAGGATTTGCGCGCGCGCGCAGATCTAGACAATAAAAGGCTAGAATTAACTCCCTGCTTCTTTTTAAACTAAGGAGCATAACTGCTTACCTAGTAACTTTTTCATTGACTTCACTTGTAAACTGTGGATCAACCTATAAAGAAACACATACACAGTCATATGTCTTTATGTAGCAGTACAACATACACATTAAACACCTAAAAGGAAAATATAAATTTCTACAGTTCAATATTTGCAAAAATATGCTATAAGGTTAAGAT
Source organism: Dermochelys coriacea (assembly GCF_009764565.3). Lineage (NCBI taxonomy): Eukaryota > Metazoa > Chordata > Testudines > Dermochelyidae > Dermochelys > Dermochelys coriacea. The sequence goes on from NC_050082.1 coordinate 21,851,761, forward strand.
GGAAGTCAGATTTTAAAATCATGGCATAGAAAACCATATTTGGTAGATTCATGTTTAGTTCTTGAGAAGAAGGATGGTCTTATGATTCAGGTATTGGGCTGGGACTCAGGAGATCTGGGTTCTATTTTCAGCTTGGCAATGGATCTCTTTGTAACCTTGGGCAAGCACATAATTGCTCTGGTCCTCAATTCCTCATCTGTAAAATGGGGATGATGATGATATTCTCTTTCTCCCACCCTTTGTTCCTCTTGCCTATATAGGTTGGAAGCTCTTTGGTGCAGGGATTTTCTCTTGTTATGTGTTTGTACATCACCTGAGACTATGGGGCCTTGATTTCAGATTGGTTCTCTAGAGCAGTGGTTCTCAAAGCCGGTCCACCGCTTGTTCAGGGAAAGCCTCTGGCGCGCCGGACCGGTTTGTTTACCTGCCGCGTCCGCAGGTTCGGCCAATCGCGGCTCCCATTGGCCGCGGTTCACAGCTCCAGGCCAATGGGGGCTGTGGGAAGCAGTGTGGGCCAAGGGACATGTTGGCCGCCCTTCCCGCAGCCCCTATTGGCCTAGAGCAGCGAACCGCAGCCAGCGGGAGCCATGATCGGCCAAACCTGCGGAGGCGGCAGGTAAACAAACTGGTCTGTCGTGCCAGGGGGTTTCCCTGAACAAGCGGCGGACCGGCTTTGAGAACCACTATTCTTGAGCTACTGCAATACAAAATATTAATAACTGTGGGATGGTTTGCCACCTTGTAATCCAGCCTTAGTAGGGAGCAGGGCACATATAAGCTGCCCCGCTGAACGGGGACTGAAATTCAGAGGTGGGTAGTGGCCCAGCAGTAGCCCTTTGTTCAGGATCTGACCATTTGAATTACCTGTGAGGGAAAGTAAAGTGACTTCTTGGACCATCACCACCCCTTGCTCACAACTGAGCTGTGCACTATCAAACACATTTAAAACATTAGTGGAAGAATCTGTTTGAAAACTAATGTAAAAATCTAAAATGTGTGACTATAATGGGAAGAATGTTCTAGATTTATTAAAACGCTTCTGTAAAGGTGGAAAATTAAGCAGGCTTGTTTACAAAGACTAACAAAATCTGTTGTTTTCATTTAGTAGGTTGAAAAAAAAACTATAAATAGGGCATTTGGAAATCATAACCAGATGAGCAAGAAGAACAGAAGTTGGGTAGTTGTTTTGTTTTGTTTTTTGGTTAAACATGAGTTGGTTAAGTTGATTTATGAGACTGTGCAAAACACAGCATTTTAAAGCACTGTGGGGTCAGTAGGGTTTAATTTTTGCCCCTATGTTAATGTATTAGCTCTCTTTCTAGAACGAGCACATAATGCATAATTATTATGAAGGACACTGTCTACAGATGAGCTTGTCAGATAAATATTGTACTTTGCTGCACAGAACAGAGTATGAAACACATACCCAAAGTATTTTAGAAAACACTTTTTGTTCTGGAGAAGTAATTCTATTGGTAATACTTGTGGCACCTTAGAGACTAACAAATTTATTTGAGCATAAGCTTTCGTGAGCTACAACTCACTTCATCGGATGCATTGTGGATGGGTCATTACACAAAGTAAAACTATTTCCCCATGTTTATTACCCCCCCACACACCCCGTTCCTCAGACGAGCTTGTCAACTGCTAGAAATGGCCCACCTTGATTATCACTACAAAAGGTTCCCCCCCCCCCCGCCCCTGCTCTCCTGCTGGTAATAGCTCACCTTACCTGATCACTCTCGTTACAGTGTATATGGTAACACCCATTGTTTCATGTTCTCTGTGTGTATAAATCTCTCTACTGTATTTTTCACTGAATACATCCGATGAAGTGAACTGTAGCTCACGAAAGCTTATGCTCAAATAAATTTGTTAGTCTCTAAGGTGCCACAAGTACTCCTTTTCTTTTTGCGGCTACAGACTAACATGGCTGCTATTCTGAAACCTGTCTATTGGTAGTGATTACAATGTAAGCAGCACTCAAATACTTGTGTGTGCACAGACATAAAACCCCAATCCCCACAGAAATAAATTTAAGTTGCATGGTAGCAACATGACTGAAATGATGTTGGAAACACAGACAAAAATGTTAGTGCTTTCCGAGCCAATCAGTTCTGCAGGATGCCTAGAAACCTCATAGCCGCAGCATTCAAGTTACTGGTCTCAGAAAGTTACTTCCAGTGTAAAAGATCTCCACAGTCAGATTCCTCATACAGCCAAAAGAGTTCTTCTTGTAACATTTTATCTTGTGTTCCCTAATGATGCACCAGGTAAGAGTTGTCATCAGTCACACAGTGCATTTTATTAAACAACTCCCCCTTGCAAAACAAACAAACAAACAAACACAGGAAAGCCGTTGAGGACTTCACATCTCATAAGATATCACTGAGCTTTTGTTGTATGAACAGTTTCTGTAAGTGCAGATGAGGCAAAATGAAAATTCTGTGGATGCAGAGAGAGTAAGAAACCACATCTAACAGGCTGAGTTAGGCTATTATGGAGACACTAGTTTGCTGATAGGCAAGAACATCTCTACGACATGTTTGACACTATGAAAACAGCCATAGATCAAACACTTCACAACAATGAAGATGTCTTTGCTTCAGCACAGGGCCTAGCATGATCAAAATCCAGAGGGACTGTCTGCAAACACACTATATTAAACAACTGCTTTTTACAAATGAACTTAAACTAAAGAAATGGTCCAGAATGTTTTGATGATAAGACTACTGCTATTGTCTAAACCAGGGATAGTAAGTAGGCGGACTGTGGGCCAAATCTGGATGACCAGATGCTTTAGAATGGACCCCAAAATCTTTTTATTTACTACTACTTATCATCATTATTGTTATTTTTATATTATTTTCTCTGGAGTCTGGACCTTGACAAAAAAAATAATTCACTATCCCTGGTCTCAACTTTGTAGAAAGCAGAGCTCATAGTACATTTGCAGTCTGTCAACATGTTGCCCTGAGTGCTAGAGAAAGTCAAAAGCTATGCCTGCAAGTTCAATAAGCATAGTTTTTTGTTCAGAGTGTAAGGAATGTGAGTGACAATGCAAAGACTTCCTTAGTTTCACAGCTGGTGTGTGACCTCATATTCAGATCTGATCAATTACTGAGCAGGCTTGTACAGCTAGGTTTTGATGGTCAATAGTTTTAAGGCCAAGCTTTGGAAAGAACTCAAAATACAAATGTTGTTTTTAAAGGAGCTCAGTCTGTCTGTAATGAGTATCTACAAGAAATTTACAACTTCATCAACCACAATCTAAATCTTGTGATTCTAGATTCTTCTTCCATTACATAGCTAACAATTAGTATTTCTTAATGTCTTCTGATGGATCTACACCACTACAGCCCTTCCTTCCTTAAGACAGCTTTGCCAGCAGCTGGAGAAAAAACCAGCTGGAAGCTGTGTGAGGTGAATTAGATGAAGAGACTATTACTAACTATTAATTAGTTGTATTGCCGAACACTTAGGAGCCTTAATAACCTGGGAACCATAGTCCTGTGCTAGGTGCTGTACAAACACAACAAAAAGACAGTCCCTGCCCCTAAGAGCTTACAATGGAAGAGTAAGATGAGACAACAGCTGGACACAGACAGATGGGAGCATACAAGAGAACAATGAGATGATACAGGTCAGCATGATAGGCCGTGATCTCTGCACACCAACAAGCTAACCATTCTCAAATATTTTGTAGTTGTCACAGTAAAGGAGAGTTTTGAGGAGGGATCTGTAGTTGGATAATTAGGTAGCTTTGAGGATGTTTACAGGGAATGCCTTCCGAGCACGTGGGACTGTATAGGAGAAAGCACAAAGGTGCTTGACTGAAAATTTAGAAAGGGGCCAAAGGAAGGCTGGCATCATGGGACCTTCAAAGACGAGCATCAACAGCTTGATAGTAAACGAGAGACGATAGATAGGGTGGGGATTGACTGTGAAACCTTGAAAGTGAATATAAGCATGCTAGGTCCTCTCTATTTGTTAAACTATTAATAATTTGTGCTTCTCCAGCACCTTCACATGCAAAGATCTTTCTGTGATTACTAACCTTAATAAATTAAGCTTTCCAACAGATTGAGCCTTCCTACCTGTTTGGGAATATTGTTATCCCCAATTTTCCAGCTGAAGAAATAGAAGCACTGACCAGAGAAGCAACTTGTATACGGTCTCACAGCAAGTCAGTAGTAGCCAAGACTAGAACCCATGTCTCCTGACACAATAGCAGGGAAAAACCGCTAGACCAGGCTTACTCTACATTTTGATGAATAAATTGTCTCCTGCTACTTTAGATGTCCTAACAAAGATAGCACATGATAAGAACGTGAACAAATGTGTAATGATAATAAGGGTTTCTTTAGGACTTGAGTCCAGTGTTCTGTGAATATTTAACTAAAGTCCCTTTAATATAGGGTTGTTTTTACCTCCCTGCCGGTTGCTCATAGAAAATCAATTTGGTGTGTCATTACAATTATTCAAAAGCGCTAATAACTAAAAAATGATATCATTTCTTATATTTGTACACTCAAGAGAGAGCCTCTCCACCCCCGAAGGATACCTAAAAGAAACTGGAACAAAGGACAGTAACCATGGGGGTGTGAGTGATTGCTGGACCCAGACTAAAAGGAGGCTAGTCTGTAAAAGAGGCTTATTGGAACATCTCTGAGGTTTTGTTTTTTTTATTTTCCTGCCTTCTCTGTCAATTACAAACATTAAACAATCCTGTCAAAATGAGTGTCCTGCTCGGAAGATATAGCTAATCAAGTCTATTTTCCAGCGAATGCATCCAATGAAGTGAGTTGTAGCTCATGAAAGCTTATGCTCAAATAAATTTGTTAGTCTCTAAGGTGCCACAAGTACTCCTTTTCTTTTTTGCAAATACAGACTAACTCGGCTGCTACTCTGAAACCTGGCTTAATTTAAGTAATTGGACATAGGTAAGGTTTCATTTCTTGAAAAAACAAAATTGGGAAGGTAAATTAATCAGGCTAAAAACAAAATGTCTGTACTACCTACAATAAGGAGGAACACCCATGGAATCACTTGCAATAAACAAAATAAGCCTAAAACCTATAACAAGGTAAAAAGAAGGTTGTGGACAAACAATGTGTGAACAAATCATGTTCTACAAAAACGGGTTTCTGCAAAGTAACCAAGTGACTCCAAAAGCATGCAATTCAATGTACAGTTAAAAATACATGTGTTATTAGTATTGGTAAAAATGCAATTAAGAAAAAGTTAATGGATGGTATGGTACGCCTTATTCCCATCCCATATGCATAAGTCTAATCAACTCAGCGTAACTTTGCAGTATGCAGAATAAAGGAACCTACGTGATGAAACTAAAGTCAAACTGAGTTCTTAGGGAACTGAGTGGAAGAAGTCTCAAGAAGAATCACAGCATACTTTCCTCAAGTATTAACAATATGATAATATTGATATTACAGTATAAATTGAATTAGTCAATCAAGGAATTGATAATACTAAAACGTAAAATCGAATAACAACAAAAAGTATAATTTAAGACCAACAATTGGTCAAGTTATTACAAACCACAAAGTTAACCTAACACCAATGACTAAATGCCTTATTTAATTTGCCTGTTCCTATGAGTTTTACTTAGCAGCTTATACTTTCCCTTGTGCAAAGAATGGGCTAAGGTATAAATTTTTATGTATCCCAGGTGACTTAACGATCTATGGTAAGATTTACTTCAAACCTACATTAGTTAATACCCAATGGCAGCTTACACTATAGGCTTATATGCATGTGCTATTACTATTAGTGGCCACATACATACACATCCATGCTTTAAAAAGTTTAGGTTAGCTCTTTCTTAGTAGACATCCCTGCATAGGAGTTGAAATGTCCTGTTAAAGAGACAAAAAGAATAAAGTTACTTAGAAAAAGAAAAAGTATCTGTTCTTTAGCTTGCTTGTCTTGTTGAGCTTCAGAGTCAGTCAGGAACTGCAGTTTGGGCAACCAAGGCAATGTCTTCTGGCTCAGGTACTGTCATGCTAGCGGGTGTTGCTCTCGGGTCAGCTGGCTGGTTTGAGATGTCTTTGTTTCTCCTTTCTTTGGTAAGGGAAGCTGCGGTATCAGCCCTTGAGTAGTTGTTCTGGAGGCCTTGGAGGGGAGCACATTTCTTCCTCAGTTACCTCATCTTTTATGGCTGGTGTGATTGCACAGGTCCGCCTCTGTGCTCTTCTGATCAGATCAGGGAACCATAGGTCTCCCACCTCAACTGCACTGTCCAGTTTCAATTAGGCAATGCCATTCTGACTCTTGGACTGCTTTTGAGGTTCTCTTTTCAGGATACATTTTCTTAGACACCTCCATGAGTCTATGTTTGCCCCAAATAAGTTACATTGAGTGAATAACAGAAGATTATTCTGTCAAGATGATCTCAACCCCTTGAGTTTAGGTGAACAGCTGAAACTTTTCAATGGCCTCTTGTCTACTGAGGCCTGTTATCTTCCTGGTCATAACTTATGGCCCATTGTCCTTTAACTTACAAAAGTAGTTCCTTACCCATTCACACATCTCATGCTTACACTTCCCCAGATGGACAAGGTCTCATAAATAAGAATTTTCAGAACTGTCACAACATCTGGGATACTGGGTGAGAGGTTATTTCGCTCTATCAAGGCTCAAAGTCAAGCTGCTTCAAAGCTACTTATTTAAATCCATTAACATAAACTTATTAAAAACATAACCACATAAAGTTTATACTCAATGTCCACATGAGTATAGGACTATATGTCCTACAAATGCATTCTATGCAAATACCATCTTGATTTCTGGGACTACTTTTGATGTGCATCTGAGAGATTATTTGCCATATCAGTTGCAGGATGTTTTAAACAAAGAGGAAATATTGAAAGTGTTGAAAAGATAGATAGATATAGATATATATAGACACACTGACTAAGCTGCTAAGAGAGGGGGGGATATAAAAATCTACAGTTATTTGAGGTTGTAAAAATCAAAGATGGAGGGAAAATATTTATTATAGCAGAAGATTGTGGGGGTGGATACAGGAGAAATGTGATTAAAAGAAAACTGTAGACTGCATACAGGGAAATCTTCCCAATAATGACGTCTGGGAGCCTGTGGAATAATTTTGTACTCGAATTGGTAGAAGCGTCATCGGTAGGTTCCGATGGGGTAGGTAGGTAAAAATGGATTACAAAAACCACTAGAAAACATACAGTCAGGAAGAGTCCTAATTATTTAGGATATGGGCTAGATGACCTGATAGGTCCTTTCCATCTCTAGATTTGATGATATTCAACTCAACAACTGTCTCAGTGGGAAGAAGTCAGACATGAAAAAAAATAGCTGTTGATGAAAAATGTCATCATAAACATAACAATATTCTGTACTTTCCACATGTATGGTTAAAAATTACATGGTATAGTCAAAGAGGGCTTCAAGAGGGGTTTATTGCAGTACAAGAGGTGAAACTGCAGTAGGGAATGCTCAAATGAACAAAAGTTCTGCAACAGGATTTTATATTTTCAGAAAGAGATTCTGTAAGCCCCTATCCTTGCAAGGCCAAGTTGCTGAAAATCACCTTCTGTTTCAAGTATCTTTATAATTAAAAATAGAAACGGGGGGGAAAGAAAAAAGTTGTGGAGGGGCTAGAAGCAAAGGAGTTTGAATGGTATTATAGGACCTGTTCCTGCAACCGTTACACACATGACCAATCCCATTCAAGTAATCAGGGCTACTCGTGAGTGAAGGATGCAGGATCCAAGCCATAATCAAATGCAAACAAACAGAAAATAAAATACATTACCCTATTATGTGATGATAACTTCTAAGGGCTAGATTGTGAATACCCACAATGAATACTATCTTAACTACAAGTAACTCCATTGACTTCAACAGGAACTTGTGGTGTAAGAGTTAATGGAAATAAGGGCATTACAATAGAAGTTAGAATGCAGCTAAGATTTATTTTGAGATGTAGATTTCTAGTTGCCCCTTCTATGTGCAAATATATTTTAATAATATTTGGAGAAAATTGCCTTCTGTGTGTGCGAGGAAATATATTTTTTAAAATGTTTTAAGAGTTTTAAAAGTTTGGTCAATCATTCAACCTCTCTGGATATGCTGCATATATTAATGTTGGTTTTCTGGTTACTCATTGTAATGATGTTCAATTCATGAAAAAGTGAAGCAAATTTAAAGACAACTGAAGTGCCTAAAGTCTTCATTTGAGGAGCAAATGCATCTTCCAAGTCGCAAGCACAAACTGCATTATACCTGCTCCAGATTTATCTTCCACCCCAGTTCACTTTCAAATCTTTTGGTTTACTAGAGTGGAAAGAAATGAAGATAAAAAGGAAAACATAAAAGAGGGAAGATAGTAGTATTTTTAATCAAAATATATGTAGTGAAATTTAAAGAGAACAAAAATGAGTAAGAAGGAGAAAAAAAGTCACATTTGCCTATTCAGATTTTATTCATTTTCTCATGTTACCTAGAAGCTTTCAGAGACACAAGAAAATAAATACAGCAAGTTTAACTGTGCTACCCTGTTGTGAAACTTTTGCTACTGTGGATAAATTGTCACAACTTACTGAATTCTTTTGCAAAAAAGAACACTGAGAATGACTGCAGTGGAACATCTGGCCCACAGGAGGCAAAAGCACTGGGGAAGTCTTTGGGGTAGATGAGCATTTCTTAAACCTTTCTCTTGTATTTTCTTTTTTTTAACTGTTCAGTTTATCATCTTGTACTCAAACAGCTAAAAGCCATCTCTCTCCTGGCCCTGCGCCTGAAGCCTAAGGTGATTACAGAGAGTAAAATTCATCCCTTTGAAGAGACCCAGCGCAAAGTCTATGCAGCACTTCACTCCTATTTAAATTTTCAAAATCAGGCTTAAATTCTGTGTAGGCTTTGTGCTGGGCCCCTATGCACAGGGATGCAGTACTGCCAACCTGAAGCATTCAAAAACCATGAGTCAAGCCCTAATTAGTCATGAGGGTGGTTTAAAAATAATCATTTAAAAAAAAAAAAAAAAAAAAAAACCTTGGTTTTACTTTTGCCTTGATTTTTAAGCCTTTGTGTTCACATTTTCAAGATTTTTCTCCACAACCATTAGGGCTAGTGTGATGGGATGTATAAACCCCACAGTGGCACTGAAAGGGTTAAGGAGCATCTCTAGGCCCAGGTGATCCCACCCATCCCCATCTACTGAGCATGCTCCAGCTGGAAGAGGCGCTTAATAGGGAGCCAGACAGGTCAGAAAATGCAAACAGGGCAGGGAGAGTGACCAATCCTGAAAGCTGCAGAAACCTCTCCTGGGGAGATTCTGGCTGCCTGCTGAGCCCAGAGGGGTAGAAGATTTGGTTACTCACTTATTCTCTACTCCTTTGTGTCATGCCTTGTATGAATGTGGCAGGGTGGTGGGTGGTAGGAAGTGGCCAAGGAGGCAGCTATAAGGCACTCCTAGGTGCACAACATCATCGCATCTTAGAGGACCCTGGCCTGGGCTCCCCTACCAACCATCCTTGTTACGAAGAGCACAACACCCCTCACTTACAGACCCCCTTGGGGAAGCCAGAGGAGGATGAAGGCTTTGAAAAATCTGTGCTTGGGACTGGCATCTGCAGGGGTCAACAGACCGACTGAAGGTCCCCCCACAGCTCTGATGGCACAGGACCCAATATCTTCCCTGGGACTCTGTTACCCCAGAAGGGGATAAGATTACTTGGTGACCTGAGCCAAGGGTCAAGTCCACACATATCAAAAGGAGACCGCTAAGGGGAGTGACAGTGGCTAGCAAGAGACATCGAGGGCAGGACACACAGAAATCTAGTACCCTAACCACTATGTGCCACTGCCAGTGAACACTGCCCATCACAGCTAGAAACTTCCTTTTTTTAAATGATCCTTTTTAAAACATGACCACATGATTCCAAGAGCTGCAAATACTACAAATATTGTGAGAGATCATGAAATCCTGAGAGTTGGCAACACTGTAAAAAAGGTGAATTTCACTCAGACAGAGGGCAATCAAAAATATAGTGGCCATTTATACAGACTTAAAAATCACAGTTATTACTGGTATCTATATCTTTTTCACCTTCTCTGTATAAAGCCAGTCTAATCCAAAAAAGGAAGAAAAATTCCTATTGTAAAATTTGCAGTCTAACATTAACCAACACTTTCATTAAAAGTCATTTCTAGGAATGCTGTGAATTTAGCTCGTATTTAGCTTGAAATATGGATTGTGTAAGAGCCATACATCTGTAAAACAGAACACCAATATAAATGCCTGGGGTGTTTGTTAATATTCTAAACCTTCCCCTTTAGCGTCTCCAAATAAAATTTTACAGCACTCAGAATCTAAAAGTGAAACAGATGTCACTGATTTTCATTTTCAGCTCAAGTGCTGTGCCCACTGTCTGGTGTCAGAAATAAGTCTAAAGTTGTTTTGTACCAGCTGAAATCTGCTAATTGTACGCAAATTCAGACTAGTACAAATGGCATTAAAATAATCAAACAAAGACATGAGCCTCTGATCAGCAAAATCAGTGGGAATAGAAACTGCACTACACCAAAACTGGGGAAGGGAAGATTTCATATCAGCAGACAAATACAAATCATAAGACAGGCAGCAGTTCAGCCGGACTCTTGAGTTTATAATTGCAGGAGAAGGCTACTGAAATACTTATTAAAAATTAAGTGGGTGACTCAGCTTTTCAGTTTTGCTAGCTAAGAGCCCTGTTCTGGTTACTAAAGGTAAACCATCTCAAGCAGCTGAGATATGAAATGTAGCGTGGAGCTAAATTTTGAGATACATCCTTCAAACGCTTAAACAATGCTGAAGTTTATATAGGTTAATAGTTCCACTGAAGTTAATGGGACTGCTCATATGTAAAGTTAAGCATGAGCGTTGGCAGAACTGGAACCTAAATCTTCACCTACCATTTATCATGAGCAGTACTATGCATGTGCAGGTGGCAAGACGTATGACTTAGTGGAGGAATTAAAGCCATTAGGATGTTGCTTGCAGTTGAATAGGTGGGAAACACTTTGAGAACAAACAGACCAACAAACATCTCTTGGCGGTTAAGAAGAAATGGATGATTAAAGGGACACTGACCGAAAAAGAAATCAATTTTTTTCTGGATTTTTTTAACCTAATCTTGTTACAAATAACCCTAAAACAAACCTATCAGACAGACTTTAGAAGCGAATAAGGGCTCAGTTCTGCAAGGTACTAAGCACTAGATCCCTGACCCAACAAAACACTGGAGCATGTGCTTAACTTTGTCCCCCATCAGTTGGGCTGTTCCTGTGCTCAAAGTTAGGAACACGCTTTAACACCTTGCTGAATTGAGACCTATAGCTCTTTAAAAAAAATCTAGCAGAGACGTTACTAACAGAAAATCAGTCACACAAGTCTTTTGTATCACATTAGCAACTTTCACACCAAATTCCACTACTCTCTCTTTGTACACTTTGCCTACGGTATCCTGTATGCCCTAAACGCTGCAGAATAGCTACTAGAAGTATGCCAGGGAATAGGAGGTGTTTGATATCACCTCCATATTATTAAAAATTTTCATAACACAAGACTCTGAAAAAAATTCAGAAATGATAACTGCTGTCTTTTAAAATGTTGGCTAACGTCTGCTCATAAAATATTCACACCAATATGAATTTCTAATATTTCATTTACAAGATTTGACCTTTTAATTTCTTTTTGAGTTGAGAGATTGTGTTTTAAACCAATGGTATAAATACGCTAGTAAATATTAAAATTCAAATGTTAAACTGACAGTTTTCCCCTCCAAAAGTTGGTCCTGTAGTCAAATGTGATATTAAATCCTCTGCTCTGAGACTGAAATCAATGAACATCATTAACAAGTCATGAGAATGTACAGAATTTAAAATTCTAAATTGGAGAGTATATTTGCTCCAATCACAACAATTTCCTCTACATCTACAAAACTGACACAAGGCCATTGGGTGCAGTCAACTGGGCTAACTCCACTGATGTAAAGGGATGTATGCCAGTTTGCACCAGCTGAGGATCTGGCCCGAGGGTCAATTCAGAGGTGATATATAAAGTCTAATTTGGAATTGCTTGCTAGTCAAAAGGTCCTGAGTCAAAGCCCACTGAAGTCGATGGAAAAAAATCAGATCAGACTGTAAATAGGTAGAATTTGTATGCCAAGGAGCTGGATGAAGGTGAAAGGTAAAAACAGGAGGGGGATACTTCAGGGTACACTTGCTATACTACTCAGTTCTTGCCTTTAGGCCCGTGAGATAGACCAGCTTAGAATCCTTACACTCGGTGAGCGAAATTCAGATGTCATGGGCCTGGAAGTCAAAGGTGTAAGTTACAAGGCAGTAAGTGGATCTGAGTCTCACTCTAGGCATCTAAATTGGTGAAGATACAGATTGGAGATCCTTACACCAACTCTGACTCCCTCTTAGTTAGACTGTAAGCTCTTCGGGGCAAGGACCAGTCTCTCCATATATCTATGTAATGTTTAGCACTGTGGGGCCCCAATCCTAACTGGGACTGCTAAATGCTACCATATTACAAATAACTTAGGTCTGCCCTGCTCCCAGTGAATGAAGCCAGACTTTTGTCATTTAACTTCATGGGAAGCAGATCCTTAGACTCCCTTCTAAATGTAGCTCTCTACCTCAGGCTATCAGGAAATCACCAGATCCTATTGAACCATTGGGAGCTTTGGAAATTGGAAAATTAGAATCTGATTGACTTCCACAGCTCAGAACATCTTCTTAACAGCCATGGCAATAATTTGGTGGTGTACTTGGAGTCTTTGTAGAAGTTCAAACACCATTAACTCAGTTTCCATTTGCAAACAAGTGTCAAAAATATCTCATTTGTCCACTAAAATAAATCTGTGTGAGTAAACATAAATTAAAACAAGCAAACAAAAAAACCCAACTTACTGCAGGTCCAATTATAATAAGGTGCATATGGGGCTCTCTTCTGTGCCACTCTAAAACACAATAGTAAATTTTTAAAATATTAACAAATTATGCTTAATATTCTTACAATCACATACAGACACTGGGCCAAGTTCTCCTCCCTTGAGAACAATGGGGGCACTTGCATAACTAAGACAGGTAGAATTTGGACAATAGTATTAGTGATAGTGTTTAAATATGGAAAATAGATCAGATTTTCACCTCCAACATTCACACACAATATTTGATTAATTAACATAATTTAAATTAGTGTTTATTTTTCTTTCACTCACTCTGTTATGATTCAAGTGTTATTTTTTGTGATTAAGCTGAGGTATTAGAATAATTTTAACAGTGAAGCATTATACAAGATGCTGGTGAATGCGGTTACTTAATCAAGGTGGTTTGGATTCTTGTTCTGCCTAAATGACCAGGATTTATTCTTACTACGAGCACCTGCATGTGGCACCCAAGAAATGCTGTGGAAATGCAATGTTTTGTTGTTACCGGTGGTGGGAAAGAATAACTGCAAAGTCATTAAAGTTGTATAGTGTTTGTAACTCTAGAATCTGCAAAAAATGCCTCTCTTCAATGATTCCATTGCCAAAATAGGGCCCATTCATGTGAACACTTACTTGACTTTAACACACTACACATGGTAATAAGCTCTCCACAGTGTAGTAAGGGTTTGCATAATAGGATCAACAGAATAATGGTCTAAGAGCTGTAGGGGGCTAAGATTTAGAATGCCTGGACTCCCTGCAGCCACAGTTCAAATCCTGGCAGAAGAAACTCATCCATTCACGCTTTTGACACAGCTAAATTGAGAAGCATGCAGTTTGTTTTGTATGTGGGTCTTTCAAAAGTGAACACCTAGTAAAAGGTATGACTAGCTTTGATATGGATGATCTAATCAGCTCCAAAGGGTATGTGGTATGTCTAAACTAGGAAAAGTGGCAAACAGTCCTGTTGCACCTTATAGACTAACAGACGTATTGGAGCATAAGCTTTCGTGGGTGAATACCCACTTTGTTGGCTGCATGTAGTGGAAATTCCCAGAGGCAGGTATAAATTCCCAGAGGTAGGTATAAAGATTCTTGCTTGCATATTTATACCTACCTCTGGGAATTTCCACTACATGCAGCCGACGAAGTGGGTATTCACCCATGAAAGCTTATGCTCCAATACGTCTGTTAGTCTATAAGGTGCCACAGGACTCTTTGCCGCTTTTACAGATTCAGACTAACATGGCTACCCCTCCGATACTAAACTAGGAAAATAAGTTGTGTTTTAAAATACATTAGGCTGCCCTGCAGATTCACCCACAGTCTGCTAACAACTTCCTTTTAAGATCGACATTGGTGAGGCCTCATCTGGAGTACTGTGTCCAGTTTTGGGCCCCACACTACAAGAAGGATGTGAAAAAATTGGAAAGCATCCAGCGGAGGGCAACAAAAATGATTCGGGGACTGGAACACATGACTTATGAGGAGAGGCTGAGGGAACTGGGATTGTTTAGTCTGCGGAAGAATGGGGGGGGGGGATTTGATAGCTTGCTTTCAACTGCCTGAAAGGGGGTTCCAAAGAGGATAGATCTAGACTGTTCTCAGTGGTAGCAGATGACAGAACAAGGAGAAATAGTCTCAAGTTGCAGTGGGGGAGATTTAGGTTGGATATTAGGAAAAACTTTTTCACTAGGAGGGTGGTAAAGCACTGGAATGTGTTACCGAGGGAGGTGGTGGAATCTCCTTCGAGGGTTTTACAATTAGGCTTTACAAAGCCCTGGCTGGGATGATTTAGTTGGGGGTTGGACTAGATGACCTCCTGAGATCCCTTCCAACCCTGATATTCTATGTCAAACTTTGTCTATCCTTTAAACCTGTTTTAAAATGTTTTAGCCAACCTTTTCAAAAGTGGTCTATTTTCCTAGTTCCGACAAAGCTTAGAACTTTGAGAGTAACTTAGTGAATCTCATTGGCTGGTGTGATCTGTTTTCTGTATAATTATCAAATATATTGCTTTTTAATTGGTTTATCAATTTTCAGACCTGCCTTATTTTGGTTGTGCCTCACATGAACCTTCTTATCAGTGTTGGACTTTATACATCTTGATGTGAAATGTACCAAAAAAGAAATACTGGGAACAAAAAAGACACAAGGGATATAAACATTACAAATAATAATTTTTACTACTCTTCTCACTCTCACCACCTCCCTCCTAAGCTGATATGTTGTCAATTACTTTCCACATTATATCTATTTTAGACCCCAATCCTGTTCTCAGTGCAGGGATTTTGTCTTATATGTATGGTAAGCACTGTGTGAATTATGATATTGTAATAATCATAATTGAATATGGAATAATTGTAAATCAATTTTCCAATTAGAAAGGACTTTAAAAAAACATTTGCTCTTCATTTAAAAAAAAACAAACTTTTCCAAAGTACAAAATAAGTTAAAATTCAAGTTAGTCATTCATCTTTTTAGTTCATCATTTTTAGTTCTATTTTAAAGTTTAATCTTGTTCTGAAGTTGAGAAACAATAGAATCACAGAAATGCAGGACTTGGAAGAACCTAAGAGGCCCTGTAGTCCATCTCTCTGTGCTGAGGCTGTATTAAGTATAGCTACAATGAGTTGATGGAAAGAAACCCTTACTACTTCTCACTTGTCTCATATACAAACCTGATGAATCTCTCTCAAAAAAATCCAGTGTCCTTGCCCATTCTTTGTGGGGGGAAAATAATGAGGAAGTGGTTTTACAGAAATCTGATGATGAATACAAGAAAAGTCTACTCGCAGGGGTTACTGGACAGATTTTATACTGAATCGAGTGTATTCGGACACAGAGTTTGGGGAGTTGTTTCTGTTCTATGATTACTCATATGGAGCAACCATTCAATAAACTGATATTTCAGCTAGTGCATCTCATTATCTTGGGTCAGTGAACTGATTTACAATTCCAGTAATCTCAGAAAATGGAGTACTCCAAAAAAGGAATATAACCTATGAAAGGCATCAGTGCTTCAGTTCAACAACAAAGTGAAACAACAGAGTAGAATGTAACAAAGCATAAAAGTAAAGTTTTAGTTTAGACAATTACCTGATTCTCTAATGGAGAACAGAGACAGGTTCATGATACTAATAACGCCAATTTGAAAAAGCGATTGAGATGTCAAAACTTAAAGTAGCAGACATCTGCAGAAGTCAGAGCCCTGGCTCAACCTCAGCATCCACTTCTTTTTGCTCCTGCTCTTGCATTGCGGAGCATCTCTGGTGGAAATCCTGTGATCAGGTTGACTTCCTCCACTGCAAATTTGTTCTCTCCTTCAGTTCTGCCATATTCCTAGCTAAATAATTTTACTCCTCCCATTTTAATTGAATCTAAACCCACAATCCCAGCTGCCTTTTTATCACCTTTGACTTATTCCTCAAACGCTCCCTTCCTCCTACAACCACTGCTCTCTCTCTGCACTGGATCTTACTGATTTCTTGTCACAAGAAAACTGACAAAATACAATCTGACCTTCCCCCATCTGTCCCCACTTTGTCGTCTTACAGTTCTCTCGTCCTCCTCTCGTCACAGATGCAGCTGTCCTACTCTAAGCCCTCCACTTGCTGCAGTGACCCCATCCCTTCTCCTGAATTCCTTCATGCCCACTCACATCCCCTCCCTTCTCTTTAACCTTTCACTCTCCTCTGGCTCTTTCCTCTCACAACACAAGCATGCTTTAGTCTCTCCCATCTTAAACCCACCCAATGCCACTTGCCTCTCCAGCTACCGCTCCAGTTCTTTTCTCCCTTTCTTCTCTAAGCTCATTGAAAACACACTTTACAATCCCTGGAGTTCCTCTCTCCAGTTCCATCCTAGACCCTCTGCAATCTTTCACTTCCTGTATTCCACACACACTATTTTTACACAGAATAACATCTTCCTAGCCAAAGCTTAGAACGAGTACTCCGTCCCCATCATCCTTAACTTGTCAGCTGCCACGGACACCGTCAATCATGCTCTTCTTGAATCTTTGTCCTTCCTTGCTTTCCATGACTCCGTCCTCTCCTGGTTCTCCTCCTATCTCTCTAAACACTCCTTCAGACGATCCTCCTCATTTCCCAGCCCCCTTTCAACTTTCAGTGGGCATTCCACAAGGTTCTGCCCTTGGTCTCCTTCTCTTCTTCTCCCTCTACACCTTATTTCTGGGTAATCTCATCTTCACACACAATTCCACTACCGTCTCTATTCTGATGACTCACAGGTCTACCTCTCTACTCCAGACCTGTGTCCTCCTGTCCAAACTAAAATCTTGGCCTCTCTCTCTCTCTCATATCTCTAATATCTCTTTGGGGATCTCTACCCTCAACTCAGTCTTAACGCAGCTAAAACAGAGCTCCTAATCTACACTCCCTACTACCTCTGTTCTTGATCACTGTGGACAACACCACCATCCTTCTTACTAAAGCTGTAATCTTGGTGTCATCTTTCACATGAACCTCCCTCTAAGTCCTCACATCCAGGTTATGTTTAAATCTTTCTGATTCTTTCTGCATAACATCTGTAAAACATGTCCTTTCCAAACACACAGCTAAGGCTCTTGTCATCTTGCAATTTAATTACAGGAACTCTTGTCTGTCCTTGACAAATGCATTCTTGCCTCACTTGTCTCCATTCAGAATGCTGCTGCAAAGATCATTTCCCTAGTCTATCACTTTGACCATGTCACCTCTTTCTTTAAATCCC
The DNA here is from genome assembly GCF_009764565.3 of Dermochelys coriacea. Lineage (NCBI taxonomy): Eukaryota > Metazoa > Chordata > Testudines > Dermochelyidae > Dermochelys > Dermochelys coriacea. The sequence goes on from NC_050082.1 coordinate 21,869,469, forward strand.
TCCAGTGGCTCCCCGTTCTCTTATCTTGCTACTTATCTTCACAGCATTCCCATCCTACCTATTATCTCGTTCATCACTTAAATGTTAATATTTCCACTTGTTACATTTTCAAACAAGCACCTTCATGCTTTCTCCCATGCTGCCCCTCGCACCTGAGTGGAGCTCTTGATAAACATCTGCAAAACTAACTCATTATCCTCCTTTTCTCTGATTCCTACAAAAAACTTGGTAACAGTTAGTGCAATGATACCGCTGCTTATCATGCTGATAGATGCTGTTTCGTTGTTTTCTTTGTACTCCCCTTTCTGCCTGTCAGTATCCATCTGTTGTCTTTTGTCATATACCTAGATTGCAAGCTCCTTGGGGCAGGAACTGTCTTTGTGATCTGTGTTTGCACAATGGGGTCCTGGTCCGTGAGTGGGACTTCTAGGTAGTTTGATACTATTACTATTAATAATAATAAACCATACCACAGATAAAAACCCTGCAAAAGCAGGAAGAAAATAAAGGAGATACTGATGAGCATCTCGTTTAAAACACAGTTCCTAGAAAGATGCCTTGCTTTACTTCTCACTGTGTTCTGCTAATGTTTTATTAAAGGCAAAGGCAGGGCTGTGAGAGATGAGAAATCTGAGTCCTGCACATGGGAATTGATGTCAACAGGCCCTAACTTTGGAACTCAATGGAAACTTTTTGTCACAGTTGAACTTGATACAGGAGTCCAAGTAAATGAAATATGTTTGTTTGCAACCCTTTCTAGCATTGTAAGAACATCTCACATGCTATTGTGGAGAAACCTCAATTTAGATTGGTGCTTTGCCCTAAAAACGTGAAAATTTTTCTTGTAACTTAACAGATTCCTTAGTACACCTGCAAACATATGTAATAACCATGACACAATAAGCCAAAACATTATTTTGAAATAGGTGATCTCTTCTTTCTTTTCTCTACTATGAATATTGCATGCTAGAAGCAAAATAATTACTCCCTCAACAAGCAAAAGCATCAAATATTTCTCTTTGATTGCAATGCTATGTTATTTCCAGCAGGCCGGAAAAGACACAGTACAGAAATAATGTGTTCAACAGATCAATGTTTATAGGAACGCTTTTTAAAAACATAAATATATTATGAAGTATTCTGCAGAGAAAAACACAACTAGTAAAGTCATCAACACCACGAAATTTATCCGAATGGTGTTTGGAGGAAAAAAACAAACCCAGTGAAAATACAGAGATATTTAAACAGTCGTGCATGTACCTGAAAATACATCCACTAAATAAAGAGGATCCTTAACTCTTCTAAGTCCACATATCAAAAGAAACAGGCACACATTTTCTGTGTCTTGAGGAATCCCTGTAACACAATATTTTCAAAAATACTGAATGCAGTTAGAACAGTAAAATATCTTCACAATTGCTTCATGAGTGAGCAAGCAACTTGTGCACTAATCCTAGGAATACAAATAGGGTGACATTTTTCAAATCCAACAGCATCCAACTATTTTCCAGCATCCAACTATTGAAGTAAATGGGAGTTAATTTCCGTAGGAGCAGTAAGGTCACTACTGAGAGCTTTCGAAAACCCTACCTCTAATGCTAAGATTTATCTATCTCTATGCATTTCCTCAGCATTAAGCGCCTCATGCAAAGCCCACTGCAGTCACTTTCCATCATCTTGATGAAACATTACTCTTTTTATGGATGGAAAAACTGACGCAGAGGTTAAATTTCTTGCTTAAAGGGAATCTGTGCCAGAGCTGGGATTAGTATCCAGAGTTTCTGGCTCCTAGTCCAGTAGTCAGTCAACTGGGCTGCATATTTTATGAATGTAATGATAAATTCTAAATGATAAAGCCAAGCAAATGTCCACAATAATGCAAATTATGTATAACTCATTGGGTGCAAGGTTGCTTTGTTGTATTCGTTCTTCTTAGCTTGTAGGGAATGAAAAAGATATCACTTTGCTGTTATGCGATGTAATGCTCTAAACCTCCTATGCTGCAAGTCTACATTTGTTAAATATGAGTATCTATAGTTGTCCAAAATCTCTTAGCCAAAGCAGACTCCAGTTCTTTCCATGTGGAATTGAGTATAACAGGGTACTCCAATTAGTTACTTTTACAGTCATACACATTCAGCAGAGCAGTCTTACATTAAGAGTCTCTAGATTACAAGGAATAAATATTTATACTGTTTATACTGTAGAAATAGTTTCAGTGGAGCAACAGGCAATATTTTACCATCTAGAATATTATGGTCTGCTCTACCTTTATAAGTCAGGTTAATATCTCTACATCAGTCAAGGGTGTGAAAAATCCATGCCTCTGACTTAACTTAAACTACTGTCGATACATCTGTGTGGACAGAAGAATACTTTTGTTGCTATAGCTACTATCATTCGGGGAGGTGATTTTCCTCCATCTATGGGTTTATCCAGGCAATGTAGTGTGCCGGTATAGTCTCCATACACGTACCCTAAGTGATGTAGCAGTTAAAAACCAGCCTGTGCTGTCAAGACAACTTTAGTTCACTGATGAAAAATTTAGCATGTTGGTCTCATTTAAAATGACACTTATGGAAATGAATTATTCATCTGTCCCTAGAAAGGAAGATCTAGTAAATTAGGGTTGATATTACCAATGGGATAAAATGGAGAACTTGATAGTGTATAATCATATGAACTATATTCAAAACCTATTTTGGTAGACAGGCAGTAATGCCTAGTGTTTAGCAAAAGCAACTGGTAACCAAAGGTTCTATTGCCAACCTTATAAGAGAGGGGGCAAATTCTTCAAATCCTCTGTGCCTCAGTTTCCCCAATCAGTAACATAGAGATAATATGTATTTAGGCAAGAACATGGCCCCATTTCAAGAGGGTTGTGAGCTGTGACGCTCTTCATGTTTATAAAGAGATGTGAGTTCTTCATATGAAAGGAATTTCATAATAAGAGTAAAATCTTACTATTGCTTCAGTTTCCAAAGTGGTATCAATCCTTTAAACACCCAAGCTGTCACAGAATATTTAACCAGAATTTAAATGACTGCAAAGCACTTATTTTAATCTTAAATTTCCTTTGTAACACACTGACAAGAAAACCTTTTGAAGATAATGAATTATACCCTTCACTATTTATTGTATATTTTTCTGTTAAAATGAATCTGTCAAGACAAGTCCCCTCAAATTGCACTTGAATTAACAGTTGGTATGTTGTGGATAAGAAATGCAAATTAAAAATATTCTAAAAATTTCAACGTAAAAAAAAAAGGACACAGCTTAAATGCTGCTGGAAACATACAGATATGAACCATAAAATTCCATTGACTCTTGTTAGAATATAGTTTAAAAATTGACAATCTCATGTATGAGATTGCAATTGCCTGGTTCTGAAATAGCACAATTACACTCAGAATGTAATTCTAGGGATGGGTCACCATATGATGTGCTTGGATCAAGTGTGTTCACTGTAATTTAATATAATCCACAACTTCTGAATGCATGTTCATAACAGAAACATCACTTAATCAATTCTTAGGGGGTGGTAGTTTCCATTTCCTGGCTGAACAGTGCACAAAGCAGATCAATTCATTGTCCTTCCATGCACATGTGTATTGAGCTGGTGGCAAGGATAGCAAATATACCTAATTGTCACAAAACTTTACAGTGGTAAACCATTTCATCAAGTGCTTAATTTATGAGGTTATCTCTGCCCACATTTGAGCGTTTTAATTTTATTAAAGAGTTGCTGCTCTTTCATGGATGACTGAAAAAATCCACACACACTTCAGGTGGTGGAGATAAACAGATGCAGCAAATAGACTTGTCAGAGACAAAAAGATCCTGTTTTAAGTCAAGTGATCTCAAGAGTAGAAAGAAGAAAGTAACAAAAACTGAGACAAGACATGATAAATCAAAAAGTTTAAATAAATTCTAACCTCTTCTATGAAGCATCATGTACCTTTATTAAAGAGAAACAAGCCTCTAAAACTTTCTCGGTAAAACAAAACCTTAGCCTTACGTCCAGCTAATTTTACTGAATTGCTAAACTGAGCCTAAAATACCAAACAAGACTGGCTTGGTATACATTTGCTTATTTCTGACTGTCAATTGATTTGGCTCGCATATTGTCTCATCACTACACAGACATCAAAGAATTTATCCTCCCACTATTCCTGTGAGGCAGGTAAGTATTATTATCCCATCTTACAGATGGGGAAATATTTAAGTAACTTGCCCCAGGTCACATACATGTCTGTGAGAAAGTCAGGAATTGAACGCAAATGTCCCGGTCCAGTGTACTGAACCACAAGGCTATCTTTTCTTTCTGGAATAGATTGTATATATCTACTGGTTCCCTTGGAACATAAAGCATCAACAGTAGTTAAGAATCATAGTTTATTTAAACAGGGACAATCTTGTTTTAGTCATTGTCACGCTGGCTCCCCTCCTTACACTTTCTGCTTTCCCAAAGAGCCTGTAACTCTAAAAGGCGATAGGAAATGGAATGAAGCAGCTTTATTTAGATTTATCCCATATTCATGTTTTTCCATTTTCACTGAATGCTACCTTTCAGTAGTGGTTTATTTTAATCTCACTTAAAAAGGAGCAAATCATGAATAACTTCCCTGCAGTCAATGGAGTTATGCTGGTGTAAAACTAGCGCAAGATCTGAACTGAACTTTCATTTTGAAAATGTCAAACAATCAGTGTTTCATGACATATTCAAGTGATATTGCATTTAAAATTAAAATCTAATTTGGGGATTTAAATGCTCATTTTCACAGCATTCGCTATTGAATCATTTTGATTTAATTTGAATAGTTTTAGTTGTCACAGAGCAGCTGCAGCAGACAAGGTAGATAATGATGCTGTTTATTGGACCGAGAATAATTCACACTGTGTTTGGGCTAAAAAGGTTCTTTTGTCTGCTGTGATACCCCATTAAGGCATTATGCTTTTAGGAGAACCAAGGCTCGTTTTGAGTCATAATCTAAATTTCCACAAAGCAAATTGCTAAAAAAAGGGTCAGACTGTGAGTACCATAGCAAAACTCTGCCTGAATTTTAATTACATGTACGGCACAGATATTTGATTTAAATTAAGCTCTCTCCACCTTCTGATACTTTTTAACTTCTTTGGCTGCTGTGGATTGGAACATCAGGTTGGCACTAAAACTTCAGTCATACTGCAATGAGTATCCAAATCTCAGTTACTGTGAGTATACAGTCCATCATAAAAGTTATGACTATCCTTGGGTTTAACATAAAATGTGGCCTTAATAAAATCTAATATCCTTGTACTTGTTTCTTCCTAGCTCTTAGCATCTTTCTTTCTGCATTATCTTTTTTTATTTATTTGTATAAATAATGTTTGTAAAGCAGTTTGAAGATGAAAAGCACTGCGGGACCAAACCTGGAAGGTGCTGAGCACCCTTGTGGTAAGTGCTGGGCAACCTCAACTCACAGGATAAATAATAATACTTAGAATGTTTTTCATCAGGAGATCTCAGAGCGCTTTGATCCAGTATCCTCATGTAAAATGGGGATAACACAGAGCTAGGGTTCTCAGGACAAATTTTTTGGTGGCCTCAGAGTGCGGCCACCAACTCTTGCTTGTGGCTGCTCTCACACTTTTTCCTAAAATACTTAATTAGCTTTAGGAAAAACAAATAAATACGCCCATATACATGTCCAAATGATTGTAATTTATTTGTTGCTAGCTAGTAAGTCTGTTGTGAAAAACGATATTAACAAACATACAAGTATCACTTTTCATAGCAAACTTACTCAGCCCTGGATGGCGGGGGTCGGGGAGGCAGTTGGGGGGTCTGGAGGTGGAAGCCCCGCAGCTGGAGTCTGGGCCCTGCCGCTGCACAGCCAGAGCCCAGGCTGGAGCCTGAAGCCCCAGGCCAGAGTCTGCCGCCCTGCCACCCCACCGCTGAAGCCCAAAGCCTGAGCCCACTGCCTCTGGGAAGGTGGGGAATTCACTGGCTGCCTTCTCCTCCAGCATTGTACCCCAGGTGTCTCCAGAGGGGGGCAGGGTCCAACTCCTGCTGGCAGTCCCCAGCAATCAACACCAAGGCAGTGCATCCGGGACTGCTATATTCTCCCCACCCCCAGCCCAGAAGGCTGTGGCAACAAGAAAAGCCCCTGGTGGCCACCTGCAAGAAACACTGACTTAGAGAGATGAAGTGACTTGCCTGAGGCCATCTAGCAGGCTAGTGGCAGGGCCAGGAATAGAACCTGGGTCTCCTAAGCACCAGCATAATGCTTTAGCCCCCAGGCCACACTACTCTGCAGCTCTGTGGCTTGGGTCATCTGTAAATGGTAAAAGCGTTATTTTGTAACAGATTTTCTTCATCCTTTCAGTATTTAAAGCTACCCTTCGAAGAGCCACATCTATACCATGGTATCACATACGTACCTATGCACTTTCTACACGTCCTACTAGAGTTCTATAGGACAAATTACTGAAAGCCTCTATAATCTCCACTGATTGTATTTGGACAAACATTCACAATCAGCTTTTCTTATGGGGGGTTATTTCATAAGATTGTGATTTTTTTCAGTGGGGCTTAACGGAGTTAGGATTTTAATGGGAACTGGGTGCTTAACTCCCTTAGACAGGAAAATCCCTTCCTAATAGTCCATTATGGGATTTCTTGCACCTTCCTCTGAAACCTCTCCTAATATCCACTCTCAGAGACATAACACTAAATTAAATGGCCCACGGGTTTGATCCCGTATGGCAATTCCTATGTTCCTAAAAACTGTCAGAAAGGAGCTATCTGGGGAAGGAATTACCTGCCACTACAATTCAATTTAGTGAGGCAAGAATCAGTTGTACAATTTTATTTTATTATATGCAGTAGATCTTAGTATTGCCCAATTCATTTTTATGACCAGACTTTCCCCAACTTAATCCTCTTAGGGACATATCAAAAAACATTCCTGAGAAGATTGCTTCACAAAAGCATCACTGCCAATCCCCACTGCTGGTAGTCTATTCCACTCTTGGTCTGCTTACAGTCAGGCTTAAGCAACACCTGTGTGTCTAGTTGGCTTTCTATTTATTCATTGAAGACAATTAAATTTTCACATCAAGATAATGCTACCATCAGATTTTCACCTCCTGGGTGCTTTTTCAAGACTTCTTGGAGCCCCTGCTGTGAAAAGCAAACTATAGCTATCTATACAAGAAAGCAATCGTTTCAACATTCTCACTCTTGATTTAGCCTCACAAAATATTCAAGAGCCCTAATATGGGGAGCACATTAATACAGTAAGTGCAACGCTGGCTTTTTAGGTGCTCCAGCCATAACAGTGATGTGGAAATTGATGTCGGAAAGAAGGCACCTGGTTTTTGTTTTTAGCTTAAGTGGGAGCTTCACTTTCTGCTGTAGCACTGCGCTTCCAAGAAGCTTTACCTAATCTGTAATACAATTTTAATGCCAAGTGTGAGTGTACTCTGAAAAGCGAATATGCAAAAACAACACTTTCAACAGATCTGGCCCTTTGATGTATTCTTGCATTAGTCACAAAAATAATGTTTTACTTTTTTAATGTTTTTCTTCTGCTAGTGCTACTGAGTCAATGCTTTGGGACAATGAGCTGTATTGTGTTCTGGCTCATGCATCATAAATAGAAAAAAACAACAACTATTGCTGGGCCAAATTCCACTTTCCATTTCAGATGTGTAACTGAGCACAGATTTGACCCGCAAAATCTGTATTGCACATACCAGCTTGATTTTGCAAAGCAAACTTGTAAATCGAAGAAACTTGATAGCCATTAGCAGGCTATTAAAAAACTGCCATACTGCCACTTTTACAGTGATATTTCAGAGTATAATTGCACTATAAAGAGGAGGCCAAATTTTCTATGGTGTAACTCCACTGACTTCACTGGAGTCACATTAGCAGAGAATTTGGCCCAAGAAATGTTGTCTAGTAGCTATAACGGGACTAGGAATTGGGACTCCAGTATTCTATGCCTGGCTGTGTTCTTGACTCACCTGATCTAGGGCAAGTCACTCAATTGCAAACTGCCTATGTTTATCTATCTGTAAAATGGATATAATACTTCAAGGGATGCTATGAGGCTTCACCAAATAATGTTGGTAAAGTGCTTTGAACCCCTCAGCTGAAAGGCACAATGAAAGTACCAAAAGCTTCTCAAGATCAGGTGCAGCTTGCGGAAAACATTTTGCTTAGATATCGCCCTGCTTATATAACACTTCTGCATGAAAGCAAGATCTTTGTTGGTTCCGTTCCTACCGTTTGTTCCTCATCTGAAATCATAATCCTATCTTTGTAACATCAGTCACTTTCACAGCAAGCAACTGGAATGTCACTAGCAAAGAATTATGACTTTAGGTGGGGAATAAGAAGGCAGAAATAGGTGAATTCTTTCTGAGAATTTCTGCCCCGTATTTGTGTAGATGTCCTTAATATTTTGCTTCCTTTGATCTTTATTTATGCTGTACAAGTAGACTTGTTCCTGTGTCCCTAAAATAAAATGTTTTACAAAGTTTTCCAAAAGGTCAGAGCAGCTTTTTAAACTAAAACTGAGTAAATAATGGTCTTTTAAGAACCAATTATGAAGAAATAGCTTCCTAAATCCTGGGATTCTGAATTTTCCTTTAAGTCCCTTATTCCAGTGGTTCTCAAACTGTGGGTTGGGACCCCAAAGTGGGTCGCAACTCCACTTTAATGGGATCACCAGGGCTGGCATTAGACTTGCTGAGGCTCAGGGCCAAAGCCCGAGCCTCACTGCCCGGCACCAAAGCCCTCGGGCTTCAGCTTTGACCTCCCTGCCTGGGGTGGCAGGGCTTGGGCTTCAGCTTTGCACCCCTCCCCGCCATTTAGGGCTCGAGCAAGCTCAGGCTTCAGTCCCCCCTCCTGGGATCATGAAGTAATTTTTGTTGTCAGAAGGGGGTTGCGATGCAATGAAGTTTGAGAACCCCTGCCTTATTCAAATCCAGCCAAGGCAGACAGTGCTCAAATGGTATTACCATGTGATGGCTGTTCAGTGCTCTGTAAGTACTGTGTTCTCACTCCAGTTCTTAGTGGATAGGTGTCAACGTTGCAAATACCATCACTTTACCTGGCACCATTACTAACAGGTTTTGCAGAACTGCCATGGACTTGGTGACAGAATAACCTTCTCACACTTGGTGGTAGTGCCTCTAGGTTTGAAACATGCTAGTGGGAAAATAACTTCAGGCTCCAGGGCTTTCAAACCTTTCTTGGCCATTAAACGGACAGGTTTAAAATTAATATTTTGGATGAAATCCTGTTAGTTTCCAGAAACTTAAAGTTTTGAATACTAGTGAGCATACTTCTTTTTTTAATGAAATTTTACTATTTTAAAGGTAATTATAAAGACTACATTTTGCTGCCCTGAAGACAGAACTATCCATTATCACCTGTCTCCACGACTCTTCTCACTCTTGCTATGTGCTGAGGCCTAACAAAAAATATATTATTCTCTTTGCTTTGCAAAGTCTCATGTGTGAATGCTTATAGTCTAGGCTTTAATAGAGTCATTAATTTAAGGTGTGACTGTAAACTGATTTAAATGGATGTGAATGCTTTTATTTCACTTTCAATTATACTTATTTCAGTTTAGCTTAAATCAATTAGGAACAGGGTTAAGCTAAACTGAAATAAACCAATCAAAGTGTCCACACAGGTGTTTGAACCAGTTTAACTTAAACTGGTTTAAGAAAACTGGTGGAAGATTTTATGTAGCCAAGGCCTCCGTCAGGAGGACAGCCTAATAAAAGCAATCTCCTAGGGAATATATTTAGCTTGATGGTAGTAAATGACAATGACTGATACTTAATTGGGAAAGACTATATATTTTCTTTTTGAGGGAGACATTTAATTAGTACCAACTATTTAAGTGGCACTAAATCCTAGGTGCTAGAGAATCCACTGTTATATAAATCCTCAAGTCCTTTCCTCCCTGCAGCAGGAATGTGAGGATCATAGAAACTGGGGAAGATGTTGCCAAAGCTTATATATAAAAAGATTAAATAAAGAATATATATTAGACAGCAAAAAGCAGGGGACTCTACTTCAGAATTGAGATATAGCATGGCACTATATATATGGGGCCTTGAGAATATCCATGTCTTGGGTGTCAAAAGAGTATAACAGAGAAACAAACTAAGTAGCATCTCAGGAATCATTTCTGAAGCGTTCCTGAATACATTATTTTTACGATAAAGGCAAGAGTAAAATACAGCCACCATCACTTAACAGGACTTTAAAATAGCAAATTTATTTAGCACCCTCCTAATATGAACAATCAAGAAAAAAATTGATAGAGAAATCTCAGATAAATAGTAAAAAATTGTTCTTATAAATCTTACTGAAGAGCCGCAGGCGTCAGTGTGAAATCAAACTCTGTCTTGCTGCAGGTAAGGATGCAGTTTGAGAATATCTTATCTCAAGTGACCTAGTTTCTCACTGTTTGTTCAAATACAGACATTTTTCTTATTTGAGGTTTTAATGGCTGTTTTCATAAAATGTATTCACAAGTTTCCAAAGGGGGAAAGCCAAACTTTTGATGATTTTCATTCAAAGTGCTTGTTTTGGACAGGATTTTTTTTAAAAAATCCAGAAAAAAACAAACCTTTAACATTTGTTTTGCCTTTTATAGTTTGATTTGAAAATAATACATATTAGAGGTCAAATTTATTTTTATATCAGGTATATTGATTTTATTTGTGCATTTAAATAACTTGGAACACAAGGTTACACATAAGCACACCCTGTCTACAAACAAGATTGCCCTTATGAATGCTGGGTCAAGGGAAAAGTCTTCAGGATTATTTTTTTTTAAATTCCTGACTTGAACTTGATTTTCACTTTTATTCCAGAGATCTTTAGACCACCATACCAGGTCCACATTATTTAGGCTTATCCACCTGACTCCTCTTTTGTTCAGAAACTATGTCTAAGTTATGACTGGAGAGTGAGGTTAAATCCCCTCTCGAATCCTCCTTTCTGTTCACTTTGAACCATACCAAATCTTTTATCTCTCATGAAAAATTGTTCATTTTTCTGTCTTTGTGGGGGGGGTGGTCCCCCCACCATGCCTTGAAGGGCTTAAAACATCCCTGGGAGAGGGCGGAAAACAGCCACAGCTATAGCCTGTGCAATTAGGGCCCATCTGGCCCTTATAAGAGGGAAGTGGGCCAGAAGGAGAGATGCTCTGTCTGGTTACATGGAGAGACAAGGACCTTGCTGCCTGGGAAGCTGAGGAGGGTACCTAGGGCACAGCCATGCTGGGGAAGAGCAGAAGGAGCTGGAGAGCTCCAGCCGAGCAGAGCCCCAGGCTGCAGGCCGAGGTAAAGGCCCACAAAAGGGTACTAAGGCTGCAGAGGAGCAGCCCAGACCTAGACAGAGGCAGCTGGTCCGACCTCCCTGGCCGATGATGAATGATACAGGCTGCAGTCTGCCCCAGGAAGCGGGGGCTAGATGATGACTGACAGTAGCCACTGAGGCAAGGGAGGGATAGGGGGTTGGCGGTTCCCTTGAGAGGGGAGACCCAGACTGAGGAGAGACTGCAGGGGGCAGAACCCTAATCTAGAACGGCACCAGGGTCCGGGGCCAGCGGCAGGCGAGACACTGACCGGCAGAGGGTGCTCCTGGCTGAAAAGAGCTAATTCCTTGGACAACCAGCAGAAGGTGACGCCGCAGCAGTGCGTCGTCGCCCCGCAATGGTCTTCTACACATTTCAAAGTATTAACTGATCTACAAAAGAAAATCTATAGGTTTCTTGCTGAGATTTCAGATTCTGTCTGAGATGATTATTTTATCTTCCAGAGTTTGAATCTTGGATGACTTTGTCCACCACTAGAATATATCTTTGATATGCTCAGTAAGTCTTCTAACTCTGCTTTGTCCTTTACATTCATCTCTTCCTCCACATGTTGGAAGTGTCACAATAAATCATCTAATTTCTTTTGTGTTCTCATAACTAAGAGTTTTGCAGCATTAGGTCTTCAACACTGGTTTTTTAAAATCTTGTCTCTGACTCTCAAAATTCAACCCTTCATGATTTTAAATATCTTTAGCTGCTCAGCCCCACCAAATTCCCCATTTTGTTTACTACAGTAGCATTACATGGCAGTTCCCATAATCCAGTCCAGCTTTTCAATTCTACCTTATCGTTTGCTGATCTGGAAGCCATTGACTTCATTGAGAACAGAATTAGGTCCATCATTAGTACAATTAGGTCCCCATTCAGCAACACATTTAAGAACAAGTATATGAATAACTTTAAAGAAATGATTAAATGCTTGGCATAATTAGGACCTTAATCTACAAAGTAATCCTTTCCCTTGAAATGAAATGGGGGGTGGGGGGGATATAGGGGACAGACTCCATTGTAACTGAAGAAACTAAAAGTAGTTTATCATAAATTTATCACTAGAGGGCATTTGCACTCTCAGAGCCCTAATCTTCCTAGGTGCTGCACACTCTCAACTTCCATTGATTCCACTGAACTACTCAACACCTCACAGGATAAGGACCTTATCTGGAAAAATTAGATTGCAGAAAATGTAGCATCATATGGCTTCTATAATTTCTAGATGTTATCAGTAATAGATATGGCAGTATGGTTTTCATTGCATGTAAACAAAAAACAAGTCTGAGATATTTTCCCCCAAAGATTCAACAATCAGACTTCACAATGTTAGTGTGAATAGGACTGAATTTCTTTTGAGCATAGGCCTGGCTTCCTACCCTACTAGCAAATTTTAAGCCAGTTTATAAGCATCTCCCACTGAGTAGTAACTCACTCCAATAATCCTATTCACTCAAATGGGAACACTATGGTGAGTAACTGCTCACTGGTGTAATTAAAGAGTTCATAATAGCCCTCAAAATGTCCAGTTACTAGGAACATACCTAAAAACTGTGTTTTGATCATTGGTTAGATGGTGACTGAGAGAAAATACCTGACTGGCCTGTGTTATGACCATTGCTTGCTGAAGTCCCTTGGATTTCTACAGAGACTTTCACCATCTTGTCTTCCTTAACATTGCACTAACCTTGTCTCTTTCTCCATAGTTTTAGGAAAACACAATGCATCTGTGCAATCCCATCTATGCCACAATAGGTCACGTAACATTTTCAATCTTGCTCCATAGCAAAGCATCTTCAGAAATTGTCCTAGCAGAGGTAAATTAAATACCAAGACTATGTCTGACGTTGGTTGTTTGATTCTACAGTGACACCTGATCCTAAGAGATCATGCGACCTTCCTGGAGTGTCTAATATTGGTTCACTTTCCTGCCAGAATAGGGTTGAAATCTAATCAATCTTTCTCAACTCATAACTAACAAAGTGCAGTACAATAATCTACCCTTCTGAACCACAGTGTCCTTATTTAGATCTTAGGAACCTAATCAAATGCTCACTGAAATCAATGGAGGTCTTTCCATCAACTTAAATGGGCATTGGACCAGTCCCTACCTTAAGCAGCTATATGCCATCCTTGAGCAGAGGAGACAAATCTGGGTTTTCACATTGACGTAGGTTGTGGTGTTGTTTTCTATTGACAAATTTTCAGTGGAGTCTACACTATTTAAATTGTTTTAGGTGCACAGATGGACATCTCAAACTGGTGACATGACTGATGTGCTTTGGATAGTTATTAAGCATCAACAGGAAAAGTTTCTCTCTTAGAAATTTGCTTCCAGGATAACTGTCTTGTTGGAGTCTAATTTTAAATCTGGGGGTGGCCATGATTTTTGGTTTGTCTTTTGATGTCTGCAATCTGTCTTTTTATTATGTGGAAAAGACTGCAAAGTTGACAACAAATAAAACACTAATCAATTCCAAAAGTTCCCTCTTTGCAGACTTATCCAATAAAATGCTTCAAAATCTCCAGTTGGTGAAAATATTACCGCTGGGAGCTTAGGTACACTAACTCTAAACTAGCATTACCGTCAGTCCCTTGATCATTGCATGGAAGCCTAATGAGTTAAAATACAGATTCCATGATTTTATACCATTCTTGCATTGTACCCACAAAAATTATTACAAAAATTAAAAATCCCTTCCCTATATTAAGCAATTGTCATTTATATCCACCATTCATTGAAATCTGCTAGGCAGCTTGCTTTCCTTGGATTTTGCCTGCATGCCTCCCACATTTTGAGAGGTGAGGGAGGGCTGGTTTTAGCACCCACTGTAATTGATCCAGGCCAGATTCTGCCACCCTTACTCACACTGTGTCTACTTGTACTTCACTCCATCTACAGTCCCGCTGTTTTCAATAGGACTATTTGTGGGATAAGGTTCTATTCAGCATGAGTATCAGGCATCACTATGGTTGTGGAACTCAAAACCAAGTTGGACTATGTAAGTGGGGCGTATACAATTAGGAAAAAAACAAAGTTTTCAAAAGGGTCCACTGATTTTATGACACTTACTTGGCACTATATGGCCTAATTTTCACGGCTACTTAGCATTTATGCCTCCCAATGACTTCAGTTGGAATTGTAGGGCTAGGTACTGGCTGACTTGAGTTGGGCACATAAGATGGAGAACACTTCTAAAAACATTTGGAAGGGGTTTTGGAGAAAAAACTATTAATCCCCTTTAGAGACAGGATAGAAGTAACAGTAAATACATGACAGAAGTCAAAAGAGAGTAAATTTCATGAGATGAACGAGATTGGGCAGTCACAGAATCACATAAATAGTAGATGATCTGGTTAAAGTGCACTGAATTGAGCAACTATATGCCTTAATTGAATCAAAATGGCACTACTTTCCAGGAAAATATTGTGTCTGCTATATTTTCTAAGACTTGCCACTAACTGCTACTAGTTTACATAATTGTGAATGTATATGAGTGGATCTAGAAATTGCAAACTCCATGAGAAGCACCCCTTCTGTTCCCTTTGTTTGTTATTCTCCAGCAAGCATGGAATTAGGGACAAACAACCAGACCCAATCTGCTACAATGGAGGATGTTCTAAATGCTACAGTGTTGCTAGGGTATGGGGGAAAGTGTTGATGAGAACTACAGCCCATCTCAGGAGAACGAAATAGGAGCAGGACTGATGATAAGACAAATGAGATGAGAAACTTGGTCATAAAACCAATACACACTGAATAATTTTGTCAGTTTTCAAGTTATTACTTAGCAGGCATGGAAGTCACAGTCACTGTTTGTTTTTTTCTGTGAATTGTTTTGCACATTTGCATTAGGATAAAACTGCCTTTAATATATCAGACAAAATGCATTTATGGGGGAATCTTCTCCTCCCTCGCACCCTCCAACCTAGCTGTTCCTTTAATCACAAAATAGTGAGACACAGGATCCAATCAATGCTGGGGCTATCCTAGGCAAGTGACAAATCGTTATACTTCTGAAAATTATTAATCTTAGTGGCACTGTGCTGGTGTGCTATGATTTACTGAGAACAAAATAACCTCACAATGCTCAATTTAAAATTGGACATGGGTTCTGAATAATGACACACTTGCTGACATGCTAAAGCAATTGAATAGTGTGGATTCATTTGTAACAAAGGAAGAAAGAGGTGTACTGTTGAAGATCAGATTGATGAATGCAATGCAACAAAAAAAAATTTCCAGGGTAAAATGCCTGAAAATTTTTCTTGTTGGGAAAAGGAGCCTTAATAATCAAAGTGTTAAGGTTAGATGGTTTTTTGAAATTAGCCCTTCCTCCAGATGTGCCATTACAGGGGAAAATTTAGAAGAGCTCGCTTTTACTTATGGGTTGAGGTTGGAACTCAGTGTAATAGTGCTGGTCATAAGCTTGCTGTGCAGGTACAATTCACTGGTCCACATGGCAGACATATTGCACATAGCAAGGAATGATCCAGACACCTGCATTTCCCCCACAGTCATTACATGAAGTAGCATGTGCTGCATATATGTTTCAGAAGTTATTGGGCTCAAAATGCAAGATTGTATGGCATGTGTTAAGCAGGAGGTCAGACCAGATGTTCACAATGATCATTGAAATCTATGAATCTCAGTGCAACCAATTAGGCTATTGTAACTCTTGAGTTTCCCTGTCCACCAGATACCTCAGTGCCTGCTTCTTTTTTGTCTCTTCTGGTCAAGCACCATAGATTTAGCTCCCCTCGCCTATGGCAGTTCAGAAATAGAGACTCTTTATAGCAGATTAGTTCTGGCCTCTTCAACTTTCAATATAAAGTGGCATAGAGCCATTGAAGTCAATGGAGCTACTCTAGTTTACATCAGCAGAGGATCTGGCCCTAACTTGTCTTTTGGACATACTCTTTCTGCAGGCTTTTAGGAAGACTGGGGTAACAAGGCGGAGAGCTTTATTTATCACTACTCATTTGGTAGTGGATTATGACCAACTATAGCTATAAGTTTCAGAGTAGCAGCCATGTCTCTAAGGTGCCACAAGTACTCCTTTTCTTATAGCTATAAGGTAGAAACACCTTCTCAATTTTCATATAATGCTAGTGTCTGTATTTGAGCTGAGCTTAAAAAATTTAGAAGGGTCCCCGGAACATGGGATGGCTGTTGACTGCCAGGTTATGGGGGTGGGAGTGCGGGGGAAAGAGATAACAAAGCTATAAACCCTCAGTTGCCACAACTCACTCTACATTCCTGATTCCCCCACGCTGCAAAAATTAGGTAAACCCTTTGCTGAGTCTAGTCTGCTTCTATGTATGTATGTATTTGTATTCAGATAAGTAAGTCAGTGAGATTTTTGTTGTTGTTGTTGTTCTTGGCTGACAAATGGCAAAGGTGCTCTCAGCCCAGAAAATAATTTTTGTTTCAATTTGAGAGGGGAAAAAATCAACTTTCCAATATTCAAGCTACATGAACTATAACTTTTCAAGTATTTATGCTTATTATTCAAATGATGTACTCAAAGGAGTTGTGCTCCAGGGGTTAAATACACAGTAAGCATATTAATTCTAAATTAATTAAATGGACATTTTAACCAATAGGCAATTCAAAAATCCTTTAAAAATTTATTATGCTGTGTCTGGCACACATCTGCTTGTATGTTGTTTTCCCGTCCCCTGGTATTTCTCTGTTGGATTGTAAATCCTTCAGGCCAGGGATTATATTTCTATGTTTGTGTGGTGCCCAGCACAATGGGGATCTGATTAAATATTTAATAACAATAATTAGAGATGGGCAGAAAGTCAGTTTTCCCATCCCAGGAAAATTTTTGAGAGTCTGGAAAACTTTCCATCCCAAATCAGGACAAAAGCTGATAACTCTCAAAATTTTGCAGAGTTGAAATCCTACAATATTTTGTTTTAGAAACAAATATGCTCTCTGGAAATATACTCATCCAGCTGTGGATGCTGACTGAAATTAACATAAATGTCTGTTTCAGAGCTGCTCAATAGCACTCAATAGCAGCTGTGAAACTGACCAAACTCTTGCTGTCAGCCTGGGATCCATGTAAAGTTCATAGAAATCTAGTCAATCCCAGAAAAGATTTTGACAACTCAGTTAATTCCAACAAAAAAAAAAGTTGTCTGAATTTTTTCAACCAACTCTAACAACATGCAGAGAATATTCTTGATTTCTATGAACTCTAGGTCAGGTGCTAGAGGGTCTCATTGAAATAAATGACAAAACTCCCATTACTTTCAGTAGAAGCTGGTTCATACCCTAATTGCCTATTTTAAAGATTTATTAATTTATTAATAAAACAATCTTTTCTTTTCCTAAATTGTCTCCTGCTTTGAAACCAAGTTTCAGCCCAGACAAATATACAATTGGCACCATAAAGAGGTTGCCAGATAGTTTAGTGGCAACCTGCCTGTCCAGAAGTCCAAGCATGCTTACCATTCTTGTTGAGTCTTCATAGTGAGGCCATATACCCTATAGGCACAAATACTGAATGATATCTGATCTCTCCAGGTCAAAAATTAGGCTCACTGTGGGGGTTAGATTGTGAAAGTTTGAAGTGCTGTTACAGATTCCCTATCCATCTCTTCTATGAAAGTCATACTGGCCTCCATCACATTCCTGTGTATCACAAGAACGCTCAGATATCTGTGCTTTGGTCATGAGTGAAATGAGTGTTACTGCCAACTACCTTTCCAGGGGACATCTGTCCATATCTCATAGCCACTTTATTGTTTGGTACAATTTCCTGTTTGTCAGTTTAAGCGTGGCAAAAGGATGGGACTAGGAATAGCAGGGGGAGTTTGCTGCTGTGATTAAAAAGCAAGGGCAGAATTCTGACTGCATGATTTTAGCTAGCACTGTTAATCCCTCACTTTCAAGAGTACTAAAAAAACATAACCATACAACAGATCAACTTACATATTCTAAAATCCCTTCCAGAATAGAGACAAAAACAGAAAATCATTCAAACATATCAGGAATATATACTGAAAACTTAATTAGAGGAACAGGCAGCATGTGTGAGCTATGCACTTTGTTCAGAAGCATAAAGCAGTTTTACATTTTACCTGCATTTTGTAGAAATCTCTTCCAGTTAAAAGTTGCACTGGGTGTGGTCATAATTCCTAGATTCAAGGAAGAAAAGGACAACATGTTTTACTAGACCTACGGTGGCAGAACAATAGCTCAAAGTCTTGTATTGAGCGAATAATGTCTTTGTCAAATACTCTAAATCCCACTTGAAATTGCTCCCATTTCAGGCTTTTCCTTTCCCACCCACATTTCCTTGCCTAGAATTTCTGTAGCATTCAGTTTGAGTTTTCCAATTTAGGTTCCAATATTTATACCTTGGGCCAAATGCACTCAGAGGGTGCAACTCCATGGAAGTCCACAGAGTCATGCCTACTTTCACCAATGTTGGTTTGGCCTCTTAATACTATGTTGTTGTCTGGATATCTCATAGGTAGATTTTACTTGACGGTAAAATCATCTGGATTTGTTCTGAAACGTATACCAAAGTATCATGGAATAAAACATCATACCCAAATACTTGGATGTCACTACCAAATTATATGAATATTTAATCTCTTCACAAATTTTAAACCCTAACCCCACAATACACATTTTAAAAAAATCTCTCTTTAGAAGGCCAAAGTTAAACATCTAAAATTTTATTTTCACATTCTACAATTGGTTAGTTTAGGAACATCAACAACAGCTGAAGCAGCCACATTTATAATGCTAAGCTAGGTCTTAATTTTTATTAAATATTACCTAGATGGCACCATAGGTGTATATAGTGCTTTACAAACAGAATACATCACATTCCCTGGACTAATTGTCCAACCAAAATTTTCAAAAGCAAATACTGATTTTGGGTGCCCCTGGTTTTGGGACTCCAACTTGAGGCATGTTAAAGGGGCCTGATTTTTAGAGAATGGGTGCTCAGCACTTTCTGAAAATTAGGCGTGAAGAGTTTATGCAAAGCTTATTGAAGTCTCTGGAAGACTCTCACTGACTTCATCATGCTCTGGGTCAGGCCCATAAATGTGTCATGTTGGGCAGCTGAAAGTTGACTCACCCAAAATCAAGAGTTCACTTGAAAATCTAGGTGAAATCTTGGCCCACTGAAGTCAACAGCAAAACTCTGACTCCAGTGGAACCAGGCTGTCATCCTATGTCTATTTCAGCCAGACTTCTGTATTACTTAAAAAATGCACATAAGTAAACATCACAAGGGTAGTAAGCTTTAAAACAAGCATGTACCTTGAATATTTCAAAAACTTACCTTGAGTTTGGATATATATTTTGCTTCTAGCATCTGGCTTTAAAGAGAGGAGTGGAAAAGCGTAAATTTCATTGCACACTCCCCACCCCAAAAACTGTTCAGACTCAAAATAATCTAGTGCAGTAATATGCTCAACTGCATAGTTGCCCTTTGAGTATTGAGAAGCAAAACAGACTAGCTGTACTTCTAATGGGTTTTGAACATTAGAAAGGAACACTTTTGCAAGGTCAAATGCACAAGAAGATCAGTGATTAAAATTAGGTTTAATCAATCTTTGTATCAACCAACCAATTCTGCAATTTGATACAATTACCAGATTAATATAAAACCTACTTTTTCGCTTATGCCAATGACACTTCTAGCATCCATTACTCTGCTCATTGCATGGAGAGGGGGAGAGAGAGAGAGAACTATTTCTTTGCAGAAGGAAGGCTGTAGTTTCAAAAAACACTGGGACTAGCAAAAAAAAACATAATTGGTTTAAAAGCCACAGGATCAGTTTAATCAAAGTGCATTTATTTAAAAGGGCCTTTCAAACGTACCAGGCAAGAAACAAAACTCCACTTATCTCTCACAGCATCCTTTGTCAAAGACTGCTGCCGAATATATATGGCCTTATCTACATGTGGAAATTGTCCAACATAGCTATTCTGGAATAACTATTCCACTATAGCTTCTGGAATAACTCCCCTCTGTGGACACTACTCTGCTTCCAAAGGTATTCTGGAATAGCTATGCAGTGCAGATATAGCTGTTTTCACCATGTAGACAAAGCTTGTGTGTTTAAACAAGAGCTTGCTCCTTCACAGCCTACCCTTCTTTCCATAATTGATTCTATAGCAAATCAGGCTGTATAATATGCATTTTACCATGAAAACAGCCAAGTAGGCCTCTAGTCAAGAAGTACTCTCAGGTCCTCTCTAGAACAAAAAGGCATTGCAAACAACCAAAGGAGCAATATCTGTGCAAAGCTTTGTGTTCATACAAAACCACCTTACTTACAAGTCTTACAAGCACTCACTATAACATCTGTGAAGAGGCATTAAGTTCCCGACTGGCTGAACTGGTGTAGTCAGTCTATAAATTCTCCCAAGATATCCCTGGAAGCTTCAGGGTTTGAAACTGCACAACAATGATGTTTTCTATCATAGGGGCAAATATATCCCCCTCCTTTGCTGCAGGTTCTGCTACCCACATAGGGGGAGGCAGTGGCCTGGATTTGCAGGGGAGGGTGCACTCCTGTGAAGTACAGATCACTGGTCTGTGGTGTCTCCCTCTACAGCATGGGGCCTGAGGATCAGCTGCCATGCAGACAATCCTATCTTCCATCTTTTGGAGGATACTGGCCCCAGAGCTGTAGTACTGTTGGGCTGTAGTACTGGCTAGTGCTTGCCTAAATAGCTCAGACTGACTATTGTGGTGAGCAGTTGCCCACTGGGGCAGAGAGTCCCTATATTATCCAGAGTTTGGCATCCACAGATACAGTATAAGCAATTTAGGATATTCACCTGTATCAGCAGATTGTGAACCTGCACATCACCCACCCTTAAGGCTGTCCTTGGGCCACAGCCTGTGAAATCACAAGTGCCAGATAGTGACTTTATGGCAGGAAGAGACGCACCGTTTTTCGAAGAAAGCCCCAGTTCAAAAACAAATGTGAAACAACTGCACATATTGTTTTTCAGCTTTGTCTTATGTGACTGGCCCTCTCTACAGCTTCCAGTTTCTTGAAACTTGAAATACCAGTTTCAATTACTGAAAATTAACAGCAACAGAACCGAGAGAGAAAGTAATTCAAGAGGAAGTGGTATGTCATCATCCTGAAATAGCCCAGTCAAGAGGATAGGAAGTTTACTGGAAGTTACTGAACTGGCTACTTCACAGACAAATATTAGTGCTGTAATTAAAGGGGAACCGGGGTGACAAGAATTATGCTGTTTAGATTAGGGCTTTCCATAGTCATGGGCTGCCCTACAGATCCTGTATGAATACTATTATTCCATGGGCTCTAAAAAAAACCCAACCAAAACAGCTATAAGAGGTATGCAACAACATAAACAGTCTCAGATATACTGTAACAAATAACCTCTTGTATTTATATAGCACCTGTCAGTCCAAGAGAGCTCAAACATGTCATAAACTATAGACGGAGGCAGTCGTGGGGAGGAGGATGGCAACCAATTGTTCTGCAATTTGATTGTGGACAAACTAGGGAAGTTAGAAATCTGGGCTAGGAGACTGAAGCAAACCCCTACAAAAATGGCCAGAAGATCGTTAGGGTGGGATTTTTAGAAGTGTTCAGCAGCATCTAACTCTGTTCCCCTTGAAATCAATGGCAAAACTCACTATAACTGCAATGGAAGCAGTGGGGCCGATACTGAGAGCTTCTGAAAATATCATCCTTAGTATCCACACAGAGCAAATAACTTCATTACACACACATGCAAAGGGTCAGACCCTCAGCTGGCATAAAATGGAGTAGCTGTATTGAATCTGATTTACACTAAGTGATGATCTAATCCAAATACTTCAAGGACCTCATTGAAACTATGAAAGAGCAAAGCAATTCCAAGTTCAAAATCAGGGCTAACTGTTCTTACTAAAATAAAAACCACAAGTGTTGCCAAGAGCCCCACATGTATTTATATATTTTATAATGCTCTGCATACGGATTGGACTTTCTTTGCTCAGTATTTGTTCTTTCACTTGCCTGTAAATACCATAACTGCTTACGATCCAGTATGTCACTTGCTTAACAGCTAAGTTACAAACCCAGTGATTGTACAAAAATACAAAGCTAAGCATGAGTCTGAAAAATTTCAGTTATGCGCTAAAGTGGAAAAAAGTAATAAAGAACTTATTTCAACCTAGAATATTCTTTATAAGAGCACACTACCTCAAACTATATTTCTATGCTGTCACCAGACTAGGCATTCTTGTTGAAACAAAGATTAATGTGTGATGCATAGGTGAACTGTACACTGAGCTGAGATTATGAAACGCTGGTTGTTTTTTAAGACCACAACCCCTTTATCTACAGCCTCATTTGTCAATGACACTGAAGAAACACAAAACTGCTTTAGTCAGTTCCAATGAGAACATTAAAGAGTATCCAATGATAATACATATTTAAATTGTATCATAGGATATAAATTCTTATTAAAAATGTACAAAATGACACTTCATTAAAAAGTAACTAGATTTTATATTACAAATCTGGTAAGGGATGATATATGTTTATTTATATCTTAGTGACTCTTTGGGGAGGTGAAAATTCACCATTGGTCTGTTCCTTTGAGGACTTGGCTATTCTCAGAGATTTTTAAGGTCAGAAGGGACCATTAAGATGATGTAGGCTGTGAAATTCATCAAGTAATATCTGCATCTAGCTTGTATCTTGTGGTTGAACTAGAGCATGTTTTAGAAAGGCATCCCATGTTGATTTAAAGATGTTAGCTTTCAGGTCCATTGTCTCCAATGGGAGCTTTTGGTGCTCAGAACCTTGTAGAATATACTTGGAAATTGCAGAATTGGCCTCTCTTTTATTTAACACGAACACAAGATTCAATTTCACTGTACTGTATGATATTTATTGTACAAAGATTATTGTATTGATACAGCTTTTTAAACCATTTCTTGATTCGGATCCTATTGGAAGGCTGTGTCTCAGAACTATCGGATATAAACTCAGAGCCTTAGCTTGCTGTTACTTATAGGATGTGAATTTCACATTTCCATGTATATGTAGAAGGCAAATCACGTGGCTTTGTCCCATACAATACACAAAAAATATATTTAATCCTCACACGCACACACACAAATAGTATCATGCAACTGAGAGTTTGGCAGCTGTGTGCGGGAGGATGTGTGTTACAGAATTAGGTTAAATTCTAATTCCACATTTTACATTGGCTTAATTGCATCCTCAATCGGTACACTTTTCAAAAAGCACCACTAACATGAGCCTGTCTTCTGCTGCCTTCAGTCTAATTTATACTTCCCTGGTACAAATTATGCAGCAATGTGCACAAGAAAGTAGTAGACAGGGCCTGATCAGGGATCATATTCACTCAAATTCATACACTATATGGCCTGGCTCTTAAGTCTTGCGGCAGAATGGCACTCATACAGCTTTGGAAGGAGCTAGAATAGGGGCAGACAGTTTCAACAGTGCAGCTCTTGTCCTCGATCCCAATTCAGCAAAGCATTTAAGCACATGATTAAATCCATTGAAGTCAATGGGATTCGCACATTTAAAGTTAAGGAACTAGTTAAGTGCTTCACTGTGTCAGGGCCCTTGACATAGTTTTTCTAGTAATGTGTATATTTTACCCCTGAGAGAACTTTGCCTATAAGGAGTGAACACAGGGGAAAATGGGGTGGGTGGGGGTGAAACTGGCCACAGTTAACATTTCTTTTGTTGTATTCTCCTTTAAAAAAAATTGGGGAAGGGTATAGTTGAGTGGTGATAAAACCGCCATTGGAAAGCGTTTTTTTTCACTGAGATTACGCTGTTGGAATAACAAATTGATCATAAGCACTAGGCCTTTTACAATATGTCACGTACTCAGATTATGCATGATTAAAAATTAGCATTGTGTACTTCCTAATTAAAGATACTTTATCCAATACAACGAAAGGAGTTTGTTGGAGGATATGACCCTCTGAGTACCATACAATTTCTAGTACTTGCTAGTGATGCAGCTCACGGTACTATGAAATAATGGGTAAGGAATCATAATATTCTGAGGAAAATAGCACAGAAAAGTGCATTTGTGTTTCTCAATGTTTGTAGTTGAAATATCCATGTCCTGTGCTTTTTCTTAAAGGTTCAGGTGTTGTATTTGAAATAACAGTTCTTAAAAGCCAGGTCACTAGCCTAGGACTTGGGAGACCCTTCTCTGCCACAGATATCCTGTGTGCTCTTGGGCAAGTCACTTAGTTTCTCTGTGCCTCAGCTCCCCATCTGTAAAATGGGAATTATAGCATGGCCCTACCTCACAGGAGTGAGGGAAGGATAAATGCCTAAGGAAAATGATTGCAAGATTATGGAAATTAAAATTGAAGAGATGGTACATGTAGTTAGTTCCTATTGCTGTTGGTGATTATTAGATCAGAAATAAGGGAAGACGTGGAGAGGAGGAGGAGAAGGAATGAATCATTAAGAGACAAATACCCTCTTAAGAAATGCCTGGAGTCAGTCATGTTGCAGCTCATTCAGTCAGGCTAGCACATGTAAACAGTGCAGATTTTTTTGAGTTCATTTCACCCTATGAACAGTCCAGGTGGCAGCCAAGGGATTCCTCCTCCTATTCGTAGATCAGTTTCCAAAGGAACTGTTGTTTCAATTAATGAA
The DNA here is from genome assembly GCF_009764565.3 of Dermochelys coriacea. NCBI lineage: Eukaryota > Metazoa > Chordata > Testudines > Dermochelyidae > Dermochelys > Dermochelys coriacea. The sequence goes on from NC_050082.1 coordinate 21,894,521, forward strand.
CAGACCAAGTTCTGGTACACTGTAGGGGTGACTCTGAAACAAGCTTGCAATAATGTAAAGCAGTGGTTTCAAGCACCTGTATTTTGATCAAAATCACTCCAAGAGCAGAAGCATGTCATCTGGAGCAACCGGACAGCGGAGCTGCTACACCAACATCTTAAGCTACGCAGTATGTACTCCCCTTTGAACTTGGCAAGCTCTGCCGCCTGATGTGGAGGATGGGTTGGGCCAGGGCCTCCACAGCCCTCTTTGGGTTTGTTAGAGCTGTTAATGACACTAGCCAGGAGCAATCTTTGTGCTCCAGTGAGGGCAAAGACTGCAGCTGTGCCCAGTTCCTTGTGTCTTCCCCATTCTTAAGCATCTGTGAAGGGTCCAGGTTCAGGCCTGGTCTACATTTGGCATTGGCCCCAAATACCACCATTTGGTGGCCAGCCACAAGTGTAGTTGCCCTAGTGCAAACACCTGTTACAGACAGGGTGAAGAATGCTAAACTGCTGCAGCTTACCCAGTTTCAAGCAGGGGTTAGCCCCACCGTTACAAACAACAGTGTTGCCAGTAAGGGACTTACAGTAGTACAGGTACAATATTGGCTGTAATGGGGGAACAAAGACAGGCCCTTAAACTGGTATGTTATGGGCCAGATCCTCAGATGGTGTAATCTGACCTAACTCCTTCAAATCAATGGAGGTTTATTGATGTACACCAGATGAGCATCTGGCCTGAAGTTTGTAAAGCACTTCAAGGTCTTCAAAAGGCAGGTGTTCTCGAAGTGCAAAGTATTATTTTATTATTACAATGGATACTGTTGCATGATCTAAACTACTTCTATTCAAAACAAATAAAAATGTTGTTTTCTTTTAATATCTTCCAGCACATGCAGTGCAATTATAAAACAAACCACGCAAATGACAAGAGAGGAAAAAATATGACCAAACTAAATGCTTCCAATTCTGGATTACTGGTATTTAGGTGGTGCTCTACTGCTTTTCTATTTGATGATAATTAGTGGGATTAGCTAAATTATATACTGAGCCAAATTTGTTTACGAAGAAGGATTATTTAAACAAAGCAAAATCTGACAATATTGTAAAGAGAGAGAATCAAAATGTAATTGCACTAAAACTATGCCTTTAGAAAGAATGCTCAGACAGAAATCGTCAAAGAGAATCACATTTCTTGCACAACTGATTTTTTCCAACCTCATTGTCTGATTTTTTTGCAAGGCCTGTTTCTTAAACTCCTTTAATTTTAGCCTCTCTCTGAAATTTGTGAGTGCCTCTCTATAAAAGTTCAATGTAAGTTTACATTTTTCTCTTGTCATTTACTTTCCCTATTCCTTTGGTCTATGCAATATATTTTAATAGTACAATTTTAGGAAAGTGGTCATATTCACCCATGGTAGGACTACACCGACTTCAGCTCAATTACACCAAAAATGAATTTGGAACAAGACATTTAAGATCATAGCCTCACTCTCTCACTTTTATTCCTTTTTGTTTTAGAGACTGTGGTGGCTTTAATTAATTAATTTTGGACTAAATTCTGGACTCTATGCAAAGCTCAAGTAATCAAGTGGACACATCCACCTCACTAAAAAAAAAACTGGTTGAGACTACTGAACTTATTTCATATGTTACTTAAATAATATTTGCAAAAAGAAAAGGAGTACTTGTGGCACCTTAGAGACTAACAAATTTATTAGAGCATAAGCTTTCGTGAGCTACAGCTCACTTCATCGGATGCATTTGGTGGAAAAAACAGAGGAGAGATTTATATACACACACACAGAGAACATGAAACAATGGGTTTATCATACACACTGTAAGGAGAGTGATCACTTAAGATAAGCCATCAATTTTTGAACATCAAGCTCTAGAAGTAAATTACTTAACACCAGATCTTGGGAATCCTAATTGAAATCTGTTCAGAAACTAGAAAACTAACCCTAGCAATTAAGGGCCTGATCCTCTAGCCAATGAAGACAATGGCAGAGCTATCATTGCCTTGTGTGATGAAGCATTAGGGCTTAGATTAACGTTACCACATTTGGGTCCCAGCCCTTCAAAGAGCTCCACACAGGTGGATTCCTATGTCCATGTGGAACTTCACTACAGCCAACGGGGCTACATATGGGGAAGGAGGTTTGCTTACAAGATCAGGGCCTTATGTATTAGCTGTATGGACTATCGTAAATAGAACATACCTTCTTCCAGAAACACCCAGTAGAAGTACACAGAGAAAAAGCACAAAAGTTTTGCCCCCCAAAAATCTTTTGCTGACATCCATAACGGTTCAAAATGTCATCTTTGAGTGTTATACAATTTTATTAGAAAACATTCCTTTTTAACAATCTTCTTCCATTACAGTAAAGATTAAATGTAATGCTTACTGTAAAATTGAATTCAATGTGGAAATACATACTTCATGCAAATAAAAATAACGCTGCCACTAACAGGACAGAGAGTGTTTGAAAGAACTGGGCAACTATCAATTAAATAATATATTCAGCAGATAATATATTATTCAATGAATTTTATTTTGTATTATTCATCCACATTTACTGCTAATCAGATAATATTCTTCAAATAATTTGTCAAATAATGTATTTTTATCTAATATGTTATATTACAAATAATTTTATCCAGTATTTGACCAGCTGCAGCATTTAGCATAGAAAAGTTTTTCATTTTGTTTTCCGAAACTAACACAATTTTTTAAAAGGTATTATGTATTTTGGTGCTGTATACCTTTCACAGCCTGGTAAATAGGGGATTTCATATTGCTGGGCTTGGTCCAACATTCATTTTAGCTTTGCAATTCATTTTAAGGAGTTTACTTTATTTTCTCTGTTGAAAAAGCAAGTATTTACAAATTAATTTAAAAAATTGCTCATTGTAAATAGAGCTGTTCAGCAAAATTGTGGCAACATCTAGGGGCTTAGTAAAAGATGTAAAAGGAAAGAACATAAACATACTATCAGGAGATACTCAAAAGGCAAAGGCTAGTTTTAAATGCTACAGAGCAGTACTTTAAAAACAACTATAAACTCTTCTCAAATACTAAAGGCTTTCAAATGCCAGACCTATTTGACCCGGCAAAGTACATAAATATAAAATGTTTTCTCCTCCAGAAAAAAATCAGAAATACACAATATGAAGATTATTACAATTCTCCCACATTATTTAGAATTAAATTTTATGACAGTGCCTAGTTGATAATGCTATAATAAACATACCCATTCTGCTGCTGCCAGCTCCTTCATTTTCTCTGTGAAAGCCACTGCAAACCTAGTTAAATGGACAAAAATGGGTAGGATCATCCGCTTAAAGTCTTTAAATATAATAATAAAGGGGCACTTCAGAACAAAAGTATATAAGAACAAAGAGCAGAAGCTGATAAAAATGATTAAAGTAAGATGGAAAATGCAGGAAGCAGGAATTCTATTTGTTTTGCCAAGTAGAGCTAAAGTGAGGATTTATTGCATTCAGTGAAAGCCCAGACCCTGGGGATGCCCACTGCCATTTATCCAGATTGACATAGTTGCCTCCAGGCTGCTCTTCCCATTTCTACAAGTTATGGTAAACTTCTTTCTAACGAGAGAAGGAATCTGAAGTCCAATACAGTTAGGGCATGTCTACAGCGCTGCAGCGGCGCAGCTGTACCAATTCACACCCCTGAGCAACACAAGTTATATTGACATAGGTAGTAGTGTAGACATAGCCGTACATACTGCTGGCAGATCAGCCCAGCCCAGCAATTTGCACATCTTTTCCAGTGAGTACTTGTATAACACCTCACCTCCCTTCTCCCCACTGTCTCCTTTTTGTTTCTAAGCTCCTGTATCAATGCTGTTTACTTAAATAAGCATTGATGAGAGAGGAACATCTGTGCATCAAAAAGTTCACATTATAGCAGGGGTGACCAACCTGTGGCTCCAGAGCCACATGCGGCTCTTCAGAAGTTAATATGCGGCTCCTTGTAGAGGCAACGACTCCGGGGCTGGAGCTACAGGCGCCAACTTTCCAATGTGCCGGGTGGTGCTCACTGCTCAACCCCTGGCTCTACCACAGGCTTTACCCCCACTCCACCCCTTCCTGCCCCCTCCCCTGAGCCTGCGGTGCCTTCGCTCCTCCCAGAGCCTCCTGCATGCCACAAAACAGCTGATTGGGAGGGAGGGGGAGGCACTAATCAGCGGGGCAGCCAGTGGGTGGGAGGCACTAGGAGCAGGATGTGGGAGCTGATGGGAGGCTGCTGATGTATTACTGTGGCTCTTTGGCAATGTACATTAGTAAATTCTGGCTCCTTATCAGGCTCAGGTTGGCCACCCCTGCATTTAGGGTGCTAGCCTGGGACTCAGGAACCCCAGGTTCAACTCCCTGCTCTGCCACAGACTTCTTGTTTGGCCTTAGGAAAGTGACTGAAGGCTTAGCTACATGGTGCAACAATGTGCACAAAGGGGGTGTGAATTCTAAAGTGCACTGTGTTACGCACTAAGTGGCTCATGTAAACCCTGCTGGTGCGTATCAAAAGTTCCCTAGTGCATGTTAACATACTATGTTAACGCACATTAAGGAACTTGTAATGTGCATCAACAGGATCTACGTGGGCCAGTTAATATATGACACTTTGTTGTGCTTTAGAATTCACACCCGGTAGTGCTCGCTGCTCGCCATATAGACAAGCCCCTACTCCCTTTGTGCCTCAGATCCCCAGCTGTTTACAAAAAAAAAGTACTACCTCACAGGGGTGCTACGAGGATAACTCTATTAATGATCATGAGGGGCTCCGATATTACAGTATCAGGGACCATATAAAAGATAATTTTATAATAAAAATACTTGGGCTTACCTGGTGGTTTTCAGCTTCAAAGAGCTGTGCAAACTTCAACTAATTATGCCTCCCCAATATTCCTGTGAAGAAGGTAGGTAGTATTACCTGTTTCACAGATGGGGAAACTGAGGCACCAACTGCTTAAAGCCAGAATTTACAAAAGTGGTCTTTAATTTTGGGTGCCCAAATTCAGACTCACCCGGCCTGATTTTCAAAGGTCATGAGTATATCAAGCTCCAATTAAAGTCAACGTCAGCAACATGTTTAATACCTAAAAGTTGTATGTGCCATACAGTTATCTTTTTAAGCATTAATTCAGGAAAATATCCCTATTGAGAACAGCTCTTAAACACATGCTTTAATTTAACTCTCAATCCCAATGGGATTTACGCATGTGTTTGAGTTGCTGTCTTTAACTGGGTCCTTAGCAATAATGCTTTAGTGACTGATCCACTGGGGTCCTCAGTGACAATGTCTTAGTGCCCACTGGGACTTGAACACCTGCACAGTGCTACCCTGAACAGAGCGGCTTTCTGAAATCAGGATGTAAGGCCTCAGTTCTTTTTTTCCCTTTCCCTATATTGGGGCTAAAAGTATGGGCATTGGGAAGATGGGTTACCACATTAAATATCACAGGTTTCAGAGTAGCAGCCGTGTTAGTCTGTATTCGCAAAAAGAAAAGGAGTACTTGTGGCACCTTAGAGACTAACAAATTTATTAGAGCAATTTGTTAGTCTCTAAGGTGCCACAAGTACTCCTTTTCTTTTCACATTAAATATGTGTTTCTGGGTTTGTCTTCCGTAAGAGTAGTATAACAATTCTATCTTACTCTCTGTTGTTTCTTATACTGCACCCCCATGGTATGTGGGTATCAATTGGTGAGGCACTCTAGAAAGTGACAGCCACAAAAATGCTCTTTCACTAGGAGCTGTTAATGTTGTAATTTGTTGGTGTGAAGTCACCACCATCCATTAGAAGTCATAGTGCTGAATTATTATACTTATTTTCACAGTCCCGAGCCTGTTTCCATGCAGTTGCTCAGTGGTATCTGCTCTACACCATTACAATGCATTCCACATATACAATTTGACAGTTGAAAGGTTATTAAAGGCTTTGCAAATGCTTGTTTTCTCAAGTTGCATATGCTCCCTTTCAAGGTTTTACAATTATACTTTCAATATATCACATTAACAAGCAGAAAAACTCTTGCTCCCAAGTCCACAAAGTACTGTCAAATTGAAAATATACCCTGGAGGAGTACAACCAGCATTTAGAGGAATTTTATTAAAAATGAAACACACATTATAAAGCTAGACACAGTTCAATACTTTGTTTTATGGAATTTGGTGGTATATTGTGCTGGACAAGTAATCTACGATTCATGGAACTTTTCTACTTAGAACCCTGAAATCAATAATAAAAAAATCAATTTTTATTTTAATAACTGTGCAATGAATAATACTGCCAGGATGATCTGTTCACCGTAGCTTCTAGAAAACTGAATTACTTTTCCTATACCAGAGAAAAAATTATGAACTCTACAAAGCACATGGTAATACATTTTGAAGCATCAGAACAAATCCAGCCTAATAAAATACCTTTAAAGTTCCTAAGCTAATTATCACAAAACTGCATTGACTACCCATAGAACCTATCTGACCTATGCAAAAGCTATGTTTCTGCAAGATTTTGTATACTCTAAGTACAGAAACACAGGTCACAATGGAGAGACTTCAAAGAAAAAAAAATAGGGGTCCAGTTTTTATACAAATGTTCAATTTGCTTCTGTCTAATGTTCACATTTAATATTTTTGTATCAATTGCCACATTCCTATATCTCTTTTCTCCTTCTCTTCCAGAGTTATTTACCACAGATGTTTCTGAAAGGAAAACTACAGTGTAATATAAATGATATTCTAACCATCTGATTACAAGCAAGAATAAATTTCTAAAGCCTCGATTCAGGTCATCACTTAAGTATCTTCTTAATTATAAGTCCCGCTAGGACTTAAGCACATGCTTAAATGCTGTCCTCAATCAGAGTGTTAGTGATTGGTTCACTGGGACTTGTGCCCATGCAGAAGAGCTGACGTGAATAGAGATACACTCCAGTTCAGGAAAGTAAGGCCTCAGTCCATTCAGGTATTTAAGCATGTGTCTAACTTTAAGCATGTAAGTAGCCCCATAACTTCAATGGGACTACTCAGGTGCTTAAATTTCAGCATGTGCTTAAGTATCTTGCAGCTTCAGGGTTTATAGTCCCAGTCTTCAGTGAGCTCCACGTGGGCCCACCCCTGCATTCATGCAGAGCTCATTGTACAATCAAGGGCTATAAAGCCTATTCTGCCACCCTTACTTATGTTGATTAGTACCATATTGCATGAGTATTCCTACTGAAATCATGTTTTACTTGCATGTCAGTGGGATGACTCACAGAGTAAAAGCACTACTCAACACGAGTAAGGGTCACTGAAACAGCCTCCAAATAAACCGATAAACCAAATAAATAAGCCTCCAAAATAAAAGTTAAATCAACTATTACATTAATTTTAAAATACCAATAAAGATTTACCATGGTTTTGAAATGCTCTTGAGTTCCAATGCATGAGATGGAAGGTCCCACGCCTGCCTCCAGAGCCCATTGAAGTCAATGGAAAGATTCTCATTGACTTCAATGGACTTTTGATCAGGCCCTAAGACAGACCCTCCTTTTCAGTGAATGAAGATGTTGAAAAAATGAAAAGTGTCATTAAAAAGTCTGTTCATTGTTACACGTATGTTCTGATTCAGGAATTAGTTCTTGCAGTCTCTTGGATAGCTTTATAACTAGTCACTGGATTTTTTTCTTTAATTGTAAAACAACAGGTTAACACGCAATACTAAATGATTTTTCTTGCATGGTCTAGGCTACTTTGTTTATGCAACTGTAAAAAGAAGCATATTAACAACAACAAAAAGAACAAAACCACTTTCAACTTGAATCTCCAACACTACAATCAAGTGCACTGTCAATATGCCAGATGCAAGCACCACCTGAGCCATAGAAAAAGTTTTTGTGAGTCATAGGGGGAATCAGGTTTGAGTCTGTAATGTACTGATCCTAATGCAAATACTTGTTAGTTGCGGTTTTGCTGAAATTAAACGGTTGGGCAGCTTTGAACTTGGATTGCAAATGCTGATGGAATTGGGTTCCCAAGATAGACATTATTTGTAGTATAGAAGGGAGGTTAATAGAAAATGGACATGAAGCTTTAAAAGTATTGTTTTGGAACAATGATTATTATCATTTGTACAGTGCCTAGCACAATGGGGCCCAATCCGTTTTAGGCCCGTAGGCACTACTGCAATGGCAAATAATAATCATACTGATTTAAGAGGTCAAATATCAAATACCCAACTGTCACGTTAGCTATGAATGACAATTCTGTGGATATTATCCTGTGTTTTAGTCCTGACAACCACTGAAAATATACATTGGAACAAGCGGGGGCAAGTAACATTGATTTGCACTCACATTACTAGGGTGATGAGCTTAATCACAAAAAACTAAGATATATAGATCACATTTTTGCAAGACATAACATCCCAATGCAAACTCACTACCAGTCTACCATTAAAGAGCAATAAACTGCCAGAGGCTGTGCCTTAAAAAAAGCAAACTTATTATTTTCCACAAGATTCCCCTCCCACTACACACACGTCTGATCACATATAAATTAAATATGCTAGGTATTATTCTTACTGCATTTCTGATTATAAGATTATTACATCTTTTACCTGCCCTACAATATGATTTCCTCCTCACATGCACACATCTGCTATTCTTGGGAACAGTTGTTGTTTAGCAGAGAAAGCACAGGGTTAGATAATTAGGACCACAAGTTCCATTAACTTTTAATTGGACTTGAGCTTCTAACTAACATTGGTGCTTTTGAAAATCCCACGGGAGAGGACCAGGGCTCTTCCACCAGTTCCTTGTATGATTTGGGCAAGTCATTAATATGGTCAAATAACACGGTGGTAACCGCAGTCTAAAAACAGAATGTTTACACATTCAGTTTTACAAAGAGTTTACTCTGTTCTTATTGAAGTCTATGCCAAACTTCCAGGAACTCTAGTGGTAACAGGTTCAGGCCTTTAGTAAACACTAACCACAATATTTATTTATTTTTATAATGATGAACAATAATCTTCTGCACAAACCCTACATTCATTGTTACCTGGCTTCTTCTAACACTGCCCCCATCACCCGATGTTTTTCTTCATGTTTGATGTCTTCATTTATATCTGTCCCACCAAAGATGATTCCAAAAGGAATTCTACTACCTGCAAAATGAAAATAACTGAGACAAACAGGCAGGAGAGCTACATGTAATCTAATAAGATAAGGTCTTGAAGAAAGTACTAGTGAATAGCATTAGTGAACATGAGATGTTATTCCTACAACAGTGTGCATCTCTAAGCTATGTTTCTACACTCAGCACAGTTCTTCGATGACACCTGGTTAAGCTTGAATTTTAATGGAATCGTGCAATATATATACTCTATTACATGCATGCTAGTCCTGTAATGTTTTCTTAGGCTCTGCCTCTACTCAGCCAAAAGGCTGTTGCAATAAATAGTTGGTTGGAACAGCCTGAGCTTCCATACTCTGCTGCCTTCCAAGCATTTTATAAGCATTGGTTGAACTAGTTAGTTGCTACATTTGAGAAAAGGTCTTTAGCTGAGATAAGGCAGAATAAGTGAATTATAGTTTCTCCCTAGAGAACTGAGGCTGCACTGGATCAACCATTCTGCTTAACTCTGTCCCATTATACAGAGCCTGCTCGGGTTTACAAAGTACCCAGAAGCAGCTTCTGCACGCAACAATGTTTGGTCACTATAGGAAATGTACTTCAGGAGTCCCAAAATGTGCTGGTCCAATAACATTTGTAAGGCCTTGTCAACACTCAAGTTTTTAGTCAGAGGTATAGCTACAGCAATATACTGCACAGGTGCAAAAACCTAGGGTAGACATACTGCACTGGTGTAAACTGGGACTTGCATCAGTATACAGGTAGAGTGTCAAAGTTAATACCAGGACTACTACATCTGCGTTACTATATTGACGCTAATGCCTTAATGTGAACACAGCCTAAGATTATTTAGAGGGGAAAAATTGTGATAAAAATGAGATTCCATTCTAATAGCATTTGTTTATTTGGAACCAGATGATTTTTAGTAAATAGCAAGATACCAAAAAACTAATCAACATAGCAGACAGAGGATATTGTCTCGATTCTTTAAGAATTACAAGAGCACTTAATTGTTTTAAGTGGTCACTTTTAAACTTCATTAAGCTACAAATAATAAACTGATTGCTGCTAATTACAACACACGTGCTTTTAAATTCCAGATAAATGAGACTACACTTTGGCAGAACAAATGAGTCTCTAGCAACATTGGAAGAGAGGGATGCAGTTATCAGATCTGTCAGCTAGACTACTTATTTTGTGGGTTTCACATGGAATTGTGAAGTTCTATAGGTCAGGGTAGAGGAACCTTTATCAGCTGTCTATTGGGTAGTGTTTGTAGCTATCAATTATTAGCTCTTTGGGGTAGAAGTCTGTCATTTTGTCTCTAAGGCACCATTGTGCTTCATAACTGATAACCCATAATATTGCACATTTAAAGATGCTTTAAAGATGACCGCAAAGGGACCATGAGTAGTTCAACTCCCTTCCTGCCCCTGCAAAAGGACTTTTATTTTCTCCTCCTCCTTTTTTTTTTTTTTTTTTAACCTTTGGATGGCAGAGGAGTCAATGATTCAGCAGATGGCAGTCTTTCCTTTGAACATTAGACCGATGTACAAACATGGCTTGGGAACAAGGTGCTTCTGAAGACACCATCTTTTGGAGGAGAGATAACGAAGGCCCTGACTACTCATCGTCGTCAATATTTTATTATAGAGCCCCATCCTGCAGCCCTTTCTCATGTAAGTTATGGTTACAGGATCAGGATCAAAATATTCACATATGGCACTATGCTTCTAAATGTTTTTCAGTTATTACAAGTTTTTTATTATTATGAAATATACGTGGAATAAATGTTACTGTTAACATGCCAATTACTAAATTTCTGAAGCCAATTATTGCATCTCCTCCACATTCTGTTTTTCCCCCACCCCCTTCAAACACTCAGTAATCTCTTCTAGATTTGTCAGTTCAATCATCCTGGGAATCATATTACTGTGCTTTTTTTTTTTTCCCTGGCTTTCCATTTTATTTTTCAAGATAATTCTGTTTGCTATTGCAGCTGCTTCTAGGTACAGTGGGACTGTGATTTATTTAGATTAGTAACACTTTCTCTAAATCAGTCAAGTATCAAGGTTTCAGGCCACTTGGGATTTTAGGTCGGGTTTTCAAAAGTACTTCGCATGAACTGAATTTGGCTTCCATCAAAGTCAGTATTGGAGCAGAGTTAGGCCAAACACTGAGCGTTTTTGAAAATCCAACCTTATGTTCACTCTTCTACCTAAAATACATGTTAGATCAGTCTTAAAACCATTCATCAGCCTTTCCTGTAACAAGTTTGTATCCTGTCATAGAATAAAAATCACAATACACAGATTAAAGATTATTTATTATTATTATTTCTTATTTGTATTCCAGAGTTCCCAGTCTGAATAGGATTCCATTGTGATAGACACTGTACAAATGCATACTAACAGTAATAAATTAAGCTTTGAAACTCCTAGTACCAGAAAGGTGGAGACTTTGAGGGCCTAAAAACTAACGTTATTTCCTGGTCGGTTGAAAGTAATCAATTATCTACATTTGCCGAAATGTACAGACTTGGAAAATCTGAAAATGAGCTCAAGAATGGGACTATATTTGCAATTTCAGCTGCTGACACTATCTGTAATTCTGGAAGCCAGTGTTGCTAGCATGTCATTAATGGCAGACTCAAATTTTGTTCTACTTGACCAGTTATAATAGAAGATTTTATTATTTGTCAGCTAACATGCTTGTCTCCTGCAGTTTAGCTGGCATGACTGACAACTCAAAGTTATTTCATGTCTAGAAAACATGATTCATTTTTCAACAGAAAATCAAATTAGCCTCTCTCCTTTCTTCTGTTTGACCTCAGCTATACTTAGCCAAGCTATTATCATCCTCTGAAAGAGCACATTTGTTGAAAGTATCATACTGTTACTGTAATGCTCTTATCTTACTGTAGTAAAAGTATTTAATTATAAAACATATTGTGTCCTTTAAAAGTACAGTTACTTAGTTCTCTCTGCTCTGGATCAAGTCTCCCACAGAGAAACATTTTTAATGTTTATTAACATTTGTTGAAATGGATAAACAAAGTAACTACATTATGTATGGGTTTATGCACATTTTCCATTTGTAGCTATTTGTATTCATTCCTGCTTTCTTTCAAACTCTTTCTTTTAAGGGTTATTTTTACTGCTAAATTGAAAGAGGATTACCTTGCAGAAGTCTGCCTCCTTTATAAAGATGAATGGCCAGAGCCGCTTCAAACTTCTCTGCAGAGATTAGATTTGCTATTTCAGATGGGTTCTCATAGCCAGAAGCATCCTTAAGACTGCATATGTGACCCACAGCTTCTAGATGATCCCTTCATCATAAAAACAATAGAACAAATGGAAGATGATTAATATTAATATGCTGCAGATTTGCCATTATGTTAAATAGCTTAATAAAAACATATTTTGCTTAATAACTTTTATCCCCTAGAGTCACTTTCCTTATGCAACCTGGGTTGGACAATACTCTCTCATGAAAGCCCCTTTCTGATTGCTCCACATCCTTCTGACTTTTATTCAATAGGGTGTGGGCTGCCAGCAATAGGATCTGCATCCCCTCACATGGCCCAATCTTCCAAGGTACTGAGAGCCCTCAGTTCCCTTTGTAATCAATGAAAGTTGAAAACATTCAGCACGTTGCAGGATATGGCTCTATGAACCTGATCCAGTGCCCTTCAAATAACCAGAAAGACTCCCTTTGTTGTACGTGTTGGATCAGTGGGCTGAATCAAGGGGGCCTTGTGAAAGAAACTATAAAAGCATCTAGTTAATTAATCCTGTTAAAATAACTACCAAACCATCCCCACTATCATCACCAAAAAAAGAGTGCAATGTAAAACTTTGTTCAGTGCAAAAGGATTTTAGGCTGAAGCAGAGGACTGAAAATTGTATTCTGCAGCCTCCTGCTAACACGCTGTTTAACCTTGGACTTCATTTCTCTTTGCTTCAGTTTATTCGTCTGTAAAATGGGGTTAGTTTAAGAAATTATTATTTAACACATTTTCATGAACACACCAAGTATTAATGCAACTGAGATTTTAAAATATCAAGACAATATTATTTTTTATTGTTGGCTTTCAAGGTGATAATATATACATTTTGCACAACATTCTTCACATTAAAGCCCTGATACAAAAACCATTAAAGTCAATCGAAAAACTTCCGATTACAATGGGTTTTGGATCAGCAATCTACTCACTACCAGTGAGGTTTTACATCCCCCTAGTGAAACTGAAATCAATCGACAATTGTGCCATTGTCATTAAGCAGTGCAGGAACATGCCTATATTTTGATAGAAACTTGCATATTGTGTCAGCAAAATATATATAAAATAACTTCAAGTATAAAGTGTTTACATTTCCAGCATCATAAAAAGAAGACTACATTTTTTTAGATATTGCTCCAGTTGATTCATTTCTCATCCACATATTAATTATTCTGGCGTTAAAATCCGTGAATTCAATAGCTTCTTGAATATTATTCTTTTTCCTTTCTCTGTCGCTTCACAGTCTCCCAAAGAATGTAATTATCTGTCCTGGGGAAGTTAGTCATCAATGCAGAAATTGCTGCTAAAAATGCTATAAAATGTCTTGAGGCCCTGGAAAGATTATTAGCACTATAACAGGCAGAGCCTTCTTGGCACAACATATGGTACTATATTTCTCCATTATACTGAATAGGAATTAATTTTACTTTGGATTTCACCATTTGAAATAAAAATAATAAATTAGAGTAAGCATTAATAAATAATAAAATACAGACAGATTGCAAGGCCTTTATTCACATTGTTGAGCAATTATTCACATGAGCAGTCCCATGTACTTCAGTTGGGCTATTTATGCAAGTATCTGTTTATCAATGTATGGGGTTCACAGTTTGGCCCTAATTAAATAATAATGAACCGCAAACCCCACAGCTGTAAAAATGCATTCTCTGAGGCAAGCAATCAGGATGCTCATACATACATTTCACAAGTTCTCATGTGCTCGTTAACTTGTCTAAAAAATTTTTTTTCCCCTTCAGTATTCCAGTTAGCATACATCACTATCATGTACAAGCAATATGTTTATATGTTACAGTTAATTTGAAAGTAACTCCCTAACCTCACTCCAAGGACTTCAGAACCGAAGAAACTCAGTTAGAAATTCTGAGCTGATGCGATCTTGCCTAACTACAAGAGGTGATCATATTTCCTTTTGTCTTCAGTTACCACAGCTCAGAAGTCATGGTGCAAACAAATACTCCTAAGTATTTGGAAACTGTTCCTGGGTGTTGCTCAATCAGTGTTACTCTTTTTATTTTGATCCCCTCTACATAACAAACTACCATGCTGAGGGACCCAGATGCAACATATTAAAGCCCTGACGTGATTCAACACTTTTCTATCTTCCTAGTATATGTGGGACTTTATAGTGTTATCACTAGTATTTAGTGCAATTAAAAAAGCTTGGTTTAATCTATCCTATAGGGCTGCTATCTGCCTAGGTTCATCCCTTTTTTAAGGTAGCTGTCCCTTGAAATCTGTACGGGTGCTCAGTAGACACTACCAGCTGTCCAATTTTATGGGCTCAGGATCATCCTGGATGTCTTGGGGTTTTTTGTACCTCAGAGGTGGCAACCCCACCTCCCAGGCAAGATTGAACCATGTTTTAATCACATCAAGACACTGTGACTGGTTCCCTAACACTTTAGTTTTTGAAGTGTAGAAGGAGGATTTATTTGACTTGCTTTTCCCATGAGTGCAGAGCAGTGTATGTGTCGTAAAGAGCAACACACTGTTCAAACCCGATGAGAAAGGTGTCAAAAGGAAAGCTCTCTGCAGTTCTTGGCCCTGAACCAAGCTGCTGGCTACCCAGATGACAAATTTCCCTACTCCAGCTCTAGCTGTTACATATGGGGACAGTGAGATCAATGGCAAAACCTGCCAACAGAGCTGACCCTGCCAAGCGCAAATCAAAGTGGAACAATGGTGGTCTCAATGGTAAATGGAGGGAGAGACTTCCTTGCAGTGTTCTAAAAGATGGATATTTATGAAGGACTCTCTTAAGGAAGCAGAGCCTTAAGTGGCCACTACTGAGGACCTGGATACATCTAGAGGCGTGATAAAAAGCTGGACTCACTCTATGACTGGTTATTCAGGGGCATGTAAAAGATAATATACAATTTAGGAAGTTAAAATGAATACTTTGAAAATTCTTTACAATTTTACAATCCCTAATCCTGAAAACATTTTTACACGTGCCATTGAGTTCAATGTGACCTTATGCTCTTATGCTTCAGGTTAAGCACATGCATAAATATCTGTGGGATCAGGGTTTATCTAAAGTATTGGAATTTACGTAGTGCAATTTTCTTCCTCCATGAAAGGCTTATTTTCGCTCAGGGAATGAAGAGTACAACTTCCTGTACACTCGAACATATATCACCACTTCAAGGAGGATGGGGAGAGGATGCCCTGGAGACTATTTTACAAGGTTTTTATTTTGTTCTGTTTTGAAAGCTCAGCTGTCTGTGAAGTCACAGATGGCCCTGGATCAGGCCAACACATATAAACACTCCTGATATATTTTGTTTTCTCTTCTGATAAAAATTGTGTATTTAAATTGTTTTGCCAATTCATAAACAAACACTTTTGGAATAAAAATAAATGTGTTCTCTGCTCTCTGTAAAGCGAACACACCCGTGACAATGTTGAGCCTTGCAAGAAATACTGAATTTTGAGGTAGTGTTTTATCTATTGTTTCCTTGTAGATTGTGGGTAAATTTCCAAAAGAACATCTTCATTACTGACATTCTTCACTTCAGGCCAGATTTTGCCATCCTTACTTATGCTGAGTAGCACATTACTCCACGAACAGCCCAACTGAATTCAGTCCTACAACTTGTGGAGTAAAGTGTTTCTAAACAGGAGTTTGGGTTTCAAAATCTGGCAGCTGGCTGTTTTATTGGAGAGAAGTCAAATCAGAGGAATTGTGAATTGTCCACTACTCAGGCTGAAACAGATCATTTGTAATGGTCCAGTTTGATAATAACTTGGAGAGACAGCTTCAGTAGCATCACTTACAGACTCCAGAATTAAATAACCCAATATTTATAGAAACATGGTGAACTTTGGATTCACTTTATTGGATTTTGTTCTCTGTCTGTGGGCTTCACTTACTTTCATTTTTTATCATCTAGTATTTTTGGTAATAAAATTTGGATGCTGTTTATTGAACACAGTGCTGGGAGTCCGGGACTCCTGCATTCCAGCTTTGGCTCAGCCACTGATTTACTGTTTGGCTCTAAGTAAGTCCCTTCACTCTTGTATGGACCCAATTCTTCTCCTTTAATTCTAAGATGAACTTCAGGTACTCAGCACATCTCAAAATCAAGCTGTATGTCTCAGCTTCTTAATCTCTGGGATAGGGAGAATATGCTGTGGCATACTGTAGATCTATACAGTTTGTGTAGCAATACTGCTGGTAATATAAAATTAAAAGTTGCAGTTCTTTTCTGACTTTGTGTGTCCTATTCACACTTTAATGAAGGACTTGCATAGGAAAGCAATTTTTGTCTAACGTGGCTACAAAAACCCAGGTGATGTTTTATGTTCCCTTTCATACATTCTTTTCTACTCTTATTGATTATTCCTGGGGGAATTTTGCACCACTGCACATGCACAGGATTTATGCCCCCTGCAGATTTTTTTGCTTCCCCATAGAAAAATGACTTTCTGATGGGAAAGCAAAAGGAAGCCAAAGAGCAGTCACTCAAACCTCCCCAGCAGTATGTTCCCAGTGCCCAGGGCAGCCGGCAGAGAGGTAAATCACTGTGAGGCAGGGGGCGGAACTGGGAAAGACGTGGCTCGTGGCTCCTACCCTGCGCTGGGCTCAGCTCCTAGTCCCGGTTGAGCTGGGGAGGATGGGATTTCCTCTTCCTTTGTACAGCATCTGGGGCCAGGTCAGACCAACCCCCGATTTCTCTCCCAACTCCAGGAAGCTCTGCAAACTCCTCCCCCCTACCCGCTTCCTGCACCCATTGCTCCTAAGATACAGGGGGAGGGATCCCTGTACAGGGAGCTGCTCCCCCATCTGCCCAACCCCCATGAATCCAGACCCCCTCATACCTAGACCCCCTGCCGAACTCCACTCCCCCTGCACCATCCCAACAAGTCACCCATACCCAGATCCCCACCCCACTGAGCCACAACCAGCTGCACCTGGATCCCCACCCCACTAGCATCTGGACCATCCACACCCAGACCCCCATGCCAAGCTCTGTTCCCCCACACCCAGACCCCCCCCCCCGCCGAGCCCCAACCACCTACACCTGGACCCCCCCCCGCAGAATCCCATTACTGTTGCACCCAGAACCCCGCAACAATCCCCTGTGCATCCAGATCACTCCTACACGCACACCTGGATCCCCCCCACACCAAGACCCTTCACACTTGGATCCTGCTTTGCTGAGCCTGCCTGCCCACACCTGGTGCACCTGGCACAGAGGGGCAGGGCTCTGGGGTGTTTCTGGGGCAGGCCAGTCCTTGCATTGTGTTAGGGTGGGGTGCAGCCTTGCTGCTGAGTCCATGTCCCGGGGATGGGGAGAAGCTGCACAGTGATCTCCCACCTCTGTGCAGCCAGTGGCCTGTGCTCCCCAATGCCATGCTGGAGCCTCCAAATTTATGTGACAAATAACATTTGCAGAATTTTTATTTTTTTGGCGCAGAATGCCCTCAGGAGTATATTGATTGCTGCTTCTGGTTTGTCCCAGCTAGCAATCTGAAAAATGCAACACCCCCACATGATTCCAAAGCTCATGGTTCTTCATCCACTGCAAGTATGTTATGTGGTTCCAAACTGACTGGGATTCCAATGTTTCCTGTGAGTTAAAATAGTCGGTGGTTCTTACATGCCGTAGCTTGCAACACCTGTATTGTGTTTTGCACCATACCCACTCCTCTTCTTTGCTCCCCCCCCAAAAAAACCCCCCACTTTCTTTTATATTCTCATTTTGAATGGGGTTGCACTGTACAAGTAGTTATGGGGATAGAGTGACTGCTATCCAGGAACTTCTTTTTCTGTGTTTGTACAGTGCCAAACAACTGGGTCCTGGTCTATGATTAGAGCTCCTAGGTGTTACAGTAATACAACTCAATAATAATGCCCCTTTGAATAAATTTCATACAACTACAATGATTCTCTTCCACAAACCCTTTGTTAGCAGTCAGATTTCCAAAGCTGTATTAGCTGTTACTGAGTGTAGAGGGCCTAATCTTAAACCTGCTGAAGTCAATCAAATAATTTTTACTTCAGCTGGTGTTTGGATCAGGCCTGTAGTGCATGAGCCTCAGAGGTAGTGACCAACCACAATTCCCAGTAAAGTCTATAGAAGCTGTAGGTATTTAAATTACAACTTTAAGATGCTTTCACTGTGAAACCAAATCTGTCCTCATATAACCTTTTTTGGTTTGAAAGTGCCTTTATCAGTGAACTTGTTCCTCTCCCTTACAAAAAGAATGAGGCACCTTTATCTGCACACTGTACACTCTTCTTGTGAGTGTAACAAACTTTAAGGATGGCCAGCAGTCTACAGTTACTCCTGTATACCCTCAACCATTCACTTACTTTATTCATACTTATTTAATCAACACCAATTTTTCTTTCATTTCTCCCTGCCTTGGACATCTCTTTCCAAACAGCATGGATGGAATTAGCATAGATGATTTGTGCTGGATTGAAATGAGTACACCCCAACAGCTATAGGACTAGCTTTGGATCACATCCATTGTGGAGTGGAAATATCAAAACTGCAATTGTGAGGGGCAATTACTCTGCTTCTAGGGCCTCAAGTCAGAAGTTTTCCCTCTGGAAGTAGAACTGAACCCAATGAAGTTTCACTCTGCTTGTAAACAGGTTAAGCTGTGTAAATCCTTTTGGAATGCAGCACTCATCACTTGGGACTGTAAACATGGGAATTCTAAGCCTCAGGAGTGGAAGATGAATGGGGAATACCTCTCTTCTGCAGTTGCTCCCTACGGGGAGCAAACGCAGATATGAACAGAGTTTGCCAATGCAACTTCAGGGAGGCAAGAGAGTCCACTTTGCTGCTATCTAATATGAAGAGAAGGGAATTTTTTGACATGCACACCCTCTTCTGTAGCAGTAATACCACCAGGTAGAAAGTGCAAGAAAAAAAAATAGAGGAACCCCATCCCATGCTCAATACTGAATTGATTAACATCTAATCTGCATTGTAGCATGCATGCACGGACACCCAATATTCTAATCTATCTCTAGGGCAGCTAACATTTCTACAGGCTTTTCAACTACGGTGCCCTTGAACTGGGATCATTTGATTACTCTGGGTGTATGTAAGATGCTAAATTTCAACAAGCAATTTTAGCCTTTACATTACGTTTGTGGGTTTTATGCTCTTGTGAATGTGATCATTTCAGTTTCCTATGTGAAATTTTGTAAATCCCCAGGAAAACAGTGTCTCCCTCTCAAAAATATCTACATATTCACATAACACTTCATTTAAGTCTTCATAAATCAACCCATCAAAAGTTGCAATTTCTGTTCCCCTTTGCACAACAGATAATAAAAGGTAAGTAGAAAATTCCAAGGGGGGTAGAATAACTGATTTATTTTCCTTCCTAATATCCCCCCTTTTGATCCCTCTTCCAGGGTTTAGAATTACAGCCTGAGTTTTTGCTGGAGTAGAGACAGCCATGAGTACACTGTCATGCAGATTAGAGATGAAATGTTAAGGAGGCCAAACATAATTGAAGCCTTTACCACCTTTATTATAGAGCTGTTTTTTTGACCTGGAAACACAAAGGAAAAAAGAGAC
Organism: Dermochelys coriacea; assembly: GCF_009764565.3. Classification (NCBI taxonomy): domain Eukaryota; kingdom Metazoa; phylum Chordata; order Testudines; family Dermochelyidae; genus Dermochelys; species Dermochelys coriacea. The sequence goes on from NC_050082.1 coordinate 21,914,497, forward strand.
AGATCTTCAACTGCTTGAAATCAGCTATGCCAATTTACACCAGCTAAGAATCTGTCCCAAAGATTTACAGACAAATTAGACTCTGATATCTTTGTCACTATGGAATTTAAGAGTTTAAATTCAGAAGATGAAAATATTGTGTTAAGAGATAAAGCATTTATATAAACAAACTAGTATCACAAACTTAGAATACTCAAAAAAGAAAAGGAGTACTTGTGGCACCTTAGAGACTAACAAATTTATTTGAGCATAAGCTTTCGTGAGCTACAGCTCACTTCATCGGATGCATTTCTTAAGCCATAAAATTAACCTACATTAGCAGCTGTTCCATTTAGGAACAACTTAAGCATTTTATTTTTTTAAATAAACCAATGTTTGCTGCAGGTCAACATATAAAAAGGTTTGCGTAAATAAACCACACACGGATGTGATTAAAGCAAGCTGTACATTTCCTTGAGCATATAAAATCTTCTACATATATAAGCATGGTGCTGCAAAGACTTATGTGCTTAACTTTATGAACAGGGATTCTCACAGTGTGTAAAGTTAAAGCCTATCAGGATCTAGGCCTTTTATATAAAAAAGCTGTTTAAATAATAGCTACAATAATTAAAGTAACTGTCCTTACCTGGCAGTGCCAATGTAGGATTGTTTAAGCTGAACAACTGACAGCTAACGCTACTAAACAGGAAAATAGATTTCTAGCTAATATTGCTTACACATTATCCAGATCGGATTTGTTTTTGTGGGGTCTTTTACACCACTACTATGAATATATTTATAGTAACTGAGATGAGACATTCTGATTCTGTTGGGCATTGATTCTCCAACTGCTTGAGCACTGGAACCTTCAATGTAAGTTAAACACCTCTATCAGACTTATAAGCTGTAACTGAAATGAGATCCCCTTCATTCTCTCTTTTCTGAGGTCTTGGCTAAGAAAGTTGCACCAGTCTAACTTAATGTGTTAATTTAAATCAGTATTTTTAAACTAGAGCAACTGCAAATCCCTGTGTGGACACTTTTATTTCAGTTTAGCCAACCTTGTATAGGAACAGGTTTAAGCCATTCTTTAACAGAAAAAAAAAAAAGTGTCCACACAGCCTTTTGAATCAGTTTAAAAGATGATTCAAGTTATACCAGTGCAGCTACTGCAGATAGACAAGCCCTGAGCTGTTACAGGTGCTGAAGATTTACAAGATTTTTCCAAGGCTGGAGCTAATATTTGGAAGGCTAGCTAAAATCTGAGTAATTTATAAGGCCGAAAAATAATCCCACATAGGAAAAACGAGGGTAGAATATTCTGAGAATTGTTTTTGTTGTTTTATCTATCATTTTGATACAACTGAATGCCTTCCATCAGTAAAAAAATAAACACTGAAAGGGATAATAGAAATAGTCATAAAAGGGGATGAATTCCATCAGAAATCACACCACCCAAATTCAAAAACTGTGCTAGTATGTAGATACTGAACATCTATCACACACAGTTATATACATTTTATTAAAAAGAAAAGCAGTACTTGATGAGTACTTTGGTGGAATGCATCCGATGAAGTGACCTGTAGCTCACGAAAGCTTATGCTCTAATAAATTTGTTAGTCGCTAAGGTGCCACAAGTACTCCTTTTCTTTTTGCGAATACAGACTAACACGGCTGCTACTCTGAAACCATACATTTTATTGTAATACTTAAATCAGAAAAACTTTAATTTTGTAAGGCTCTGCTGCTGCTTTTGCTCTTCTTTATGTCTTTTTTGTTTCATTCCCCTGAGTACTGGAGGCTAGTAGACATGTTACATCTCTATCTTCTACAGTTGAACAGCCCTTTAGAGTCCCAACTATGTAAGATTGAGTAGGATGTGAACTAACTGCCTGGCATGAAAGTTCTTGGAAAACAAAGTCAATGGACTATTTTTGTGTGTAGAATTAAGCATGTGAGTAGGCCTTTGCAAGGTCAGGGCCTAAGTTTGCAAATACACATAATAACAATGTGAGCTAAATTCCAGTATATTTAACACAACGCAGACTTAAACTATTGTCCTCAACTGACAGTGTAAAAAGCAAACAAAGGATGACTTTAGGACATAAGAAGACAAAGCCATCATGAAATGAAGTTTTATTTTCATATTTTTTCCCAAAAAATGTAAGAGCTTGCAAACATGAAACCTCACTAGTTTTATGCTCTTAATCATAATGCTCTTTTCTCCCACATTTTATAGAAAAGTAAAAGGACAAGATAAATGGTAGCATCAGCAATATTTCAGTAATACTGTGTATTTGTACAGTGTCATTAGTTCAAAGATTTCAAAGTACTTTATATTCATTAATGAAGCTTAGGACTTGTTTACATGGGGAAACTGACCAGAATAGCTATTACACTTTAAATTCACATCCCATCTTATCTTGGACAAGCCCTCTGTGTAGGCAAGCCCTTACAAGTGCATAAACAGAGGCACACAGGGTGGTTAAGTGATATCACACAATGTAGAAGAGCTAGGGAAAAAATGTAAGAATCCTGGTTCCCAGTTCCCTGCTCTATCCTTACTAGCTTTTAAGCACTGTGCTATACAAGACACAGATAAAGATATTCCTTTTCTGGAGAGTTAACTTTATAGAAGACTTGTGTAGCATCTACCTTATTAACCTGACCTGCCTCAAGTCTCCCTGATTTAGAGGATGCCATGTTTCTTTTGGGACTTTATTTTGAGGCTGTGTTTACAGTCTCAACCTCTCTGAATGAAGGAATTTCTCAGGGCTTGAGAGAAGCCCTGATAGGAAAATACATTATGCTGCACCCACTCTTCACCTGTCCCCATGGAAGTGGACGGGGGGGGGAGGGCAGGGCGGTGTTACACACACAGGAACTCACCCACTTCTTGTGGAATGGGAGAGAGAAGGGCCTGGTGCCCCTCTTGCCCATGTGGATAAAAGGGAGGCCAGGCACAAGGGAGATGACAGCCCTCCCTTGCCCTGGTGGGGAGGCAGGGATATGCCCCCTTGTCCCTGAGGATGAGGAAACAGGCATGGGGAGGCCCCCTGTTTTTCCTATGCAAGGAGAAGAGGCAGACATGGCAAGATCCTCCCTAAGAATGGGGAAGGCACATCCTAGGGCGTCCCCCCTTGCCCCCGTGAACGGGGGAGGGGACAGAGAGCAACAAGTCCAGTCCCCCCCCCCGTGAACGGGGGAGGGGACAGAGAGCAACAAGTCCAGTCCCCCCCCCGTGAACGGGGGAGGGGGCAGAGAGCAACAAGTCCAGTCCCCCCCCGTGAACGGGGGAGGGGGCAGAGAACAACAAGTCCAGTCCCCCCCCCCCGTGAACGGGGGAGGGGCCAGAGAGCAACAAGTCTAGTCCCCCCCCCGTGAACGGGGGAGGGGCCAGAGAGCAACAAGTCTAGTCCCCCCCCCGTGAACGGGGGAGGGGCCAGAGAGCAACAAGTCCAGTCCCCCCCCCGTGAACGGGGGAGGGGGCAGAGAGCAACAAGTCCAGTCCCCCCCCCCCGTGAACGGGGGCAGAGAGCAACAAGTCCAGTCCCCCCCCCGTGAACGGGGGAGGGGGCAGAGAGCAACAAGTCCAGTCCCCCCCCGTGAACGGGGGAGGGGGCAGAGAGCAACAAGTCCAGTCCCCCCCCCGTGAACGGGGGAGGGGGCAGAGAGCAACAAGTCCAGTCCCCCCCCGTGAACGGGGGAGGGGGCAGAGAGCAACAAGTCCAGTCCCCCCCCCGTGAACGGGGGAGGGGGCAGAGAGCAACAAGTCCAGTCCCCCCCCGTGAACGGGGGAGGGGGCAGAGAGCGACAAGTCCAGTCCCCCCCCGTGAACGGGGGAGGGGGCAGAGAGCGACAAGTCCAGTCCGCCCCCCCCGTGAACGGGGGAGGGGCAGAGGAAAGCGGCGGGTCCGGGCGGGGGGAGGGCCCTGGGAACAGAGCCGGTGCCGGCACTTACTGTATCCTGCCCGCGGTGGTGGCGTTCCCCGTCTGGGCTCTGAGACAGGCCAGCAGGAGCAGCCTCATCGCGGCGCGTCCCGGCGGCAGCGCCAGGCAGCTCCCAAGCAGGGGCAGGGCCAGGGCCAGGGCCAGGGCAGGGAGCCACCGGGGGGCGCTGCCATCGCGCCGCAGCCGGCGCCCAAGGCGGCGGTCCGGCCCCACCAAGGCACCCCGGCCACCGGAGCCCGCAGTTAGGGTTCCGCCTCCCGCGCGGCGCGACAGAGAGACACAGACGCGCTCCTGCGCCCCCCGAGCCAGCCGCCGCGAGCCCGGGACCCCACGGACAATGCCCACAGGGCCCCCAGCCCTAATCTGGGTGGATCCCCCCCTCCCCCAGGATGGAGAGAGAGACCTGAGCGGGGCTGGCTCTTCTCTAAGCTTCCTGATCTGCGCTGATCTAGCCTGTCAGGCCGGCGGTCATAAACCTACAGCTACGGGGGACTCGTGGCACCCTAGAGACTGACACATTTATTAGAGCATAAGCTTCCCTGGGCTCCAGCCCGCTTCATCGGACGCGTGGAACGGACCATGTAGTAAGAAGACAGAGGTGCCCCCAGAGAAGGTGGAAGTTGCCAGACAAACTGTTTCAGAGCAGCAGCCGTGGTAGTCTGTATCCGCAAAAAGCAAAGGAGGACTGGTGGCACCTTAGAGACTAACACATTTATCTGAGCATAAGCTTTCGTGATGCAGCCGATGCAGTGAGCGGTAGCTCACGATCGCTTATGCTCAAATAAATGTGTTAGTCTCTAAGGTGCCACAAGTCCTCCTTTTCTTCATACAAACTGTGTTAGTCTTCAGAGTAGCAGCCGTGGTAGTCTGTATTCGCAAAAAGAAAAGGAGGACTTGTGGCACCTTAGAGACTAACAAATTTATTGGAGCATAAGCTTTCGTGAGCTACAGCCACCAAATGCATCCGATGAAGTCAGCTGTAGCTCACGAAAGCTTATGCTCTAATAAATTTGTTAGTCTCTAAGGTGCCACAAGTACTCCTTTTCTTTGTGTTAGTCTTGATTATCACGACAAAAGTTTTTTTTCCTCCGGCTGATAATAGCTCATCTTAATTAATTAGCCTCTTACAGTTTGTATGGCAACTTCCACCTTCTCTGTATGTGTGTGTGTGTATATATATCTATATCTATATATCTTCTTGGTATATGTTCCATTCTATGCATCCGATGAAGTGGGCTGTAGCCCACAAAAGCTTATGCTCAAATAAATTTGTTAGTCTCTAAAGTGCCACAAGTCCTCCTGTTCTTTTTTGCGGATACAGAATAGCACAGCTGCTACTCTGAAACCTGTCAATACAGCTAAGGGTAGCGTAAAATCCCTCCTTCACCTGTAAAGGGTTAAGAAGATCAGAGAACCTGGTTTGCAAAAAGAAAAGGAGTACTTGTGGCACTTTAGAGACTAACAAATTTATTTATTAACGTGGTTGACAGCTGACTAAAAGGACCAATAAGGGGAGAAGATACTTTCAAATCTGTGGGGGGAAGGTTTTTGTTTTGGATTTTGTTTTGTTTTTGCTCTCTCCTGGGACAAAGAGAGAGACCAAGCAAGTAATCCAGCTCCTACTGAATGATACATCTAAATTTACAGAAATAGTAAGTAATAGAAAGGAAATGTATTAGAGTATCTTTTGTTTTAGCTTGTGAATTTTCCTTGTGCTAAGAAGGAGGTTTATTCCTGTTTTTTGTAACTTTGAAGTTTTGCTTAGAGGGGAATCCTCTATGTTTTAAATCTTATTACCCTGTAAAATTACCTTCTATCCTGATTTTACAAAGGTGTTTATTTTACTTTTTTCCCCCTTTATAATAAAGTTCTGTTTTTTAAGAATCTGATTGGTTTTTAGTGTCCTAAAAACCCAAGGGTCTGGTCTGTGCTCACCTTGTTTACCTATCTGGTTGGTAGATTATTCTCAAGCCTCCCCAGGAAAGGGGGTTGGGGGTATATTTGAGGGAAACAGGAACTCCGAGTCGTCCTTTTCCTGAATCTTTGTCTAAGTCACTTGGTGGTGGCAGCACTACTCATCCAAGGACAGGGAAGGATTTGTGCCTTGGGGAAGTTTTTAACCTAAGCTGGTAGACATAAGCGTAGGGGGTCTTTCATGCAGGTCCCCACATCTGTACCCCAGAGTTCAAAGTGGGGAGGGCACCCTAACATGAGTAAAGTGAGAGAGAGGGCGACTCCCCCCTGCAGATTCAGGTCTCACAAAGCCAGACTTTCTCTTCACTTGCACCACTTTTACACTGGTGACTTGAATTGAGTTACTCCTGATTGACACCACTCAAAGGCCCTGGCCACACTAGAAAGTTATACCTTTTAACTATGCCAGCATAGTCAAAGTGATACAATCTGCCCTAGTTTGGACCCAGATATATTAGTATAAGGGGGAGGGGAGCGTACGCACAAAGGAATTCTATACCAGTATGGTACACCACACATGGAAGGCTTTGCAGGTATAGATATATGGGCATACCATATTGGCAAAGTACTCCTTATATGGATTCAGTTTCTGATGGCAAAAGTGGCATAGCTTACTCCAGCCCCCTTGAATGAAACTGTGTTTACCCTAAGGACTTTTGCTAGCACAGCTATGTGGGTCACAACTCAAACCTCATCACACCCCTGACCGACATACTTATGCCAGCAAAAGTTTGCAATATAGACCTGACCTTAGTTACCTTTATATTGATATAAGGCTAGGGCTTTTACTGCTAGGGCTTTTTATAATTATGTTGGTTTTAAAAAAAGTCACACCCCTTACCTGATCTACCAGTAAAGCTTTTATGTCCTTAGTGAGATTAGAATTAGAACCTGAGAGAGAAACATATGCTTTCTTCCTCACATATATACACAGCTGACAGACACACACACCCATCCTTACTGCATACACATTACTGGAGCCAAAACTTTCCCAATATTAGAAGCATTCAGATCTGGGATTTTTATTTAAGCCTAGCACAAATTGGCATATCCACGCTAACTATATATGCTCACATGTATACACTTAAACAGGGCTGCCCAATGTGAATTGGGGAGATTAAAATTGAGGCTCCCTCCAAATGAGTGTGATGTGGCAAATTGGCACATATTAACAAAGAAATGGCTCATTAGAAATATTTCATCAAACCGAGGGTTGATTTATAAAGGCTACATATTTTCCTTTTATTAACTTTTTTCCCCATTGTTCTGTTTTGCATGTGCAAAGAAACCAATCATCTGTCAAACTACAGCCCACATAAATACATATCTAACTGTGCTCTGGAATAATATTTCTGTTGTATGTGTTTGCATTTTTGGATAGAGTAATTGAATGTGAATGTGTTATCTATCAAGATGAAAACCAAATAAAAAAATTAGTAGATCCAAACTTTCCCAACATTAAGAGCATTCGGATGTGGAATTTTGGTTTGAGCTCATCACAGGTGTAAAAACTTCACCTTTCTTTCAGAAATATTTTCCACAGAATAAATTTCTGAACCTTAGGGGAAGAATATTAGGACAAAGACTTAGGATTTGTCTTCATTACTATGCTGCAATGGCGCCAATGTAGCGTGTCTGGGGAAGAGGCACTACGTCGATGGGAGAGCGCTCTCCCATCGAGGTAATTACTCCACCTCAATGAGGCGGCAACTACATCAGCAGGAGAGTGTCTCCCACCGACATAGTGTGGAGTAGACACTGCTTTAAGTTGATGTAACTTATGTCGCTCAGAGGGGTGGTTTTTTTCACACCCTTGAGTGACAAAAGTTACATCGACACAAGCAGTAGTGTAAACAAGCCCTTAGAAATCTTGGCCAAAATTATTATACCTCTCAAGAACGAAGGCTTACTAAGCACTGGTTTGGAGAAGTTTTATTTGATTTAAATCTGAATATTCATCTTCAACAAATTTGTCAGACGTGGAGGAAAAGTAAATTTCTTGTTTCTTAGAACGTAGAAATCCTCACATGGGAAATAGAGTCCCAGTTAGAGAGATGGAATCTTGAATGCTTTCAAAATATACTGTTCCTGAATAGATGGTAAAATAGCCCACATGGACTCTAGATTTTCAAGAATTAAGATTTCCAGGGTGATGAAGACCAATCAATGGAGTATATTCAGGGAAGTTATAAGCATTTTGTACAGGTGTGCCTGTGCTTTGCTCACAAGTCTTTATTTTCTTTGCATTAACCTCTCCATTCTGAGGTCCGTGGGCTCAATCCTGCAGCATGCTGAAAACCTTCAACTCTCTTTCATGTCAAATAATCAAATTGAAATCATTCACCCATTACAGAAAGCATTTTTAAGATGTAGGGTGAAATCCTGGCCCTACTGAAGCCAATGAAAATTTTGTCATGCACTTCAATAGGGCCAGGATCTTACCAGCTTTTTATTTTTTTTTACTTCAGGAGGAGCTTTGCACCTCACAAGATTTGACCCTTTAGGCCCATACTACTCTCAGATGTATATGATCTGATGGGTATTCCAATACTTAGATTTACCAAGACAGCATAAAACAACTTTATTACCTTACTGGTTACTCAGAAGTCCAAATAACGCAGTTCCTTTAAAGTGATCCAGCCTCTGGCCTCCATCCAGGTACCTAAGTCAAATATGATGATTTCTGAAAATCTTATTTCAACTTATAAAAGAAAAGATTCTACCAATCCCAAAGGATCGGACACATTACCTCCCAGGTTATTGAATATTTCAGATCTTACCCAAATGCATGCTACAGCCAATTCGTATTAACTAATCTAAAATGTATTAAAAAACAAGAGAGAGAGTATGGTTAAAAGATCAATATACATAAAGATATGAGTTCAATCCATTGAGGTTCAGATTCATAGCAGAGATGGTGAGGTTTGTAGTTGCAAAGAGTTCCTTTAGAATTCAATTAATAGGTTATAGTCCAGTGTCCAAATATCATATTCAGGGCATACCAGCATAACTGGTGTTCTGGGTCAAGGTGCTCGAAGCACCACAGGCCTGGCAGGAGTACTCTGAGAAAAACGAGGCTTACACACAGCTGTGAGTTATTGGCTTTATTGAAGATTAGTGACCCACCTGTAATGGGGACTCCAAGCGTTGCAGTCACGGAGGCGGGGAACCCAGCACACCGGAGCTTTGCCTGGGACGGAGTCCGACGGAGAGGCAGACAGTCAGCATTAATAATCATTACACAAAAACAGCTCATGAATATAAAGTTAGGTACTTCTTAAAGGGGGGCTTTCTACTACCTGGTGAAGGGCCATGCAAAGCAGCTGTGTCCTTCAAAAACTCTCTCTATCCCACAATAACAAAGCAGCTATCTATGTCCCACAGTAACCTCTTGGCTCGAGAAAGCAGAAGTTCCCTTTCTGGGCTGTAACAAAGTCTTCCGCAGTCCCTTACAACTGGGGACCTCAGTCTTGTGACTCAAACATCCCCTGATGATGCTTAAGCAGATCTGAGATAACAGAATCAGGACCCAATGGTCCTTTACATAGTTTTCTAGCATCCACTTGACCACACAGTCCTGGGTAAATAATAGGCTTTTGATGTAACCTTCTGCTTTCTAAACACCACCAGTAATTAGTTACACAAATTAACATACGGCAATGTATCCATTAGGCAGTATCTTACAAACTTCAAATTTCAGAGTAGCAGCCGTATTAGTCTGTATTCGCAAAAAGACAAAAAACAAACTTCAAAGAGACATATAGACAATGACATTACTTCACCAAAGATTCATCTAAATGTTAATATTCCCTTTTGATCTCTGAATTAAAATAGTGACAGAGAGGAATTGTCCGATTACACGGATAGCATCTAAGATACATACAG